>NC_132978.1:7765000-8365000 GCF_047496725.1 Anoplolepis gracilipes | reverse complement strand
CATCTTTTGAAGAAAGTTAAATTTATGTTGGAAGATGGAAGAAGAAACGGCAAATCGCCCAAAATGGTTATTGGAATTAGAAAATCGTAAACGGAAGGTAATTGTAATTGTCTTTTTTTTTTTTAACAAGATTTTCACTACAAGTAGGAAAGGAATATGTATACAAAATTAGGATTTAAATTTAATTGATCACTATGTCTTTGTTATTCAGCCACGTTTAGCACATGAAGCTGGTGCTGGTGCATCATGCATGAATTGTAACTCTGCATGTCCTGGTCTTGATCTGCATTTTTGGCGAAAAATTTGCAAAAATTGCAAATGTGGCCGAGATGATCATGATGTCAATGATGATGAATTTCCACAATTTGATCTGCTGTTTGGACCAAGTGGAAAATTTAAAAAGAAGACCATGCGTAAGTAGTATGATATACATAGATTATGATTTTATAAATATAGAATATGATTTTATATATGTATATTTTTTATATATATAATTTATATGTATATATGTATATATATATATATATATATATGTATATATATATATATATATATATATGTATATATATATATATATATGTATATATATATATATATATATATGTATATATATATATATATGTATATATATATATATATGTATATATATATATATATATATATATATATATATGTATATAACTATTTCTAAATTTAACTTTTAGGTTTACAAGTAAATAATAAGAAACAAAATGAAGGTGAAACTACATTTGAATGGATACCACCAGATACAACTGAAGAACTCGCTGTGGATTATATGAAAGCTTTGCCTGTAGAGAAATTACCAATTAAAGGATCTGCTGGTGCTGCTTTAAGGAGGCAATTATTACAGAAACAGTTACCACTTCATGATATTGATCATAAAGTTTGTGATGAACTAAGTGAACAAGAACAGAAACAATTTGAAAAATATTTAGAGAATATAAAAAAATATGTAGGACAAGGCAAAGTAATGAAGGTAAGTTATACATCGATAATATAATAAGTTATACATCGATATACATTGTTAACATAATATACATTGTTAAATTGTGATTTATTATTAAGATCATAAACATATGTACTAACAATAAGATTAAAATCATAAACATATATGATTTATTTAAAACATTTAAAATATTTCTATTGTTAACATATTTCGTGACATTGTACAAAATTTAGTTTATGCAATGACAATATGCATTATCTTCTAAAAATTTCAACAATTGTATGATTTTTAGCTTCATTATATTACAGAACATATTAATAGATTAATTTCTAGGTGATGCTACTGTGTTGTTTTGTTCTACAAAAAGTTCTTTAAAAAGTACTGTTGCACTTAACTAAAAAATTTAATTAATATTTTGTTAATTTTACATATCTATTAAAGCATAATAGTAATTAGAAATCTTATATATGAAAATATTAATTATAGATAATTAAAATACTTTCTTCTCAGAACTAAATTATGTATAAAAATGTACATAAAAATCTTTTAGAGTATTTTATACGCATTGTACATACATATATAACTATATAACTTTTATGTATATAGTTATGTTATTTCATGAAAAATTTATAAGTAATAATATACAAATTATGTTATTTTCAGATGTTAGGTGCCCGCCCATTCGATCGTTCTTTGATGACACCTATCAATGCATCTGATATGCAACATTTCAGTCCTCAACATAAATCTTATATACTTTCACCTGGTGTTCAATTACGTACACCGAGTAGCTTTGCCGTGAAAAGCCCATGTGCAAAACAGCCATATGAAGTTCAAAATAAGCAGGATACTATGACCATAAATGACAATAAGATAGCCAATGTAGAAGCATGTAATTGTTCACTAGTTAATGTGTCTTCCAATAATAATATCGCAAAATCAGAACTAATTGGAGGGAAATTGATTAATGAGCATTCTCAATATGCGGGTGATACTACGTCGATAAACGAAAGAGCTGTAAACGGTAAAGTAATTAATTCTTCGATTCCTGCGCATCTTGCTGAGCAAGAAATCGTACCCGCTCGTGAGATGTATACTTCTAAAAATTATATACCCTACGGAGGGAACGCATTGAAAGATGCTTTAGAGGGGCATAGAGAAATGATGAATAATATTAAACCGTGCATTACGCATTTGGAAGCTATTAACAGTGAAGCAGCCTCTATGGCGGAATCCATATTGGCGGACGCTCTTCTTCCACCTAGTTCAATACATGCTAATGATATTATCGGAAGTACATTGGATGAAAAAAGCCTGATGTTTATAAGAGAAAAGCTTGCCGATAAGTATAATGCGACGGAAAATTCGATGATGCATACTGTTCCTAAAACATCTCGATTATTAGACACGAATGATATATTACGCAGCAACGAGTCTAAGGAGAATAATAATAATTCCGCAAATATTAATAAAGATGCAGAGAGAACAGCTATTATAACTGCTATAAAAAACCCTGCAGGAACTCTACTGGAAAAGGCAGAGGTTAACAATATTGTAAACACTCCTTTAGAAGCAGAAAGGAAGATGTACAAACTTCCATCTCAAATAATTGAATCGCTTGCTTTACCTGTTAGAACGAGTCAGAAACTGGCGAAAAATAATTTGTCAACGATAGAGGAATCTAAAACTATAAAAGAAAGTGCCATGGATCCCTTACTGAATAAATACTCTTCTCTAGATCCTACTCTTCCCATATTGAATTCATCATTGCAAACTAATTCGCAATGTCCTGTTAATGCCAGTCCGTTGCAAGCCGAATTGAATAGCTCGGTCCTGCAACCAACCATTATACATTCTGAACAGTTGCAAAAGCAAATATTCCCTCATATTGTCGGAAATTTCAACGAACAATCAAACACACCACACATAGAGCATTTAAAAGATAGTGTAAAGGATTTAAAGATTGATTCAACGAAGCTGCACAAGTGCGAAAAGTGCCATGAAGATATACGCGTCGGTGATGTAATTGTAACTGCGGAAAAGGCTAACAATGCATCCTGGCATCCTGGTTGTTTCGTTTGCTCGGTGTGCAACGAATTGTTGGTGGACCTTGTATACTTTTATTATAAGAATAAATTATATTGTGGAAGAGATTTGGCTGCATTTTTGGGAATTGTCCGATGTTTCGCATGCGACGAGGTATGTGTAATGCACATGTTACTATACGTATATCTTTTTTTAATTACAAATCTTTTGAATAATTTTGTGTCAACTGTCTCTTGGTAAAATATGTCAAGGAAGAAATTTATTTTGAATTTCTTAATTCTTAATATCATTAATATCATATGTATTTATATAAAAATAAAAGGTTAAAATTTTAATTAATTGTCACAAAGTTTATTTGAAATTAATTGAAGAATATGATTGATCTATTTATTCTTTTAAGAAGTTTACTATTCGAAAAGCTTTTTATTTCTAATTGCAATCAACTAACTCAAAAACTATGGATATCTCGACATTCTTATAAAAAAAAAAAATGTGACATTTTGTAAAGATTTTGCAAAAAATTTACAGTTTAGAAAAAAGATTTTAAGAAAGTATATTTTAATGAGAAATATATAAAGATGTTTTTTATCAAGCCACGTTAGAAAGAAATGATTAAAGTGAAAATTTAATTAACCCCTTTTTTTTACTTCTATTTGTTGCAGTTAATTTTTGTACGAGAATATACAGTTGCAGAAGGACATAATTATCATGTAAAACATTTCTGTTGTTGGGATTGTGATATGCCATTAGCTGGACAACAATATATTACTGAAAATGATCGTCCATTATGTCTTCCTTGTTATCAAAAATCATATGCAAAAACATGTGCCGCTTGCAATATAGTGATTGCTGCTGATCAAGAAGGTGTAGCTATAAAAAATTTAAACTTTCATGCAACTGAAGCCTGCTTTTGTTGCTATAGCTGTAACAAGAACTTACTAAATGGTAGAATAGCGATAAAAGAAGACAAATTATTCTGCAGTAAAGAATGTATCGCAAAATTCCTCAATCGATAAAATATATGTATATATAAATAAAAAAATCTATTACTATTTTTGATATGTATTTTTTCATTGTAAGAACAAAATATATATTTATATATAAAATTATTTAAAAACTCTAATATACAATGTTATAAATGCGTAAGTTTTAATTAACTCTCAATAGTTATTCACAAAGCTTATAATAATAGATAAGCCTCGTCTATATGCTAATAAACAAGTTGAAACATAAATACACATAAACATCTGTTTTTCTTTCTTTAATGCATCAAGATTATTTCATTATATAAGCTCTATGTAGTTATTGAAATGATTAATGAAAAAATTATATAAGAAATAATTAAAATATACATATTGTAACGAACATTTATAATGTACATATTAATACTATGCTCATACAAGAGATATACACACACATACGCGCGCGCGCACATGTATATGTGATACATAAATTGATATAATAAATGCATTTATTTATCCACTACAGATTTTGCTGCAAATTATATTGTTTTTTAATAAAATTGCTATGATTTTAAAATAAATAATAGTTTTACAACAATTTAATCCTTTTGCACCTTAAAAGCTTATAGTTGTTTTCTTTACACGTAATTACACGTGAAGAAGCATTATTATAGCAGCTTGTTAAAGTAATTTTTGCTATATAGAACACTATACAGAGTTGCAAAGATTTTCGTTGTCTATTTAAATATTACAATAATCTGTAAAATTATTAAGTAAATTTTAGGTCATTATTTTAATTTGTATGTAAAAAAATATTTTAATTTGTGCGATAAAATGACACACTTTAATTCACATAAAAAAAGTATCTCAAATAAAATAATGTGTTTTGCTAAACTATATAGTAGCAGAGTGCTCTTCATTAAAATATATATATTTTTGAAGATAGAAAAATAGAAATAGAAATTTATGATAAATATTTTGAATGTTGTATTCTATATTCTATAGAAACTGGGCTATATATGTTTTTAACATTAATTGAAACTGTGTATATATAAACTTAATGAAAAAAATTATGTTACATGATAATTATTTATATATTTAATGCACTTACATATTATAGATTAATTCTTAGTATCTTAAAATATATTGTATTAATCTATTCATTTAAGCAAAACACATCTATCTTACAACAATTTGACAATACTAATTTCTTTGTTTGTTTCATTTATAATGCTCTCTTTACATTCCTGAATATTAAATTTTTTAATTATTTTCATACCAAATGTATGTGTTAGAAGCTTACATAAATTGTATTTTTCTTCATGATTAATAATTTACCTCAATTATGAGTAGAAATAACAAGTCAATATATTAAAAATGAGTCTTCTTTGTGTTTCCAATTAATATCATGTATAAACTATACAATAATTCATTGAAGAAGAAAACTAGAAAGACTGTAAGAATAATTAATAATTATGATATATGAAAATATGTGAATAATATTGGAAAATTTTGTATATGCATGTATGTGCTACCATATGCCTATGCACATATATAATTTAGATATTTACATTTGTGGATCTCTTGCCTTGTTATTCTGAATCACTATCAACAATGGTTTGAATACGTTTGCGAGCTTCTCGATATCGTTGCGGTGAATCTGGGGATGTTGATTTTTTGTTCATATTTCTTCTTGCGCGTGTAACACGTCCTAGAAATATAAATTTAATCTCTATAATATATACGATAAAATAAATTAATATAGTTAGGATAAAATAAATTCGTAATAAACCTTTATATAATGCTTTATATAAAGCTTAATATTAACCTTCAGATATAATGTTGGATACATCTAATTCGGATACTTCTTGCATTTTTTCCTTCTTTTTTTTCACTCGTTTACATTTTTCCAATGATGGTCTGCCACTAATACCATTTTCTTCTAACAATTCCTTTAGGCGCTTAATTCTTGCAGAATTATTCTTACAATCAGTCCAAACGTCGGTATAAGATTTTATTCTTATACCAGCAGCCTTTATATATTTTTTCAATTTTTGTATTTGCTCGTTGTTGTCTGGTTTCTAAAATAATTTAATATTGCATGATATGTTTAAATATACTTATTACATAGATATTTATATAATACAAATTAATATCTGTAGTAAGAAATTGTTGCTTACAGAATTACTACGTTTTGTCCTTCTATTTTTCAAAAATTTTTTCTCATCTTCAGAATTATTATTGCTTTCACTTGCTGAAGAACCCTTTTCTGATAATTCTTCATCCGTTTCGTTTTTAGTTTTTCTTACTTTATTAGTTTTCTCTGTTGAAGTCACACTTTCATCATCAGATATGTGTTCAGTATTCTTCTTGTAAGAATATTTCTTTACACCTCGTCCTCTTTTTGATTCTGCAGAGCGTTTCGTTTTCTTAGTTATTGGAGATTTTTTCATCTTCTTTTTAGTGCGTGGACTGTAATCTTCATCAGAATTATTATTTTGACTGTCCTCAGACTCAGAAGTTTTCAATTTACTGAAACTTGTTCGCGGTCCTCTTTTTGCCTTTTTCTCTGATTTAGTCTCTGATGTGTTAGTGGCTTCTTGCGAATCAGACTTTTCTGCCTCTGACATACTACATTCCAGTTCTGATTCATTTGGTTCAGCTTTAACGATTATCGTCTTCGGGCGTGGCTTTATTTCTTTCTCGTCTTCACTCTCGGAACTCGCTTCTTTATCACTCGCACATTCTACTGAAAGCTCCAATCCATCTACTACTTCTGTATCCACAGTTCGATTTTTCGTAATACGTTTCTTTTTTATTCCATCTTTTTCACTTTCTTTTGTTTTGTCTGCTTTATTAATTTCCTCATTACTTTCTTTTTCTTTTCCCTGATTATTAAAAATAGATATTACATTTATAATAAATTTATTAAATTTCTCTTTTTTTTTTAAATATAATAAATATATAAAAATTATCAATTTTTACATATTAAAGCATTTTAATATATATAAATCTTATTTTTAATTTTACTTTAATGTCAAGATATTAACAATTTAGTTCAATTTTAGAGAAAAAGTTTAATCTCAAGAATAAATATATTTAAGATACATTATTTAAAACAGTATGTAAAAAATCTATATAGAAACAAATAAAATGACATAAATTAAATAAAATTATCTCAATTAATATAAGTTATTTACCTCTTTTTCAATATTTTTTGTACTTTTATCCATATCCATAGAATCATCCTTGTCTAAAAGACTCTCCTTTCCATTTTTCTGTTTGATTTCTTTATTATTTTGTTTTTCTTTATCCTTCTCATCTATGTTAGATAAAAATTTTTCATGTACATTTTGTTCGCTTTCTGAACATATTGTATTTTCCTCTTTTGCATATTCATCTGTACCATTTTTATCTAAGATAGTCTCGACGTTATCATTTTTAAATATTTCTGACTGTTCACTGTAGAGGTTTCGTTGTTTCTTAGTAAATAAATTTTTTGCTTCATCTTCAGAATCTTCTTCTCGTGGTCTCTTCTTTATCATTACATCTGTAGAATCTGAAGATAGCTCTAATTTATCCATGTCTCCTTCCTCAAAATCTGCCATTTTTAACAATAATCTAAGACAAATATGTATATTTTATTAATAGATATTACAAAAAAAATAAATATTAAAACACAATAATAACAGAAAACATAACGCAAAAGAAAAATAATGTTAAATCAATTACATTAAACTTATATAACGTTCGCAAAAAATTACATAAGAATAAGTAAAAAAAATTTACCAAAATATTTCGCAATAATGTGTAAAACACATTTCAATGACGCTAATTATTTCAAGCACACATTATTTCGACATATTTTGATAATATGATTTTTCTCGTATTAAATAACATATCGAATTTTGAAGACATATAAAAAAAAGAAAAATACGAAGAAAATTGTAGATACATAGAAAATGCGTAGCTGCTAATAACCTACGCACAATCACCTGTACATGCATAAGAATTAATAGAGATTAATAGCCCAATTAATTTTTCTACGTAAATCGTGATATTTCTGCAAAATATAATTATAGGCAATAAATATGCGCATAATTACCTTAAATATTTATCACGTAGCTGTCACGACTTCGCGATATGTTTGCGCGGTAAAATCCTCTGCAATAACAACGCAACGGCCAGTACCGGCTCTTGGCTATTGGCTGATATTTTTGTTCATAAGAAACAAACATTCAAGAAAGTATGAACTCTTGCACACAGGATACGCGTGCCAAAAAGCGACGATAGCCAATCAACCTTTCGCTCTTACGGACGAGCTACAAATCGATTGGCTATTGCGTCGCTTTTTGACATGCGCAACGTGTTGACGCGTCCTGTTCTCAAGAGCCTTAAAATTCGTATCAGACTATACAGCGACTAAATAGAAAGCACCCTATATGTATATACACATGACCTTCGTTTTGGTTTCGTTAGGTTAGGTTCAGTGACATCTGTTTATTTGTCACGATGCTAGTTGTCTCAACATATTTTTTAAGATATTTATTTGTATGCAGACACGATATGCGGATAAACATTCTCATCGAAATGATGAAATTATGTTAAGTATCATAGCACTATGCCTCAAAAAGTAATGAATTCAATGTTCGACGAACAGAAAAATGCTAGGTAATTTTTGGGGTTTTCTGCCAATTTAATTCTTTTGTAACATTATGAACAAATATAATATATATAGTAATTAATTTGAGAAATATAATCAATAGTTAATATTTTTATATAAACCAACTATTTTTTTGTATAAACCTTATATAAACATTTTATTAAATTAAGTGTGTGATTAATACATGATGGAAAATTTATCTCAATAATAAGATAAATTTTCAGGCAGCTGATCTATCAGCGTGGAAGGGAAAGTTCTCCACATTATGTATTTTTACATTCGGATGACGAAAGTAGTACGGATGAGGAAAATATCTCTTTACAAATTATTAAACAATCCACATCATCACGTCGTAAAATTGAGGTGATCAATATACAAATAAAACCTGAAGACACCTTGCAAGCATTGGCTCTTCGATATAGATGTACAGTACGTAGAAAATTTGGTCCAAAATATAGCATAAAACAATTTACAGCTTTGTGCTAATTTCTTTTATAATGTTGCATAATTTTAGATATCTGAATTGAAACGAATTAATAAAATTGACAAAGAAAATGAGATATATGCAAAGCCTTATATCAAGGTTCCTGTACAACCATTTTCTATTTTAACTGAGACATTACCTGAAAACCAAGGTAAGAATATTAATATTATATCTGCAGAAAGTCAACAAAAATTATCTGCAAAAAAGGAAGAACAATTAATAGACTTTGGGACTATATCAACCACAGAATCCTCAACGACAGAAATTAATACTATTATATTAAATTCAGTATGTGAACCTTTATCATCCTATAATAGTGCCAATTCCTTTGAAGTTCCACACACAGAACATGATCGATTACTTGATGATACAGAAAATACCGAAATAGAAGAATCTTGTGAAACAAATATATTTAAATGTTCTGGAGACAATTGGGGATTGTCTTGGATGCAGCTTCTTGTATTCTCATTATTGTTGAGTTTTGCAGGTCCTATTATTATATACATACTTTATGTAGCTGAATATTCAACAAAAGGAAATATGACCATAAGTAATTAATATTTTGCGTAAAAAATATATATAGATATAGGTATAAACTAGAAAGGGAATATATATATATTTTTTTTTATGTAGATATAATTTCTGTATATTTTGGAACTAAACACTTGATGATTTAATTACTACAGATATAATAATTTAATATAATCATGATAAATTTAGAGACATCTCTTCATTAAGATTTTATTTGTATAACTGGAATTGTACATATAATTGTATATACTTTTATATTTAAAAGTATACTTTTTCTTATTCTCTTGTATAACAAAAATAGTTTAGTCTCAGAGTAGTAGTTTTTATACCGAGTGAGATTTTTTATTGAAAATATTATAGAAATGGCTCAAATATAAATGAGATTTTTCCTGTAAAAATTTTGTATACAAGTCTCATTTTTACTTGAACCATTCATGTATATTAGATATAATTCTATATCAGAGATACAACTATTATTAACAGATTTAGATAACAGATTCTAATATAATTTAACGAAATAACTAAATTATTATTTTTTATCTAAGAAAAATTTTTAGCTTGTTATATTATCAAGCATAATTGTGATAAACTTTTGACATAATAATTAATTTAATAAAATTGATTAAATCCTACATATTGATAGAGAATAATATAGAAAATATAATTTATAAGTCTATATATTTTTTATAATATAAGGTACTTGCTGATGTTTTTGTAATTCTTCGAATTGTCTGTTAATCTAAAATGTTAGATTTTTCATATTTTTAATACGATCAAAAATATTTATTTGATAGCATATTATGAATTTGAAAAATAGCAATATAATATTAAGTATGTATTACTATATATATGTATGAGATATCAATTTTTCTATTAAGTTGTAATCTCATTTCTAGTACGATTTTAATTTTAACAAATTGTATATTGTCTTTCTTTAAAACTAATTTGTATTACTAAATAATACGACAATAATATTTGCTAAATACTGTATAAAAGTATCATTTTTTGTATATTAAATGCTTCTCGAGTGTTCCAGATTGTTAAAATGTTTTAAAAAATTGTTATGTCGTTATTTCACATTATTCATAATTTTCTTTATCAACTATATTTATACTACATTTGTAACATCCTTTTATAAATTCAAGCATATTAATAAAATTTTTTAATTGTTGAAATTTCTATAACTGGAATTTATGATTAATTATAATATTAATTGATAAAATCTCCATAAATATATCAACTCTTTCCTTTCTAAAAAATATATAAATAAATGTAACATCCATCAATTGAAAAAAATTTACTCTTTTTTTATGATATATATAAAGATGTATTTAAAAAAAACCATACACTAGATTATGAAAAAGTATATGCTTAATAATATTAAAAATATTAAAAAATAATAAATTGCATCACAATCAACATTTTTATAGAAATTTTATTTTTCTCTCATTTTAGCAGATTTTGAATATGAATTACAATACACAAACGTGTACAATTCTTGTAACTGCATTTGGTTGTAATGTTTTACAATTTTTTCCTTCACATCCTTACACTTGGCAATCTGTAATAATTAAAGTAACAATAATACAAAAGACGTTTTATACATTATAAATTCTACTTTGAAAAAGTAAACGCAAAAATATTCAGTGTGTGAGAATATATTCTTCAACATATATTCAGAAGACCGTCGTTGTTATCATCATGTAAATCTTTTTTAATTTAATTATATCAACAAAATATTACATAAGTAATATTATGAACTAAAAAGATAGAATTATCACAAACCTTGATTGAGAAAGAGAGATATTTAAAATTTCTTGAAACTTTTCTTTGATCCTGTTCCTTTGGAAACTTTCAATACATTAAATCTTACTGTCTTACTCAAAGGTCTGCATTCACCAATGGTGACCACATCACCAATTTCTACATCCCTGAAATTTAATTTATTAAGTTTGTAAATATTAATTGTGATTAATTGTTTTATCTTTGTTTTTATTATTATTTTGTCAGATCCAGATAATTCTTCAAATTGTATTATTTGTCAGTAGACCATCGTGATATAAATTATCATCATATAAAATAAAAATCAGCAAAAGTTTAACATTTTTGAAAAAAGAAAAAAAAAGAAAAAAGCAAATTATTTCATTATACCTGAAGCAAGGACTAAGATGGACACTCATATTACGATGACGTTTCTCAAAACGGTTGTACTTCCTAATGTAATGTAAATAATCCCTGCGTATAACAATAGTACGTTGCATCTTCATCTTTTGTACAACACCAGTGAGGATACGCCCTCTAATCGACACATTGCCTGTAAATGGGCATTTCTTATCGATATAAGTTCCTTCAAGGGCCTGTAAAGATTAAACCAACAGAATACATGAAATATTTTGTATATCTTTAACTATTAAAACAACTAAATATATAATTACTCAGTATGTGTGAGAATATAGAATAATCTTCAATTAATTTTCAGAAGACCGTCGTAATTTATCATCATGTTAGATATTTTAGTTATATTTGCAATAATAATAATAACATTAATGTTATAAATTAGATTTATTAAATAATTAATTATAAAATAGTTTGCAATATATATACACTATGATAAAAACAATCTTACTTCGCAAAACTCATTTTTTTTAAGATTATTACAATGATACAAATAGAAATGGAAACATTACAAGTAAATTACTGAGGTATACCACTGTGAATTAAAATACAGATTTATACTCACTTCGCGAGGCGTCTTGAAACCGAGGCCGACATTGCGACTGTATCTCATGGGCTTCCTACGCTTTGGGCCCAGACCTTTCTTACGATTAAGAAAGATCGTGGGCTGTTTTTGAAACGCACGCTCGCTCTGCAAACGAAGCCATACATATTACGCATTCCTTTCATGACATCGGAATTTCAATATCGGGACACGCGTGTACGACATAACCACGTGCTAAGCTTACGACTGTAACCTCTCGATTACACTTTGATCTACGAGCTTGTTCCTTGCATATGCTTATGCTAAACGTTAACTGTCGCGAGAATATAGCATGCTTTCGCAAAATAACGCCGTAACACGTGATACATTTCATTTATTAACTCTTACAGTATCGCACACATACCTGATCAGCCATCTTGCTCAGAGAGTGAAAGACTGAAAGACCGATGTAAATCGGAAATGACGCGGATCTCGACTTTAGCGACACCACGCTCGCAGTGCAACCAACATACGAAATACATACATATTTTTCGAGAGAGCACAACGTGCGATAGTCCACGATAGACGTGCAGGTAAACCGTCGTTTTATAATTAATTATACCGATCACACTATTTATAATAATTTATTTGTTTGGAATCACTTCCAGTGAATTTATTTTATAACTTTTCGAATTTGACTTTTATGTTATGTTAAATAACAGCACTATTTGATTTATGTACTTATTTTCAGGTCCGATACTACGGTTGCCTCCCCTTTCGATACTTTTTGAAAATTACAATGTCGCTTTTCGCGGTTAATCGCGTCGCGGCAGAGGTGAGAAGTAATATTTAAATATCATTTATTTTTCGGGATCGTTAATAAACAATAGTTTCAAAGCGAATTTTGCGCGAAAAGTTATCCCAAGAGTGTCCGTCGTAATAAATCATCGTATAAACATATGTAGTACGCAATGTTGTGTCCCGATATCGTTTGCGATCGAGAATCAATTTCTGCACGAAATCAACCGCCCTCGCATATATCTCACGCTGAAAGGGGACAAAAATGGGACCTGCACACCACTGGGGAATCATATATAACTTCTTTATTTTCTCAAAGTGAGTACATATAAAGATTGCTTGCTTAAAACGCTGCAATTAATTAGTCATATAAATTATAAATTGAAAGGTCTGATGACACACCACGCATATTACATATATATTTATATTTACATTATACATATATCTATATCTATATTATATATTGTCAACATATACACATTATGAAATGCAGATATATAAAAATACATTATATCTGTATATTCATATGATTTGAAAAAAACACAATCCATTATACATTTCAGTATAAATAATAAAACTGATTACAATTGTCTAGAAAATAAAGAGTACAAAAACAAAAATCTTTTGCGAAATGAAATTTTTTTATAGCATTGTGTTTTTTATAAGTTGTTCCTTCATCGGTATTGGTACGATGGTATTGGTATATAGTAGAATTGGCGCACAATCAAAAAGTTTCCTTATAGTTTTTTTGAGCTGCATAATAATTTCCATTTCATTCGAAGATACCACTATTCGAAGAAACAGTTTGCAAGAATTGCATTGCATTGAAATAAGAGATTTCTTTTTGCCATATCTGAAAATAGGTGAACCAGATAATATGCAAAAAGAATAGAATAATCACGTCTCTCTATCGATTTTATTAAAATATGTTTAATCATAGTATATAATTTATCAATAATTATACGAATAACTTACGACACAACTTTCTCTGTCGTTTCGAAACAAAAAGGGCACATATTAGAAATGTCGATAATCTCAGTCGGAATATCCTTATTGATATTCAGGATATCCTCGATATTCTCGATATTTATATCCTTGATATTCATTTGTAGTTTCTAAAATATACATACCTGATTATAGTTTGATTTTCTTCGATTGAATCTATTGATTGATTCTTGATTCGCGATGTAAACAAAAATAAGTAAGTTGAAATCTAACAGCAAAGTTACTTTACTGCGATTAAAAAATTTTTTTGTTGTTTACACATTTCTAATTCTCGTTAATATAATATAATATAATTATTGTATAATTATCTAACGAGTACAAATATATATATATATATATATATATATATATATATATATATATATATATATATATATTGATAATAAACAGAACAGATTGTCACAGAATAGATAGATATATCAATAAAATCTATTATTATTAAAATAATTGAATTTATTTTGCAATAGAAAGAAATATCGAGTAATTATTATAGTTTTAGTTCTTTAATTTTATTTAAAAGATATTACTCAGATAGCAAAAGTAGTTATGTTGACGTTGTAAAGAATTAGTGTTTTTAATGTCTATTTGACATCAAAAAGACTACTTTTAACGTTAAAATGACTATTTTTATTACCTGGATAATTAATGTACATATATTTATTTTAATAATAATGTAATTTATTAAAATTAAAATGTTAATTTTTTTGAAAAAAAATAAGCAAAACTATATATTTAATTCCAAAGTCAAAATGTATGAACGTATAAAGTCGTTTCAAGTAATTATTATATCAAAATAATCAATTTTTAAACAGTGCATGTGAGAGTGGTTTAAATAAGTAAATTTTTGTTAAATTAATTAACCATGATTTAATAATTATTAGATTATACAGAAACAATTAGTATAATAAATTGAATTGATGACACTGTTTTATGTGTGATGTTTAAAAAATGTTAAAATTAACACGTTATAATAAATCAAGTGGAATCTTTTTGTATTTCTTATTTGCTATTTAAAAATAAATCTCGCACATAAAAAATTATTGCAAATATTTTTCGTAAAAATGTATTTTACATAATTATTAATGAATATATTTGTATTAATTCAATAATATTTTTAATAGAATTAAGAAAATAAGATAAAAATAAAAAAATTTAATATAAAAAAAATATAAGAGAAAGAGAGAAAGAAAGGGGGAGGAAGAGAGATAATGGTTTTACTCATAATAGTTTATCGAAAATTACTTTAAATGACAAGAAATTGAAATTGATGACATGTTATAACGTGTATAGTAAATACATTGTGTATTGTATAAGCATTGTTATACATCAATATCGATTTTTTCATATGGTGTCAAAACTAGAGCGGAATTTTTCAATCACCGATTGTTTCCAAAAAGTCTCTCTAAATATTTGCAAATATTTGTAAATAATTGTTTTTTATACAAAAAGTTTTTTCTCGTAACATCTTAATAAAAAAAAATTTAAGTTTTGCGTCTGTAAAGTCTGAATTATAAAAAATTGTGTTCTCGTAAAGTTAAACCGATAAAACTTTTTTTTTTACGTTTATTGCATTGGCCCGGTAAATTCACCCTTGCAAATAATCGGATTCAAATTCCGTCTGCAGGAGAGTGTAGTGACTTGTAACAAAATAACTCTGGCTGGCTGAAGAGCAATACATTGCGGTTGCATTGTTCTGCGGTTGCCCGCGCCAGGCGCAAATAATTTCAGCTTTTACGATCTTTCGACGTGACAAGTGCGAAAATATTACTGGCTGTATCGTATGCAAGTTTTTGCTGTATTATTCGTATAAAACGCGTAGGCATAGCCACGTACAAATAAGAACGTAATAGTTTATATTTGCGGATATTACGACTACCTATACTCTCCTATTTTGGTTTTTGTGTGATTAATGTGAAATTCAATGAAAAACAATATCTTTGTATTTATGACTCACGTCTGTGCTTTTTTTAATTTCAAATTTTTTATTTTATATATTTTATTTTGTTTTTTTTACTTTATATTTATGGAAAAGACAAAGAAGTTGTGCCTATTAAATTTTATATCAAGAGATACATTGAACAAACAAATGCAATATTAATTCATACTAGGAATTATTTCATAGATACTCACGTATAGCCATTAGTTTCTTTTATTTTTTCATAAAAGAAAAATTTGTCTAAAGATATTTTCCGTTTCATTCTCTTCCGGTTCTCCTAACAATTTAACCAGACATTCATATGTCACTGGAGAGTTCTTTCGACAACAGTACCATTTCTACAATATACACGATATTATAATTTTTACATGTAATTTCATATACATATCTTTTTTCTTTTATATAGTATAAAAAAAATAAGTTATTTTTACATTTATATATAAATATATTGTATATTAAAATAGCAAAAATTGATAAAAGAATTAATAGTTTTCGAGATATATTATTGTTGCGCTTTTTGATTGATTTTAATTAATTTTGATATTTATTTTCCTATTGTCACTCAATTATAAGCATTTGCGCAAAAAAATATGACATTTGTTTAAAAGGTAATATATTAACTTTAATATCGAGCTAAGAATATAGAATACAAGGAATTGAAAAATAGCGACAACAGTTCTGGTTTATATGGCGAAACGCAAATTAATTATCGTAGGTATATCTCGTAAGTGCACACCAGTACTGCCAGATTAAGCCAATACGAGATTCTTAGGAGCAATTATCGCGCGATTATTAGTGAAGTAATTGCGTGAACAAGTCAACAGAGCCCGAAGCGTATTTTCTACGAGTTCTCGCGAAGACTATATACTCTCAGGATCTATAAAGTCCGACGATATTCGATTATAAACCACATCCGTGCGTACGCACTTTAATTGTTACTAACAACGTCCTTCTTTGGATATAATTCGCGTCCGTTAAGATTCTTTGCTGTCCTTTCTCACGGAGAACCCGCATTACTTTGCCGCTGCGTTTTTTGCTTCAATTAAGATTTCATTACTTGCGCGATAACGAAATGAATGCATCAATATTTATTATTCGCATAAATCAAAACAATTCTCTGGAGAAAATAATGACGTGGTTTGCAAAATTCTACATCTATAAATAAATGTGCAAGAAACACGTTTTATGAGATGACAAAGATAACAGATTAAAAAATATGCATTATCTGTTATTAATTTATATTTGTATTATTAATAAATAGTACATATATATGTTTTCATTTTAGGATTATTATATTATGTTACGTTTATTTAATTGAAACATTATTATTATTTTGTATTGCAATGTAAAGAATATTTATGAATTAAATGAATTAAATTATACAGATATATTAATATTTCAGTAATATTTGAAAATATATATCGTTACTTTAACTACTCGCGTAAAATAGATTTTGACTGAATAAATTATGTAAAGTATGCGAATATAAAAATTTTGTGAGATTCTTATTTTATTATTTATTAATTGTGAGATATCATGCATTTTCTGTTACAATTATTTGGTTCGAATTATCTATTATTTTGTCCTTTTAATTCGAAAATGACTGGCATATTATACTTAAATAGGCGAAAAATTTATATCTCGCGATGTGAAATATATTTGACAATTTACAATCCTATTTCTTTTTATTTGTACTTTAAATAAATATATTATATGAAATATATATTTTGGTAATAATCGTCGCCGCGATAAATAGTAGTCTTATTTATCGTTTATTGTTATTAATTAATCGCACGCGCTGATAATTGTTAATTATAATAATTATAATTATAGTTGTGTTTCTTGATACTTTTCGCGATTTCGTCTCAAAAGATAATACGACGATATATAAAATAGCTCTCGCCGTTCTCAAGTCTTGCCGCGTGAATTTCAACAGAACGACTGTCGTTGCACGTAAACATACACCATAGAAAATAAGCGTTGAATTTTCTGTGACGTATAACGTGCTATTATAAATATACATAGATGTATAATATTCTCTAATTAAATCTACTTTTTTCTCCATTATTACGTTCTTTTACAATATAAACGTTGCGGTGATACCGCGTTTTGTTAACATGCTTTTAAAAAGGAGAAATCTATTTTAGAATATTCGATACATTTGCGAAAAATAATTAGCTTTTTATTGAGGATAGTAGAGTAATAGAGATGAAGAAAAGAAGAAAAAGAGTTGAAAGAATTGAACAGATTTTTTCCCCGCGTTTTTTATGTTTACTTTTAATTATAAAACTATACAACTATAATTTATTTTTGAAATATAAAAATGAATTTAATAGAAATATATTTTGCAAATATATAGATAACAAAACCAGTATATACCTTGCAAATTAATATTATAATACATTATAATTATAATTATTTATAATATATTATAATAATTTATGAAGTGAGAAAATGGATAAAATTTATCATTTTTTACTGATAGGTACTTTACATTCTCTAATTTAAGGTAAAACTTAGTTCTCTATGCACAGATTGCTGAAAACCTATTAAATTAAATCAAATTCTTTATGAATATATTTATAATTCAATTTTGTAGAAATAATTTTTAATTTAAACTCTTTAATGTAAACTTTTTCTTATAATCAATTAACAGAGATATCATCATGTACTTTTTAAACAAGTTACACATAATTGTTCCATTTTTTATTTGATTTAAAATAGAGATATGCGATTAAATCGTTCAGTTCTTTTTGATACTTGAGAATAGCATTCTAATATTACGCAAAGTCGTACCTATCATAGCTAATTAATCTAGTGTTCAAGTCTTGACGTTGAGAATCACGCGTATGATTAACAAACACTTTCGATTAGGAACTAATTCTGCCTTTATAAGGCGCACAGTTAAGTAATAGCAAGAAGTTATTAACATTCTTACGATTTTTCAACAACCACTAAGCGCGCGGCCCGTTCTATTTCATTGATAGCAATGATTCATGTCTCGCGATAACTAATATTGCGTACGGTAATTAAAGATCCACGAGGTCGTAACGCGAATCCGTCATTGCCGTCATTTACCAATGGATGATCTGCTAGCGCAGGAAGAAACATCTCGCTCTCGAGATCACCTGTAATTAACTGTGATTGAACTTTCATTGCTCATTGAGCACCGCGCTGAAGTTACTCGTCTCTCGTATTTACGCGTGCCTGTGTGTGTGTGTGTGTGTGTGTGTGTGTGTGTGCGTGTGTGTGTGTGTGTGTGTGTGTGTGTGTGTGTGTGTGTTGTGTGTGTGTGCATAAGATTGTGTTTATTTTACTTAACAGCGATCACGATAGGCGTGAGTCATGCATTTTATGCAGTCGCGAAAATTCAAGAATAATTTCTTTAAAATTACAAAAACCCTTTTTTTCCACAAGCACTTTACAATAAGAGACAGAATTGATTACAGTTGTATATTAAATATGCTGCATAGAATGGAAATTAAATTCGTCGCGGACCGGTTGTCGAGGAAAGCAGGTTTTTACGAGGTACTTAAGTGTACCTAATTAAATAAATCTCTGTACCGCGCAAACGGTCGACTTTATTTCATTATTCATGCAAAGAGTACATGTGCGAAGGATGCGGGTATTATCGAGGAATTTTGACGTATCTTGAATTGAAATAAATAAATGCCTTTTAATTTTAACGACTGGTATTTCATTAGCTTCTAGTATTTACATCAGAACAGGGAGTTACTGCGGATTCCGTATATGGTCGACCATCACCGTCGTTGTCTTTGATTAGTCGACATGTTCCATCAATCTCCCCGATAATTAATGGTTCGTGTAAGCTGCAATCTTTATGGTTACACTGCGTAACGCGACAACTCTCATTTTAAAACGCACTGGACTGTCGACATGTAATCGCGGAAACGAGCACTTTCGTGCCGAAGACCATCTGATTGACATTTAGAACACGATATCAATTTCATTAATACTACTATTAATTCTTATGCTTTCTTGTTTAAAAAAAAACTGAAATAATTAATTATTAAATTTACAAAATTGATTGATAGTTTTCGGTCGATTAATTTAAAATTTGTACTTCTGATCATACAAGCTAATTCAGCTCTAATCTAAGACCTTTATTACTTCATCCAATTTCAATTAAGACCAAAATAACGGATATTATGTATGATTAAGTAATGGGTTCTAAGGAAAATACACTTTTACGTCGATACAGCGTAATGTACGTAAATCACCCTTCCGTTCGCGGTCAAGTAACAAGAAATAATTATTATCGACACGTACGTGCTCTCATTTCGTTTCTGAGGCTACCGGAGACCGGCAGCTCACCACGGAAAAATGCGCGTCCGCAGACTCATCGTACGCTCCGTTACACGATCGCTCATCTTTTTCGTGCCCATCCGTGTAACCGGTCTTACGTCACAGAGGAGGCGGTACGTCTTCCGCGAGCGGAATTACGAGCTATACGTGCAAACGTGACACGCGGGCTACACTCCGTCGTTTTGTACGAGATGCTCTCTTTCCGCGAGGGAATCCTCTTCTTTCATTTCCTTGAAACATTGTGCGTCTCCGTATTATGCAGGAAATTTAATTTTCGACGATATTGACAACGATGACGAAAAGTTCTTCCGTGAATCGATGACTCGATTATGTCGTGCCCTTTTAAAGGAATATTAAAGCCGAAGAGAACGGGAAAATATACTTGTTTCCGGAGCTTGATTTCTATAGAAGCCTGTAATTAATAGTAACAGACGCGCCAGGAATAGCAACAACATGATGCCTACTTATAGACAAGAAGAGAGGAAAGGGGAGAGAAGAAGGGGGAGAGGGAGTAAGATCGATGGGACAACGATAATTTAATATAGATTTTTTGCGACTGACACTAGGGACATGTTAGTCGATATCACATTAATAAAACTTATTCTTTTGTTCTTAAGTTCATGCTAAGTTATTATTAAAACTCTCATCGGGGAAATGTCAATTTAAATTTATCTAATATAAATTAATTGACAATAATGTAGAATTATCTGATAAATAAATAATGTTCGCGAATTTTGCTTGAGCAATATGTGCCCCAAAAAATTCACATAAATAAATACCGAATACAAATCCGCCATTAATTATTATTGTATATCGTTGCGATTTTTAAATTACGAGAAATTCAAAACTGTCACAGACTAACGATACAAAATTGAACCATTTGTGCGCATCAGATTTGCGCAAGTTAAACAAACCGACTATTTAGCATTAGTACACTTCTTTTTTTTTCTACACTATTGGCGAATCGGCGAAATAATTTTGTCTAGGTAATTTTACCATATACTGCGGGTACTTTAACCTCCGGGTAAACTCCGTATATCTTGCGGTTAAAATTATGCGGGACTGGATATACCGGCTATACACGAGTGTGAGAACGTCAGTGGCAACGAGTAAATGATAGTGTCAATGTCTGTTAGAAATGCTACTAATTGTAAGCTAAAGCGCTTACGCATGTTTGCATTAATTATTGTATATAATATTATTCGCGACAACTATAAGCATTCCTCTCTTTCCTTTTTCTTTCCCTCTTGATTAGTAATATGTTCAAAACGTGAAAACTTTAAGGCAAGGCATAATACTTCAGTCCAAAATTATAAATCATATATATATTTCATAATCTCTATATTTCTTGTCTTTGGGAAAATTTTCAAGTATACTTTTATATTAATTTATATTGATTTTTTAATTAAATTATGTTAACTCATATTAATTTCTAATTAAGTTATTTGATATTTTAATTAATAATTCGGAAAGATATTAGCAGGTTTTTTTTTTTTTTATAGAGACAGTGAAATGAAAGAAAAAGTAAGTATAATTGTTGGGCAATAAATGAATGTTCAAGAAACGTTTTGTCGTCGCACGCTAATTAAAGAAGTAGATGATACACGGCGATACGCTTGTTGCCACGCATCAGGCCGCAGATCTTTCGCGATGATTTCAAGGTAGACTGTGTATATATTTTATACGATGGGACAGGAAGTCTCATTGTCGACGCGTAACGTAAGCGAAAGAGAGCAAGAAACATGGTTTCCTTTGGGTACCAGACATTGCACGTGAGCGACAGAATGTTGTAAAATATATCTCCAGAGCGAGATACATGACAAACAGGTTTCTCCATAGCGTTGTATAGTGTTAAGAAGCCATTGAAGCGAGCGGTACCAAGTTCCTATGGCAGGTGATAACACGGCTTGAGAAGATCCTATCGAGAATGCTGCCGAGTTACGCGGAACCGCTTAAAACCGTGACGAGATACACCTTGTAAACGCTTAGAATAGCGTGTAGATATATATGTACGCAAAACTAAATTGTAAAAATCGCGTACCGTATTATTCTGGTGTAATAAAGAAATAGAATCAGCGAAAATCATTTTGATATAGCGAAACGCGTTCCATTAAATTTCTCTCACTCTTTTATGATTATTAAAATTTTATAATGATTGATAATCGTGTCATGATTGATATCTCCAAATATTTTTCTTGCCACATATTTTAATAAAACACTTTGATGAATCGTATTTACATGTTTGTAAAATCGTCGTCGAGTAAGCACACGTACTCGGCAATGCCATTAACAGACCGGGGGAACAGTCTCAACAGCAGCCTTCTTAGCCAATCGAACTGCAATTCTGCTGGACCAGTTTAGTGCACCCTCACACATAACGAGCAAGCGAGGACAGCCACTTTCTACGCTGCAGTAGCAGTGCGTGGTAAACAACCGCCTTTCCTGGCCTGTGACCTCTTTAAGGTCAAAAAATTATTTTTCACCTTTCAGATAAATTATGCATGAATCGTGACGTGCACCGTTAAATACGAGACGTGTATACTCGTTACATAGGCGAGGTTAACGTGCGCTTAGAATCAGTGGTCCCCTCGCCCGTGTCCTTGTCCAATTTCTCTCACGTCGTATCCTTTTATCCTCTCTCGCGCGCGCGTTACTCTTTCTTCTTCTTTCTTCCTGTAAAACGCTGCTGCCGCGTGAGACGTTGCCTATACAAACGTCTTTTCCTCGTCACCTCGTCGTGCTCCCTCGCGATCCTTTCATATCTCTGAATAGCACCGCCGCGAGACTAATTTAAGGGGCAGTCAAATGTTAAGAATCCCCTGTATACCGACATTAGAATTTGACTGATAACTCGTCCCATTCATTGCATGTGTACATCATGCAAAACCGTTAAAATAGCTTCTTACTAAACTTATTGTTAGAATCTATAGGATTGTTATAAGCTTATATTATTAATCACAAAATATTATAGAAAGAGATCTTTAGAAAGTGTAAGGAAAAATTTATCAATTAACATTTAAATAAAACGGAAAAACAGAATCTTTTGAAAGGATTCGCGGAAAAATCCTTTACAAAATCATCATTTCGGTGAGGCGCAAATTTGATTTCTGTACCTATGAATATGGATGTAAAACAATATTTTGCCTCTAAAATTATAGCGATACCATATGTATATGTTACACCACGCTTCGTAGTAACGTACCGTTGGATGTTTACACGTAGGCACGAAAATTGTGGAGAAAATTATGGTGCTGGGCGGAATCATCGTTGTCGAGGCCGGGTCATGTCACGGAAGAGTCGAGATTTCTACGCCTCCATAACGATCGAAATTCATTTCCATAATTATCTCACGACCGTGTGGATCATCGCGGTAGAAAACGATAGGCCTGATTCTACTCCGAGACATTCCGTTTCGTGTGAACTGTAAACGGTAATCACGTGCTTCTCTGGATCTTTACATCTATCGCCTACAATCGGATCAGCTTTGTCATCGATCGAAATACAAAATAGCAGTTCTCTCTGCTATTATCGTAAAAAATAAAATTTTTAAACATTTTTTTAATATATTTTAATTTCTTATCTTTATTAATCACTCTCTTATCTTTATTAATCAATTATTTTGTCAGGTAACATATACTCTGTCAAAGTCAGTTAAAGTCGTTTGTCCTTCAAAGATACTTTAATATTCTTTACTTGTTGCGAAATAATCTGAACATGAGCTGTTGTAAAATTGTTAAATAATAGCTAACCACACACAAGATCTTCATCATAAGGAGTTATGAAATTGTAGGGGTACAGGGATAGAGATCACACTTTATACACATCATATTTTTGTCGTGCGCGTTCAATCCTTATTGTAGCGATTTTACGAACATTAACTTAGGTCTCTATGTTCCTCCGCATTCTATTATATCCTTGAATATCGTACTTAACGTCGGAACAGCTTGTAATGCTGTATAATTCCGTAATGCTCGCAATATAATGCGCGCGCTCGTGAGTTTATCATTATCAAATTTATAAATCTTGCGTTTCGTAATCAACAATTTCATGTTACGTACAATATATAAATAAATAACGCAAATTTTACTATAAATTATTCAAAGCACTCGTAAAACTTATTACAATAAACAACGTTTAAAATTGTGTTTCTTGAAATATTTTTATCTCTCTATATAAATAAAATTCTACAATATTTTATTCTAAAAAAAATTTCATGTTTAGTGTTTTTTTTAAATTATATATCGAGACATATATATAATTAAAAGAATATATATACAAGAAAGATAGAATTTTTGGAAAAATTCTTCGTTAAAAAAAAAAAGAGTATAAAATGCTCAAATAAATAAGTATACAATCAATTTTCTATCATTTCGTAGATGAGATAGTTTTATACGAAAAAATAACGCGATACTACTAATATCGACTCATGTAAAGCATGCAAATTCTTCATTATCGTCAGGGGCCCAAATTGCGTGGGTGTACCTTTATACACACCTTTATACGTTATCTTGACTGTGTACAGCGATATGTATACCTTTGCGCACAGCAGGCTCGTATGTATATACATACGTGTGCGCGCGCTGTATATACATGTAATATTAATATACCTTTGCGTATATTTTCTATGCGCAGGCGGCGGAGTGGCGAGCGGAGTCGAGCGGCTCCGAACAGCGGCGGAAATGGCCGAGCGTCGCGAAGCCGGTTGTGTCGCGTTCCCTCGAGTCAGTATCGCGTCAGTCCTCGAAGTGAAGTCGGTCAGTGATCAGTGTTAGAGAGCAGGGCCACTCAACCCGCGTTCATCACTCTCCTTTTCTCTTCCTGTTTTATACGTGCCTCTCCTCCATCCTGTTCCTCTTTCTATTTCTCTATTCTTTTCACTTCGCTTCCTCTCGTCGCGATATCGTCGTATTCGTTTCGTCGCGCGATCCGTCCGAGATCGGGTGTATCCCGGTTCTCTCCCGGTCTCTCTTCTCCGGTACTCGCGAGATGCTCGTACACGACAATATACAGAGAGAGAGAGATAGATAGAGAGTGCCAGTGTGGAGTTGTTACCAGTGGGGAAAGAGCAAAAATTAACCTTTACAAGCGGCCGTACCTCAGGACGATCGTCCACCACCGTCGACAACCACCGACGCCGACATCGGATAGTTCAGCATCACCAAGTAAGTACGTAGCTTTTTACGTATAATTTATATTAATACTGTAATAATTGTGCGCATAATGCGCGTAATATGTAGTATATTACCGTGTTTTTTTTTTGGCGCGATCATTGCACCAAGTTTTGATACACATACATGTATCGTGATGCAATGGTGGTAAACCTGCGCTTGCAGAGTCACGTAAGCCGTTGTTTTTTTTTTTAATTCTTATAGATTTATTTTGACGCTCGCGTAAGAACGGTGCGATGAAATAACAACAAAATAATGAACAATAATTTATAATGAAGAATTTTATATTACAACTGAATATATAATTTTTGTTTTTGTGAATTAACTCATTTTGCATACGATCGTTTCAATATCTTTATATTCAATATTTCGAATTGACTTTCCATAATCGTATATGAAAGAGCACATGAAAAATTAAGGCAAAATTTGCTAAGAACTAATTAAATTTGGAAAATGTAATTATCATGATAGAATTATACAATTATATATGCTCCTTTGTTAAAAATAGATTGCTTTAATATACAATGACTACAATATATAGAATGTGTTCCAATAAAACATATTATAGTATTTTTTTAAAATAATTTTTTTATTTTAAAATTTTATAAAATTAATTTTTATTTACATATATTCCTTAGTGTCAGCTAAACATTTATCGTTCATAAAATAAGAAGTTAAGAGTCTCCTTTATTTACTTAGTAAATATTTTTCTATATTTTGTTCTACATAAAAATAATAATATATTAATATATTAATTGTCTATATCTATAAAATATTTTTTTTATTAAAATATTTTCATATGGAGCAATGTATAATTAATACATTATTATATTTTCTATATGAAATAAAAATTATATATATATATAGATTTTTTATATTATAAACATATATTTTATATATATATATATATATATTTATAAAATGTTCTATACTATATGTTATATATTATAATATTATATCCAGTATAATTTTCTATTAATTTTATTTATTGGATTTGTGTATGCTGTTCTATATTTTTAATGGACATTTATTAAGCTTTAGAATAAACTAGGAAATAAAGAGTACAGAAGATATTTTTTTACTTTCTCGACGTATGGGCAATGTACTTTTAAATACGCGAACTTGAAGCGCGATTACAGCGTGTAAATCAGCCACATCGAGGCTAAAATCGAATGTGTGTCACGTTCACGGCGATAGTAGTAATTAGTAATCGGAGCACGAGAACCAATTAAACTTGAAAAAGTCAATGTTATCGAAGGTTTCGTACGAGTTTACGCAATCGCGCGCAATATAAAGCCCGTTATAACATTGTTTCGCGATTATCCGGTTATAGAGAAAGTATATGGCAGTCGACCAGACATTGTCTTCTCTGCTCACTGTGTATGCCGTATGGAGGTCGGATCCAAGGTAAATACGTTGTGTGGCGAATCCCTATCTCACGTAATTTGTATTTTACTGAAAAATAATATTCGCAATTTTGAAAAAGAGAGAGGGAGAGAGTAATTTACGGCATAAATGAAATATTGCTTTCATATCATTTAAGAACATAATTTTGCATAATTTTTTTATTGGTAATTTTACTTGTTACTATTTAAAAGTTGGATTTTTATTTTCGAAATAAAATTAATAATTAAAGAATTAAATGTACCGTAATTATGGTTTTTATTTCATATTAAAATGAATTCTTTTATTTCAGAATCTTAATGTTTTATATATATTTGCAGTCTCATAAATAAATTATACGCATGAGGGAAGTATCAATCAACGGTACAGGTTTACGTTACCGCTAATTACGAGATAAATAAAAACACGATTTTTTTTCTCTTTACCGGATGAGGAACTCGGAACAGAGCGGCCATTAGCGTACAGCGAAAAAAAATCTCCGACGGTTTTATCTCTCGTTAATTATCCGTCGCCGGTCAAAGCACAAACGCGCGCGTCCCGACACGATATAAATATAAAACAATTATACGCTATCGACGTCGCCATCGCGACGGTAACGTTCATTAATTCGTAGTTATTCTCACGCGAATAAACTCAATTTATCGAGACGACGCGTCGCCCCGAGATTCGCTGGGACTCTTTCCCTTCCTTTTTTTTTCTTTTTCCTTCTCTCCCTTTATCCTTCTCGGCGGGTGACCACGCTTCTCCACGTGCAATATCACCGCGCGCCATAAAGTGTCGGAGTCTGTAAGGCGGCCGTGATTGCTTGACACGTCGCAATTGAATGTCATAACGCGATAGGCGCGCAGCACAATGCGATGCGCGGCCGTACGACGCGCGCGCGCGCGCGCGGCATTAAGCATTATATGCGTAATTTACGAAGGTTATTTACTATACAATTAGATAGCCCGTGCCAAGTATTACGATGTGCACGTACGGCGTTACGAACGCGTGTGCGCGCTTGCGCGCGCGAGATGCACCGCGCGGACGTGCATGGTAATGGTCCGAGGGTCTCATCAGTGGCATACAGAGCGAGAGAGAGAGAGAGAGAGAGAGAGAGAGAGAGACATGATGCGAGAGCGAGATGAAGAAAGAGAGGATCCTCACTTTTTCCTCCGGCGTATCTAGGATAATATACGATATATACGGTGTAACGAGGTATGTAATGGGTAATAGTGCGTAATGATATAATGCGCACATTCCTCGACGTACGTCTGCTATAACAAACATTGTTAGGGAGAGTACGCGGATTCCCCAGCACCCCGACAGTCGCGCGTGGTCCTCGCCTCGCGAACGAGAGCATGATAACAAGGCCGTGTGTCAGAAATAAAATTACGCGAGCACGTCGATTATGACTGTTGACCAACGGTGAGGCGTTTGCTTTTCTCCCACGACCATGTGAACGTGACGACTTCGATCCTCGCGCCATCCTCGAATGTTCCGTTATCGTACGGTATTTTTCTACGTGTTATTTCTGTTGTCAAATTAATGTATCCGGCGAGAGTGATCTCGGATACCTATTTGAATTGAGGTCAGTTTGTCGAAGATGAAATAAATATGGAAATACATTACGCCTTGGTTATTTTATTCCTTGGCAATCGATAAGATCTCATTTTTGAGAAGCAAAGTTATAAATTTCACCTAAGCTTGACAAAATTATATTTAACAGCAATATTTTATTTTATGCTGTCATGATGTGAGCATTTATTCGTAAGCAGAAAAAAACAACTTAAATGACGGTCGAATCATATAATTTATATGTAGGGGTATGTAAAATAAGTTTGTTTTATTCGTATTATAATTTTCAAAGAATTTTATTTAGTCGCAATGTTCTTCTTCTCAGGTCGTGATATTTTTATTTTCAATCTGTTATCGCCGATCAAATTAATTCTCAGTGTTTTCATTATGGTATTGAGAGTACAACTTGATATGATTGATTGATACGATTATGATTTTAATTATAAATAACAGTATTTAAAAATAAAAATAATTATATATTATATATATATATATATATATATTTTTTTTTTATTTATTTACTAAAATATAATATAACTTATATTTTCCATTTCATGAAAAAGATAATTTTAAAGAGAAATTACGAGAATTAAGCTTTTCCGAAGAGACTAACTTGTGGCTTACAAATTATTAATTGATATTATCACTTAGATAATGATAATAACAAATCTGAGACATCTTTGATGTTTGCTTGATACTTGCATTGTATGCGTGCACAGTATAGGTTTGTTTTGTATTTGTCGTTGATTTTAGTGCATGCGGCTGGTCGATAAAAATACTGATAACGAGAGAGTATGCGTTAAAACCGAATTACACGGACATTTTTTTACGCTCTCCCGCGCAGAGAGTCGCGGGTACTTTGAACATTGTCGGTATATTATTATATGTATATGTGATAAGATAGAACCGTGTAAGGAAGCTACCATAATTAGACTTTGCTCTCACCTTTGGCCAAATAACGTAGATATATAACGTATAATTGTCGAATCGCCATAACTGCGATTTGTAAGAAAATTCACGAGAATATATTATCATATGTTACGGTTATCTAAATGCTACTGCAATTCTTATGAGACTTTTTTCTCACAATATATATTTCATATATACATATATATGTATATTAACAGATAACTTACGATTACATCGTAAAATTTCATGTTTAAATTAAGAAAAATTTAAAAAAGAAAATTGTCTTGTTTTTAATCGACTAATGAACGTGATTACTAATAAAGAAAAATAATCATATCTAAATATTAAATGCGAATTAAATGTAAGAACTTGTCATTAAGTTTTTTAGGCCATTTATATAAATACACTTGCTAATGTTTTTATTATGGTAAAACACGTTTTATATTTTACATATATATTTATATTTATCGAAGCAGCAAATATATATCTTTATCGTAAAATAGATAAAAATTAGTGTTGTTTCGCATTTGACTGCTGTTTTGCATTTCAATCTATGACCTGATTATTAGAGATTATCAGTGAAATTATCTTTCGTTTTGCCAATAACCCTAAACGAATGTTTATTTGTTCTTGAGAATTATTAAATCCAGAGTTTCAGAAAAAAAAAATTACAAATAGCCGAAGGAATAAAACGAAGGCGAACGATGCTCTTGACCGGTTTTCATTTCAACTTCAGCTGCAACGTCAGCCCGCGGCGGCAAGAATGCGCTCGAATAAAACGTAATTCGCGGAAGTGCACTATTGTCTGCGCGCAGCTTATCCGAACACGTTCTAATTTCATCATATCGAACCATTATCGATGAACGTGATGAAAGATATGGTAGATTATGATATTTTTTTCATTATATCTCTATACGATAGAAATTCTTTCAAAAATATAATATAAAATAATAAACAATTACATATATAATATAATTGTTTATTAATAATATACATAGTTTTAGATAAATGGAAGGAAAACATTTTTTTAACTATATATGATATGGGGAAAACATTTCGATACAATTCATGTTTATTTAGGTGAATACAGTAAGAATTCACGAAGTTATCTCTCTGGAAAATAGCAATAGAACGTTTGTTTATTTCTGTGATTCTTATCTTCCTGACACTGGATCGGTGATGTGGCGGTGGATCCCTCGAGACGTTTTCCCGAGAAATCCGATTGAACTAGTTTGCATAGACTAGATAAGCCGCAAGGATATATGTATATAGACTGCCGATGGCGGAAGTCACTTGGTTTACCGTCGAGAATACAGCGGTTTCTCGTTTATCAATTGACATTGATTTCATGAAGCGGAGCAGCTTCTTACTGCTCGCTGTTGTACATGTCGATCGCTTTCCTGCAAAATCTATGTTGTTTCTACGTCGATTGATCGATACATCGCGCAATCGGTCATACCCACAATACAATCCGCCCAGCACGTATACACCTAATCACACGTATTGCGTATCATTAGCCTTGGAATTAGGAAGAGTACGAAACATACGATTTTCTCGTGATGGAGAGATCTGATAAATTATCGTGTATACTTCTCGAAACATATTTATTAATATCATCAGTATCGCATATCGCGCAATTCTGGAAACTCATTCTAGAAATCCATTGATATTCATCGCACAACTATATTTGGATGTGCATTTAATCAATTTGATATGAATGAAAATACTTATACAAGCTTATTTCTCTGAGGATTGCTCAAATATCCTATATAATGTTATACCATAAGAATCTACAAGGAATTGATTCTCGACATGGCTCTCGATATAAATATTTCATATAGCGACTGGCTTAAAATATCATGTCATATCAAGACTTACAAGATTTATTTAAATCGGGGCGTATTTTGTGCTAATTTTTTTAAATAATGCTCATCGATATCTCTATTCGATTGATATTTGGATTCGCACATATCTCTCAACAGATACTTATAGAAGTCCGTTTAATGATTCCTATTTAATGGAAAAATATTGTTAAAATATTAAAGAGAATCTCTTTTTCTCTTAGACTTGAACTATCAAAGCTATAACAGGAAAGCAGCGGGAGATCTGCTTGTTTGCTTGCCTGCCTGTCGCTTCTACATCTACTTTCGATCGTAGAACCGGAAGATCGAGTCGCCTCTTCGGTCCGGTGCTCTCGAGGAAGGGAATAGGGAGAGGAGTTTCCATGGCCTTCGTAAAGGCCAATTACAATAATTACGATAACTGTGGCGCCTAGTCGCGCGTAGTCCGGCGTTACTTTTATCCGCATTTAACTAGCCCTCGGGACTCCTCCCTTATTATTAATCACGTTTCTAATTAATATTCCGGGATGTACTCGAGATAGCGATTAGCCACGGCTGTAGTTGATCCCAGTTAGTATTTTCTCTAATAAATGACATCGCGTATCTTCTTCAGATTTTTAGCTTCCATAGTTTCCATTAATCAACGGTGTCAATCCATGGATTCGCTCCTTTTTAATAAAGGCCTTCTCTTTAATAAACGTATTTTCCGATCCATCCATTAAATGTGTTCTCTTACGCTCGCTAATAATGTTTGTCTAACATTTACCGATAATCTGCGATCGCTTAAATCTTTGGTTTTTATGGGGACTCAAAATCAATTCGTGAATTTATAACTATGTATTTTATAAAAATTTAGTTATTGAAAAATAATTTTTTCCAAAATTAGAGAAAAATTTAAAGAAAGAATTTATAAACATTACACGATATAATGACGATGTTTTCAACAAAAATTATTTTAATTTCTATTTTTTTTATTTTACGGAAATAGATATTTCTGTAGACGATGCAGTATTTTTGTTACAAATCAATGTCATACGTTATCGCACCTTGCATGAAAGCGCGATGCAGACGTTTCTGGTGCAAGCAGAGAAATCGTTACGCAGGATGTGAGATTTAATAACCAGGTCGGAAGCCGCTTAAGACTTTAACCGTGCGAAACTCGGTCGTCGTTAACGCGGATTAGATATTACTCCGAAGAGTACACCTGTCATGCTGCGTGCGTGCGCGCGAGAGAAAGAGAAAGAGCACATCCGCGTGACCATAAGTGTCAGCTGCAGGTGCGATGGCCTGTCTTCGCGTAATAAATCCAAGAGACTATCTGCGATAGTTACTACGCGACTATGACGGTTCTATTTTGATTTACAATAAAATTAAAATTTTATCAGGATAAAAATCCTTACGAAATTTAAGTAAATATATGTCGCAAGTAGTCTCGTCATATATGTATTTAATCTTTTTTATAATCTGTATAATCATATGTATATATTATATCTATTAATATAGAGTCGTGAGAAAAATAACATAAAATATTTGACATTTGTTTGTTCGATAAATGCAATTTAATTTTCAGGAAAAAAATATAACATTAAATCTAGTTATATAATATTAAATCAAGCTAAATTTTTAAGTTAACTTACGCACAAATGTTACTCTGAACTTTTATTCAAAAATATTTAATCGGAAAACACTGGTTCGTGCAGAAATTCTTTAGCCAATATGTTGTGCTTACATATTATTCTTATTATTAGTGTTCAAGAAATTGGTTTTTAATTGTAATGAAATAAAGCACAATATATCGGTTATTAATATATGTTATAAAAATATTTTATATCTCTTTGAGACGTGCTTTAGTTGAGTGCGGAATATAATGTTATTGAGTGCTCGCTTTTCCATTTCGAAGTCGCTCGACACGCACGAGCTCCTCCAGTTTGTTCCGTTTCCTCGATGCACAGGTAATCCGTACGTTTTGTATTACTCGCCTCTTTTCTTACCTCTTCGAGAGTTGGAGCGCGGAACGAAGAAGCAGAGCGCCGAGTTTCTGCTCGCCTCTATCTCTCTCTTTTTCCCTGTCTTCTCGCCTCTCTCATTATGTATCTTATTCCTTCTCGTTCCGTTTACCTTCTTCGCGATCTCCGTCTCTTTCTCACTCTCGCTCGATCTCACCCAGATCCCGCGGATCACCCAGACGCGGTGTTTGAAACCATCCGGCATAACAACGGACAAACGTAACCCGGTTCTGGGGATAAGACTCCTCTACCTTCCTATTATGGTCGTTATATGCCCCGGGAAACAGTCCCTCTTCGAAGCATTTTTTCGCCGCTTCGTTCGTACTGAGAAACGCCGTGTGTATTTTAAATGCGTACGGTTGCCCCCTTTTCTCTGCATGCGCGCCACATATGCGTCTTTATGCGTATTTGACCTTCTTATTTCTCCTTCTTTAAACCATCCCTTTCGGCATGTCTACGCATAAGCGTTCCTGAGAAAAGAAAATTTGTCTTGACATGGTTCTCGTCGACGACTAGATCGTTGGGAAAAATTTCGAACTAGCAGATGATTACTCTTCAATGCTAATCTTTTCGGCTGTTATGCCGGTTTCTTCAATTTCTGATTGTTTGGCAGAATGCAGAAAATATTTTTCGAAAAACTAAGTTAATTAAATTTACAAGAGTCGCATACGTTTACCTTCACGGATGTTGCACGCGGAGTCGCAGAGTTCGCTTGTTGAGGATTCCGTGAAAAGACAATGCATACATTCTTTCTCGGTTCGAAGGAACACGGGACTATGCACGCGCGTTTTCGCTCGCATTGCCCTCATTTCATTTTCACGTTGTTGGTCGGGCAATTCAATCCGTTTGACACAGTGCAGCCTTCGTGGGACGACCTTCGCGAATAATACCCACGTTCCATGACGAGCGCATAAGAGCGTAGAGCGTAGAGCGAGTTGCGCGGCATATGTTCGTACTTTTAGCTACCCGTATGCGCATAATTACTAAGTGCAACCGGCTATTATTATTATTCCATGGCGAAATTAATTTGTACGTACACACTATAGTCGCCATATAATACAGTGTACATTTATTTACGTTAACGGACCATTACAACCCCTCGAAGAATATTCCTTTGTTCTTATATTATATTCTCCACACACTCTCTACCGTCAAAATATATTTTTTTTTAATGAATATCATATCAATCTGCATCTATTTTTAGAAAATTATTCTCTATCTTCGAAATAGAGAGTTTGTTTCGACAAATATATACATATATATATGGATTATCGAGAATATTTTTTTCCAAGTAATATGCAAATTTCTAACATAGTTTATTTCTACAACAGTATATTTCTAATGCAATCAGAATTTCTATTTTTTTATGCTATTATTCCGCGTTCGATATTTTGGCGTTCACGCCTCTAGTCTATGATATCAAAAAAGAATATTTAGAATACGACACATGGTCTACTAATTTAGCCGCTGGTGGTTCAGAGAAACAACCAGCTTAATCTAGTCGGCTCTTATATACTGTGATACAATATATATATATATATTCGATCCGGTTTGCCCTCGAAGATGTAACCTTCCATTTCTTAGAAACTAAAGGAACCAATTTGCCGCGAAGGGTGCGGATTAGCAGCGATCTTCTCCTTCTATATTATGCTACAAATTAGTTTCAATCGAAGCGAATAGATCCGCCGCGCCTACGATTTGTTGATTATGAGTGAATGCCTAGGGGAGGAAGAACGGGATGAAGAGGGTACGTGTAGATCTTTTCTGTTGGCGCGCAGAAAAGGAAATGTAAGATAGACGAAGGTCCTATTTTAGCCGCAGGGAAGGTTAGTGGGATCCCGATCGGAAATAATCTAATGGATCTTCTTGATCTGCGCGACACGGGGGTGATGGAACCTTTAGATCCCGCGCGCGATCTTCTTGGAAAAGCGACGAACAAAGGACTCCTGCGAATCGCATTTGTCACGCTTGACGTTCTACGACGAAGATAAACTGCTCGAAAAGTCTCGTATGTCAGAGATAAATGTATCGATTGGTACCGATAGAATGTGATTCAAGCATAAAATGTATATATATATATATATATATATATATATATATATATATATATATATAATATAATAAATTAGAAAATAGAATATACACGATATATCATGTAATACAAATACGATATTATTTTTTAGAAGAAATATTATTGCCTTTTTTTGTTTAAGAAAAAGATACTGTTATATACTTCATATAACATATTTATGACCAGCAAGTTAACACACGGAGACAAGATTCGAATTGCAACGTTCTCTTTAAATAACGCGAATACCCGTTATAGAAAACGCATCTTACGCAATCTGTTAAAGTCTCTCACATTGTGACACACTTTCACGCAGTCTGGCCGGAAGCTCACCGATCAACTAGTATCAATATGCTCGCTAGGTACCTTAAAATATTCAAGGTCAATCTATGATCGGTTTCATCCGTGAAGTAATTATCGAAGAATCAGTTTCTCACCGCAATCATTTTTTTTTCGAAGCTCGCGTAACATCGTATTATAAAATCGTATTGTAAAATCCTTATACCCTATGCAAGATCATAAATCATTGTCGTATAGAAAAGCGAATTAATAATCGTCATTTTTTTGCAACGTCTGCAATTATAACCGCCTTACGAAACGCCTTCTTTCGCTTCGACGGTTCGGATTATTTTACAGTCACCAATTCGAATTATTGTATCGTATTATGATTTGTGCAACGCTTTTCAGCAAACTTTATATACGAAAGACTGTCATCCTTTCGGATCAGCCTTTACTGGTTGCCGCAGATGATTTGTTCGAGATGAATGGATCAGATAACGTCCGGAGTTGGCATAACTATGTTATTCGACTACGCACATATAGTTGGTGTAGAAAACGATTCACGTATACCACGTACAATTAGTATATCGTCGTGATTCTTATTACATTTTTTTACAAACTCGAACAATGTCCTTAAATTCAGTGCGTACGCGCGTCTCTTGCGTAATTAATAGCTCTTTATCGAATGAGTTTCAACACGTCAGACATGCAACCAAACTATCCATCAACGTTTTCGACATAGCAGTTACATGATCCACGAAAACATCTTCTCGTTTTTAAATATATTTTTCCTTGACGTTATGATGATATACATACATATACACATGCTACACGTATGTTATATGATGTGGTAAATTCGATAGATAAATCTTTATTCTTATGCAGACTGATATGCAGATTTGAATGAAATGGATATCTGTATCTTTTTGACAAGCAGAAAATAAGTTTAAAAGTATGTGTTTGTCTGTTCAAACGCTTTAAGATTACATAATATTGAAAGATTCAAGCAAGGTTTAGAAGTGTAATTAGATGACATAAACATCTTTTAATTAATTTTATCGTAAATTTTATATTGATACATTATCAATATAATATGTTTGATATTTGCGATGTTAAATGTGACAAAATATTAAATCGTTCTTCTTTCCGCCTTTCGGCCTTTTTTGCCAAAAAAAACTCGTCAGGAACTCGTCAGTGAATCTACCATTAAACAATAACGAGGCAATTGCGCGGCAGCATGTATTTTAATTTTTACTTAAATATCCGCTGATAACGTTACCAGCTACCAACGGTGCTTTTTACTAACGAACTTTTGATTACGCTAATTATTTGCCGCGTGTTAGGCGTCTCGAGAAGCGCGAATCGTGTCTGCGGTCGATAATCAAGATGTTTCGATCGCGCGCATCCGACTCGGGTGGAGAAACCCATGAAGGATCTTGTCTGCCGAGTATACGTTTATACACGCACGTAAATGGATTTAATAACATTGCTGCGAGCGAGATTGACAGCTGTAAACGAGCGCACATTGCAACATTGCGAAGCAGTGCGTTAAGTCGCTTCGTTGAGCATATCGTTATGAGCGAAGCTCTCTCTTCGAGCACATCGCGAACATTATTCACCCTCTTTCACGCAACCACGCCTTTTCCATTATCATAATATTCTGTGAAGTCGTGTATCTTTCGGTGTAAACAAACAGAGAGAAAAAATAAAATTTTCTATATTTCGGAAAATTTTTTAAAACAAATTAAACTAGATAAATTAGTCTTGAAACGGTCCCCTGTCAGACTATGTGATAGAAAGAGCCAAGCTTCTTTATTCTCTGCTACTCTAAAATTTTAGTTTCTTCCTTTATATAAATTTATGGTGACTTTTTATGATAACGCGGAGAGAGACTTGGTTTGTGGTCTTCGATACGGAATTCTTTTACTTGTGTCGTCCCGTCATTATCCCAATCTATTTTTCCCGACGCGTTCGTACCGAGAAGCGCAGTCACGGGTGAAGAAATCTGATTAGATTCTCGTCTCGTCTCCTGCGGGGGGGAAAACGAACGGCGAGACGGAGGACTCCTCTGCCCGAGATAAAAAAGACATTCGCACATTCGTAAAGATCCCGACGTTATCGGCGTCGTTATGCGCTCGAACGCGCGCGTTGAAATGACTTTCAATGAAATGGCAAAAATGGCTCGTTTATTTTTAACTTCCGATATGTCGGCTACAACCTGACTTTGTCTCTTTGGCGACACGCAGATTCGGTGTATATGACTCAGCGTGAATAACAACTGACGCAACAAGGTTTGTGGCAAGTAATACGCTCTACTTGTCAAAGAAATGTCAATCGCATTCTGCGAGAGCGATTGGCAAGGTAGAACATTTGCGTCTAATGTTCACCACGTGATTTCCCATTGTTCGCTTGCCGAATGATATTCTGAAACGCCATCCATGAAGAATATCTGTATTTAGCCATGACGTAACATTTAGTCGATCCTTGGATTAATCGAGGGTAATAATATAAAATAAATATAAATGTATACTTTTTCAAAATATGTATCTGTATTCTATTTTTTATTATACAGAAAGTGTAATGGAATTATCCCAAAACTATTTTGAATGTTTATAAAAATTTAAATTCTTGATCTCTATTTTCTCATTGCAATTACATTGTATTGTAATGTCTGAGAAACGAGAACGTATAATATAATTTTTCTTGCGAAGTATGTCGAAAAAAATTAATTTTCTTATACGTTACTATTTAATAGCAAAACTTTTTTATTAGTCTGTATTAATAAATGCACACATATCTTATGATTTATAGTTACTTATTAAGTTACAAAATTTTAAAAAAGTTTTGAATATATTTTATTAATTTATACAATATTATGTATCTATATATAAAACAAACGCAAGGGCGATTACAGAGAGGAAAGTAATTTATTTTGAAGTATTTTGCGCAAGAGAAAAATTGATATGATTTACTTGCTTCTACTTTACAATTTACTATGGCTGCAATGAGGGAATGCAGTTTTAAAGATAAGAAGTCCTAAAGAGAATATCTCATTCTCAATCTGCAGAATTTCGGTTTTAGAGGCGATGCACTCGCTGCAACATGCAAAAGCTTTCACGCGAAATTGTTTCGTGACTCGAGGACGAAAGTGAGCTCGTTCCTCCCGCGCAATATTAAGTTTAATATTCTCTTCTCTGCAGGAGATCATTAGTGTCGATCGTTAGATAGGTCTGTCTTACGTGCGGAACAGAAATGCGATCCGCCGCGAATGGTCCAGCGTGCGTTTCGTACGCTTCTTAAAGTACCTTGGACTGCACGAGCAACTGTGTATATCGACCTTTACTATGCACGCGCGCACGCATGGGTGCATTCACGCCGGGCGTTTCGCTGCACGCAGCGCGGTCGCGTTCTCGCAATTTACGTAGGACTGCGCTTCGAAATTGTCCGTGGAGAATGCGTCTTATATGCATAATCATCGATATTATTGTACTTAAGGTACAACGAAAGCCGAAGAGAGTTCACGATCAATTTCGCGTAATCTTGCTTTCGCGCTTTGTTCTCGTGTATGCAATTTCGTATATCTCTTTACGTAGCCGAGTCACGTTTATGAAAGTACCTGATTTTACATTTAAATATAGGTGCATAGTTTAATATATATGGAGATATAAGTTATCCATAGAAATAAAAGCTGGTATGTGCGATTATATATATACAAGATTAATTTTAAAGATAGGATCGAATTTTTATACGCATATTATAGACACAGAAATTCGTCTATATATTTGAAGTTCTCGGTTATTTAAGAATCAGGAAGGAGGTAGAAATTACTACAATACACAGACAAATATTTAGACAGAGAGAACATAGAAGAAAGAAGAAAAAAGATAAAAAGAAAGATATAATCTACTTTATTTCTCTTTTCTGATTTCTTTCTTTTTTCTCTCTCTCGCCACTTCTTTCATAGCACATGAATGAACACCAAGCGGAAGTAGGTTACTATTACGTCATGCGCGGTATGCTTACGGAGCCGCCGGATAGTTTCCGCGTCCATATTCGCCCAGATCTTGGCGATAGACTAGGCTGCGGAGAAAGTAATTAGAGAGGCGGAGAGGGAGCATAGGCATAGTTTCCGCTCTGCTAAATTCAAGGTTACTTATTGTCGGTCTGCTTGCCGTTGCAGTGCGAATCCCCCATTGCTTTTTCTCTTCTCGAGCTGGTCTCAGAAATTTTCAATGTACTATGCGGCACAGCTGCCATGATTTAATAAAGATAGTCTACATTTTAATTTTTTCTTCACAATTTATCAACATTAAATTTTTTAGTATAATCGCAAATAAAAAATCTCTTAAAGTAAAATCAATTGGAGAGTGAAATAATATAATATAAAATCAGATTTTGTTTGTATGCTTCTGAAACTTAATTCGCAAGCTTCGATGGAGATCAAATCGATATGAAATTGATGAAGGCGGAAGCGAGGTAGATATCAATCCTGATTTGTACGTGATCGATTTTATCGCTTTTTACGTGCTTTTCTACGCTGTTATTAAAAATACCGACATAAAGAAAGCTTGGAATTAGCTATTTAATGGCGAGCCTTACTCGATATCTTCGTTTCACATCTAATAATTGTACAGGCTTATTTGATATCTCGTTGGGTAATATTTACGACCACTATTCGACCGACGCGATTTATTACTTCTTTACCACGCTAGAGACATAGTTATTCATAACCGTGTGTAAAACATGCGGTGCGGTGACTGTAAACGTGCATGCGTGAATGTCATCGTACGCGTAATATCTCAATTTCGCGGAAGAGATATGCCAGACCGATCGAGCAGCTCCGTGAAATTGCACAATCGATTCGCTGTCATTAATTTTGGCGGTTAGACGCATATCGGGCGTGCAAAATGCGAGACGCATTGTCGTTCCGCGATCGGTCGGAACCTTTCGGACACACAACAGCCGGCAGGAATTTAACGACCGTGTAGGCGACAGTGAAAGTAGCGTTACTTAATACCTTATATATCGCGGCTCGTAAATAACAATAAGGCCGCGTATGCGTTCAACTGGATCGGGGCCGACTTTTGTCATCTCGCTGTGGACGACGTTTAAAGACGGTCGACGCATTGGCCAATGGGCTATGGGACACAATAAGATACGAAAAGAGCTCGAGTATAATGACGCACGTGTAGATAATACATTTTGCAATCTCTGCTGGGGAAGCAGAGGGATGCAAGTTCGAAAAGTCTGCAAACTTATACACATATGCAGAAAAAAAGTAAGTGTCAAATCAAAACTTATATACTCGTATGAACGCGTTCATTGTTTCATATATATGCAACAATTTATAATCTTCTTAGAAGAAATTAAAAATCTGAAATTTCAACAATATTATAATCTTATTTCAATACTACAATTGTCATTTCAAGAATAAAATAATTATTTTAACTCTAAAAAAAATTATAATTTTTGATTTAAACATGTGTTATTTTCTATCCAACATTTTTTCCTTCCCATTCAAGAAAATTATTCTTATATAACAAGAATAGATTTTTTTTGGTTGAACTATATAAAATGTCTTCATCCAAGCAAATTTTCAGGTCTCTTAAACTATCTGAGCCAAATTATCAAAACATAATCTTAAGCTATCTAGCCATTATAAAAAATTGCACATACATAAATAAAAACAAAAAATTAATAGTACACAAATTTTTTGCTATTTTTTTGCTATATTTTACTCACAAAAATATTTCTATTACTCCAACTGTTAAAGACTTACAAAGAGTTAGATAACTCCTTAGACGATTTTTAATTTATTTCGTATCGATATGTTTACTTTAGATGTTTGCGTAACACTCGATATAACTTCCCCAAACTTCGCGAATAATTAATAATAATAATCGCGAAAAAAGCAGTATCGTTGAATTTATCGCACTCATAAATGAATTTGAAAACAAAATTGACTTCTTTTGATATTTTTTGCAAAAATCAATTGGTTAGAAAATAAACAGAGAGGAAACTTTTCAAATGAACACCCTGTATAATCTTGATTGCATGTGATCTGAGAGATCGTTCGTACACAGCCTCTCGGAATAAATTTCCTTTATATTACTATGTATCCGGAGGTTTAATATCACTAAAACGTCACGCGTTTTTCTCCGCTTATTATGCTGTCCGGGGATCATCGTCGTTTAATATAGAACATTGGCGGGCGCGACCTTCGCCGAAGCGGTTCTCCATTAATAAAAAGATCGTACCGCGCGACATGTGCATTTCTCCGCGCTGATCTTGGGCCTGGCGCCGTGTAAATCGAGGACCCCTTAATTGTGCACTTGCCGAGCCTGAGGAGACAGGTTTCAAGGCTGCTACGACCGATCATCGTTTTACCGAAGAGGTTCGTCCTCCTCTCTCTCTCTCTCTTCGTCTCTCTCTTTCTCTCTCCTTCCTTCTTTCTTCTGTCTTTCATGCTCGTGGATTGCAGAAAAAGTCGCGGAGACGTGTGCTGTGAGAGAATATAACGTATATAGACGATATATCGCTGGCTTATCATTTTATACGTAGAATGTAGAAAAGTGAACAGGCGATTTCTCTACACTTGGCGTAAGAGATTGCTTTTTACGAGCCGGATACGTGAGCGTCTTCTTCCTTCGAAATGTTTCTTTGTGCTCTCTTGCGAAGGCGTTTCGAATGCGCCGCTTGGTACTTAAAGGATAAGTCGAGTATTCCTATTTTATCGTTCTAACGTTATTATTCTCATAAGTTTTCACTAACAAAGTTAAACATATCTCAATTAATAATCATCAATACAAAAATCTTTATTTTAAAAGTTATTCAATTTTAACCCTTATTCCATACTGATGGATCATTTTTGTCTGTGATTTTTCTAACAACGTCAATTTCTCGAAAACAAATAATCATAAAATAATATATTTAAGTAAATTATTTTTCAAATTTATTATTTTAGTCTTTATTTAGAATGTTCAAAGAAGGTATATACATTTTTTCAGATTTTTTAAAACACTTTTACATATTAATAAACTTATCGAAAATACGCTGACCCACCTGTACAGTTAGGAGGTGCCAAAAATAACAATACGGAGTAAGGATTAATATAAAAATTTTGGTAGCGTTTAATAAATTAAAAATTAAGTGATTAATACAAGGAATTAATACAAGAAAAAGTATTGATGTGAATGTGCATTGATATTTTGTATTTTATTTGAGAATATATTAAATCGTGAATTATTATATATATTTGCCTTGCAAATTATCAAGAATCGAAAATATCGCGCGAACAAATGTCAAATCTCTTATACTTGTACCGTTATCAATACTTGTCTGTAGACTGAGGTATAATTTTGACGTATAAATGACCTATACTTGTCCCACACGTATAGAGGCTTTACAATATTGTATTTTCTATGCCCGTCTATATTTGCATCTTGAAGTCACGTTGTTTCTACAGCTTGAAATTCGTAGCTGATAATGATAGCGTTTTCTTCCAACGTGATTGCGATGCATAATTCCGTAATGCTGCGCTGACACACGAGTGAACACACGGCTATTTATACCTTCAATGAGAGAACGATACCGGGATAATTGCACGAAGTTCAATGCTCATCTTGATATGTGAAGTGGCCTCTTCTATCTAATTACGGCCATTAACGCCGAAGATCTTTCTTGTTCATTCATATCATATCATATATTTTTAAGAAGAGAATTTATTTTTATTGCGTTTCTCAATGTTAATGTCAAAATTATAAGAAAAGGATATATTGCATATTTATAATGGATACAGGGGAATCGGCGATTTCGTCGAAAAGCGTCGAGATAACTACCAAAGAAATCCAACTGAATCGCTAAGCATTGCTTATAAAAACATTACGCATTAAGATATTATTTTTGTAATGTAAATTTCAAGTGATAAGAAATCATTTAAAAATTTTATTTAAATTATTACTTACAATCAGTGTTTTAATAATATTGCTTAAATTTATTATTTAATAGGAATATAAGTCCACGTGTGCAATATAGGTAATTGAATATTTTCTCAATTAGATGGTTCATTAATAACTCTTCACGCATCGTTTATTCAACATAATACCGCGTTAATTTATAACGTAATTAAAGCGCCCTTTCCTCTGGGATGTCTCGTCACGAAAACTGAATGCGAATAGACGTGAACCGGAAATTCCACAAATATATCCATGTATCGCACGTGTAAAATGTCAAGGTCGTAACAACGCTTTCGCGATTTGCGGAGCATATGTGTATCGTTTATATTATTATATGAGACATACCTGGTATGGAGGATCAAGGAGAATCACAAGTTGTGCGAGTCTTTTAGTACAAATAAAAATATATAGATAGGAATGAAATCGAGTAATATTTTTAATTAAGCGAATCGTAATAAATATGAGATATATTAATGGTGATATGTTTATATGTCTTTTCAATTTGTGAAAGATAAGGTCATTTTTCAAAAAATTTCTATGCTATAAAAAAATTGATTATTGCGAGAGAGAGAGAGAGAGAGAGAGAGAGAGAGAGAGAGAGAGAGAAGAGAGAGAAGAAAAAACAACTCTTTTCTTTAAGACCAATGAACGATATGTATCTGTCTAATCTGTCCAGTTTGACGTCTCCCTGTGTAGGTGTTGCCGTGCGCCTTCGACACCTTCGGCGATATGTATAACGGCGTGTAAGCTGCCGCTTTACAAGGTTAGGTAGGAATTCGATCTCCGTTGCTGTGTGTTAGAGGTACACGACGTGCGAGATGACGTTACAGAGAACGTTGCGCCTGGAATTAATCATCAGCACCTTCTCTTTCGCGGTTGCGCTTGTTGTCATGTGAATGGCAACGTGTGGATGTGTTTGCATATACCTTCGTGCGTTTTACACGGGCCGAGCTCGGTCGAGAGATGAATAATTTTCGTATTTAATTAATTATGATTTAATGGACGATAGGGAACGTAACGGCACAACCGCGTAAGACTTACTGTATAGGCTATTAAACATTCACTTACTTTCTTTCTTTTTCTCTCTTTCCTTCTCGGAATTTTTCAACAATACCTCGAGATTGTAATGTACAAGAGAAATTAATTTTTCGAGCGAATAAAGCGGTGATTTTTTGGGGATGTGGTTCCGCACGTCTAATTGATCTTAATTGACGACTAACAATCGAACACACAGGCGCCTCTCGCAGTGTTTTACTTTGTTAGCATGTATTTGCTTCCAGTTTAATTAATCGCACATTAATTATTGATTACAATGCAACGCGCGGGTGTTCACAGTTCTCATTACAGATTTTCATATTTTTTCTTACAAAGAATCTCATATTTGCATAAATCAGAATTAAATCGGGAAATTACAGAAATCCCAGTAGACTTCTAAAGGGATCGAAGATCTTACAAATATTGTTGTGTTGTTAAGAATAATCTTTAGAATTTTCTGTTTAAATGCGTAAGAGCCTTATGACAACTTATAATTTTTTTTTGAAAAGCTTTCTCTTTTACTGGTTGCAATAGGAAAAAAAACCTGCTCATCTAAAGCTAGATATAGAATTCCGACAACATTCTATGCTGTTTCACCTTATAGGTCGCTCAACGTCATACGTAAAGGCGTTTTCGTACTTTACGAGGATGCATTTTTAACAGAGGAAAGTGTCGAGGACCTCTGACGCGAGATCTTTTCATGCGCGACTCTGCCGTAAGGAGCGAGAGAGTTCAAACTTATCTCGAAGGAGGAGAGGGCCTGGCTCTCCATGAACAACACAGTCTCATGCGCACACGCGCGCGGATAACACGCTGTACAACTCCCTCTCTTTCTCTCTCTCTCTCTCTCTCTCTCTCTCTCTCTCTCTCTCTCTCTCTCTCTCCCACTCTTGATCGTTGTCTTAACGTCCCTTTCCGTTTCTCCTACCTTCTCGTCTCTCACCCCGTGTTCTCGTTCCGTCTTTCTCCGGTGTTTGAAGCCGAGAGCTGGCCGGTCCTGCTATAACCTGGAGTTGGCTGACGGTCGCCCCATGTATGGCAGCTTGTTTTATGCTGCCTGCATCACATTGTGATGCACAACGCGCGAGCGAGCGCAAGCTCGACCCGTTGCACTCTTCGGTCGAAACGCGCACGCGATATCCAGCGCATTGGACCCTCTGCTTTTAAAGCGCGAACCCCGAACGTGCGTAACACGGTGGCGAGACCAATCGCCTTGCGATATCCGTCGATTGTCAAATATTCGATGATTGACTAACGGCGGCCGTTGGATTGAAAACAGATTGCTAGAGACTCGTGGAAAGCGGTATAATTTCAATGACTTGGGCTATTGATATCGTAATCACACAATTATCTCTACGTTCGTGATAATGCACAATGCACGGTCACACAATGCTCTTCCGAAATACTTTCGAAACATTTACGTAATGTATAAGTAGGAAATGAAATTTATTATACTTAGAGTTCACTGTATGTCCAATTCCATGTCAGTTGTTCTAATAATCTCTTTTTTTTTGTTTTGACAGAAAATCTTCTAAAATTTCTGTTTAATATTCTGAATACAAAATTCTTTTAAATTTTATTAAATAATACAAAACGCATTATATTCATATAAAATGTAAATTTTGTATATAAGTATATATATATTATTTTAGTATATTATAATTGATTGTAAATTTCTTATAATTAATATTTACTATAAATATTACATATATAATTTACGACAACTTATAAACGATGATGTAGCGTCTTTTCCAAAGTCGCTGATGAATGGCAGAAAGGTTTCAACTTTTTGTAATGATTGAACGCATACATGTACACACATGGACGATCTTTTCGCGCACGTTCCTCAGTGCATACTTGGCGCGGGAGGATGTATAGGAGAGAGGGCAGGCGAGAAAGAGGCGGCCCGACCGCGACAGCGACTTCGAAACGTGCGTAATGGCATTCCTCGTTCTCAGCTGCATTCGCACCCTGACCTTACTCGCCTATATTCGGATCTGGTCGTGATTGCCTTCTGCCTTTTTATCATCCGACAACCACATATTCACACGTCTGTATGTGCCCGTCGTTCTTTGCACGGTTATGGGATGGGACGAGTGCATATCGGATCTCTTCACGAGCTAACGCGATGGCGACAGTATTACGTATATGTATAGCTGCAGATTTAATCTACAGTTTATCGTTTACTCATGTTACTTTCTACACAATCTTTGTTAAAGATTTGCTTGATGTGAATTATACAATTCACTATTTACAATGAGATAAAAAATTTTAATTTTCTTAACTTTATGAGGATTACAAAAAATATATTATTAATTTTATAATAAAAAGATAAATGTAGTTCATAACGTTATTGTTAATTTTATTAATAATTTAATAATTTTTTATATTTTTATATTCTCATTACTTAAAAAAATATAAATATTTGGTATAATTTTATTCATTTAAAAATATCAATTTTTACGAATTAATAATAAGCGTTTGTTAGATAGTAAAAATATAGAAATGTGAAATTTATTGAATTTTTATTGAGTTACGTAGACATATAAATATTCTATTAACGATTTCTAACAACCTTTAAAAATTTATTTTAACGGATTTCGGAGAGAGATTAAAAATCATTTACACAGATATTTTGTTATGCGTTAATAGCAAGAAATAAAAAAACTTGACATAAAATATGACATAAAATGCAAGAATGAACCTAACCGTGATTTCGTAATACGGCCGTATGGCTTGAACTTTTGTAAAAAAAATATCGCGGTCAAAACCAGTTTCTTATTCCGAAGTGTCCCTTTGTCACCGAAGGTTGCCTACCTGGTTGTTTTCGCCACTAAACGACAACTTTTCCGATCACGCTGCATCGCGGATTTACGGTAAAAACTAGTTTCACCGGTCAACGATTTCGCCTATTTCAGTCTCGCAGCGTGGAAGCATCGTGCTGAGAGTGGATTTATTACTCCTCGTAATTAACGGTCTTGACGGTGCGATTTTGACATGTATGTTTTATATATTCATATGAAAGTGCGGAGAATATTAATAGTTTCCGCTATTGGAGTTATATATAGAATCGTAGATTCTATATATAAAAAGCTATAGCTCAGAATAAACGAAAAGGTTCTAAATAATATTTATGTATATAAATCCTCCTCTTTTTAATTGATTAATTTACTATATAGGTTACTAGTGCTTTGTTTCATATGTTTTTTCAAAATCAAATACTTTTTGGCACTTTAAAACTAATTTCTTTTTATGTTTATATAATTTGCGATTAGAATTTACTGTGATTTTATTCACTCGATTTATTACAGCAAAATAAAAGTAGGAAAACCTCTCGTTGAATATTTCCCACATACCGTTGCGTATTATGATAAAAACTTTCTAAATTGACTGATACTTAGCTCAAAATATATATATTCTAAATCCTCAAAGGTTAATTAAGAGGATTAGTAGGAAAGGTGGATTAGTTTAACTGCGAATATGTTTATGACCATTTAATTAGATGAAACGCAGTAGTAATTAGCACAGGGTTTATGTAAATTTTATTACAATCGGATATGTATTTATAATAATAATAATTTATAAACAGTACGTGACAGTGTTTAAATTAATTAAACGCGAAAGAGAGAGAGATTGATCGTGTTCGCTTATCCTTCCGGTAAACACCGCGCGTGAAAAACAACTAAATCTCGGATTAGTCGTAGCACTTAGCGACTTTGTAAGCTTAATTAGCAGCAAATGCGACCAGTAATGTAAGATTTATGCAAATTTTATTACGGCCAGGAGCAATCCGATCAACGTGCTACCGCAACTACGCCTGATGCATAGCGCGAGCGTTAAAATTAATTAAACTCGTTATGCGCGATCGATTGCCTCGTCCCTTTTTCGGGATCCGAGCTCCCTTTCGAGATAAATAGCCACTAAATTATGTCGAATCGTAGTCACCGTGTCATTTAATTGGTCGAAAAACATTCCAACGTGAACATTATGCAGATTTTATCGAGCAGTAATTCGATCGATACACGCGAGCCCTTATATTTATCAGATCTTGTATTTAAATCGGTATATATTTCTTTCCCTCAGCAACATCATCGTTCCTCGCGATACGCAAAGAACAATGCGTGTCGTAAGCATAACATGACAGAAGGATCGACTTCCCGCGTTAACTGCAAATGAAATAGAAGTATGCAAACACGATCCCGATCAGCCGCATCGTACGCACAACCTTGACGCTTCGTTACGGTACTTTTCTTCGCGGAGCGCGCATTTACAAGCGCGAACGCTTCTCTATCTATCTCTGTCTCTCTCTCTCTCTCTCTCTCTCTCTCTCTCTCTCTCTCTCTCTCTCTCTCTCTGCGGCGCAAGCAGCGGCATCTTAATTGCAAAAATAAAGCTCTCCTCATCGCCGTATCATCTATATCTCAGCGGATACAAATTACACGCTTAAGCGAGTTACTGTTACACGAGCAATAGCGTACCGCGCTAGAAGAACGAGATATAGACACTGAAGAGAAACAAGGGATGCTGGGAGGAGGGAGGGAGCGCGAGCCATAGAAGAAAGAACGATGCGTATCCTTGAAGGTCGCCTCATCGTGTTGGCGTCATCGGCGCAATTGCATTCTATATCGCGAATAAAATTACAAGACACGGCGAACGAATGGCCCCGGTCGCGCGGCATTGAACATGATGATACTCACTTTCCTGTATTTATAATTATTTATAAACAACGTGACTCTCTCCGCGCGCGTATCTATATATGTATCTACTATTTTATTCGCCGATATTAATTAGACGTCTGTTTCTCGACGAAGCGCGACGAACTGCGCTTATTTATTCTTATAGCATGAATTAAATACGGATGTATATGTGACATGAAAACGGAATTGCGAGCAAAATGAATTAATGTTTAAATAAATATTTATAATGAATGAAAAATATAATTGGTCTCAGATATGCCATTTCCGTAAATATCTTTTTTTTTATTGATTATATAAAAAAGAGATCTTATTGTAAAATTTTATACATGCATTGTTTAAATCGGTTTCATTTAACCTGATTTCTAAAGAAAAAAAAAAGGATAGAAATAGAGCTCATTTATTATTAATTTTTATCTCATGATGAGATCAATGAACCGTGAGACTTTCGTTCGTGGATGAAGAAAGAGTGAAAAGCAAAGGAGGTCGACTTTTTTTTCTTACTTGCAAGATAATTTAATGCACAATCACAGATATATAATGCTGATGTAATTGCGCCGGCAACGTGAGGGGCCATATGCGTCATTTTTTGTCGCGTTTAGATCATCTGCCTTTCTCCCTTCGTCTTGGCTTCTTCTACTCGGCTTCCTTTTTTTTTTTTTGTTTCTCGTCCCGAGGAATCCGTTGTTTGCCTAAAGCGGTAACTAATAATGATTAGTATTTTTAGACAGCCGAAGGTAAGACATTGCATTCATCAAACATTGGCTCTGTCAGTAATTGATTGGACGTATGTTAATCAATCAATCCATCGAAAACGCACGGTAAATGACGTAAACGGAAAGCATTGATTGTAATTTATATCTGCGTGCGTTTTCGCGTGGAGATTATATTTTGCATATAATATCTATCCTTGAAATTTTAGAACGCGCAGTTCGAATGGAATATAACTACTTTGATTATTTATGCAATAATGTGTTCTTTGTTTTATAATCCTCAAGACAACATTTTTTTTGCAATGTGCAATTTAAATATTCTTATAGCCAAATCTTATAGCGATACTTTTTTCTCTCATATATCACTATTTTCCGGTTGCACGCCAAAAAATATATTTGATCTTTACGTCGAGTCAATATTCAATTATATATTAGCATTTTTAAAACTCGTGCAACGAGCATTCTTATGAATATCTTGTATAAATTATACAGACAGAGGTCCCGCTTTGCAAATATTTGTTACATTCTATTTAAACGGTTAATCGCACAAAGCATTCTTTGCTCGAGGAAATATTTAGTCGGTAAATAGTTAATCATCATATACATGAAAAATTACGAAGTATGAAGTGCCGTTTTTCGCGAATACGTTTATTTCCATAAAATCCACCAGCGATGGAAGAAAGTAGTAGAATAGTAAGAGATTACATATGTATACAAAATCTTGCGTTTTAATTTATCGTTATCGTATGTGCAAATGGACAAAAAATTAGATAAAAACGCCATTAGTATTATTGTGTTGCTTGCGTGAAAGTTCAATTATGAAATGTATCATTTTAATATATATCACAACTTCCGTAATGATGAAAGAAATATATATACCTACACGCGCGTTTATGTACGAGAATATATGTCAGCATACGCGTCAAGATGACGTAAGTTTCATTATAGACTAGTTTACCAATCGAGTTACGCATAATAACTGCACGTGTGCAGTTTTCGTTACGTCACTTGTCGTGATTTTCATGCAGGAACGTTGAATGCTAACCTTGATAACTTGAACGTGCTTTTCAGCTTCCTCTGGAAAAAAATAGCCCGTTGGCGAGAAAACGTATCCGTCACATACGGATACGGTCATGCATTCCGTTTTTCTATGCTTTTCCCTGCGTGTTTATGCATTTCTCGAGTCATATCGAATCGCATCGCCTGATATTCTTTTCCTGTTTACCTTTACGGTTGACTGCGCCCGAGATAGGACTACTTAATGATCAACAACTCTTAATCACTTCCAGCGATGTCACACTTTCCTATTCACGTTTACCTTCTTTTATGTGATCGCGCATGCGTGACCGCATGGTAATTTCTCGGATGCATCGAAGCTCTTTCTTTCTCGGTCAATTTTTTAGTACTACTTTTGAACATTTATTTTCATCTATGCAATTATTTTAATTATCACAGAATATCAAGAACGAGTAAAAGGGAAAATATACATAATACACGCCAGTAAAACCGATCAAATATTTATTAGAAATATGTATGTTGGCAATAATTTTAAATATTTATAGAAAATTTTGTAACAAAAGTCTTTTAGTGAAATGAATTGAAAGATCTATTATATTTATCTTTTTAAAAAATGAAAACTGTGTAAATGTTTTTTAACCTTAGTATTTTTAATTGAAAGAAAAAATCTATATACATACATAGAAATTAATCTAATATCTAGCACTTAAATATAATAATTAATTTATTGGCATGATTGTAAAGTTGAGAACACAAGGTACAAAAAAATGAGTAAAGATGAGGAATTCTGTCATTAAATTACATCGAAAGGCGTATATGCAGTAGGTCACGCACTTCCCCCTGTAATACTGATATAACATAATTGCCCTCGTTGGCTCTTCAGAGAACAGCACGCGATACGGTATCTTATAATTAACTCACATTCGAAATTTCTCTCAGGAGTTAATTAACATCATACTTATTGAAATGCATTACTTTCTAAAACTCGTGACTTTTATTTCTTTATATACCGTTTTTATCGAGAGAGAGAGAGAGAGAGAGAGAAATTTGCGGATGCACTTATAAATGAAATTTTGCGAATGAATATATTTACATAATAACTTGTAAGAGTTATACGAAGATATAATTGAAAAGATATAGAATTTAAAATCATAAGCACTTTACTAAACGCGCGGAATATTTCAACTAATAGCACTAAGAAGTTGGCGTTACATAATCCGGCGTTACGTTAAAGCCGTTTGCGAGCAATTTCCGTTTTCTAAGGGTATGGAATATTAACTTTCTGAATATTAACCGCGAGAACGAGATGAGCGGATAAAGTTTTGCGGTAATCTTTGCGGTAGTAAAAAGTCAAGCTCTTGCGCGCGTCCGCAAAAGCTGCGCTCACCACGATCCGACTTATGTAACGTCAAGTATTTTCGCTTTAAAACCTAAATCCCATGGATAAGAATGCAGGTTGGATGTCGAGTTACGTTTGTCGGACGCACGTACATGTATATATCGTTATTATTTAAAATCAGCAATCTTTTTGTATTATCGACACCGTATCCCGATAGTTGAGTAAAAGTAATCGTAGAAGTCACGACATTCGTAAAAGTCGTTCACGACTCGCTCGAGGTCTGTCTTTCTCTCCCGTGTTTATTTTGCTTCCCGCTATTATACAGTTTCTTTCCACGGCCGGAGGAGAAAGAAGGAAGTAGGTGATCTTAACTCGCTGAATTTGGAACAAACGATGCACGCATGTAGCTTTTATAATTGTCGAGAGCTCATTTTGTGATGACCAGCGTGGCGATTCGTCCGCATTAATGCATCGATGTGCATCGTGATTTTCATGAAATTTTTAATTTCGAGAAATTTCCAGCATCTACTTGATTATAATCTTTGTTTTCCATTGTTTTCATAAACGATGAACTGGATTTAAGCGGGCTAATTGAGGCTGTAAAATGCAAAACAGTATTAAAATTTATTATGCATTTAAAACTTTTTAGAAAACTTTTATTATAAATTTTTTCATCCTATTAAAATGCAATTACTAATTTTTTTTTTTTTTTTTTTTTTTTTTTTTGTATAAACGATATTAGTTGTACAGTTAGATAATAATAGATTTCTAAAATCAGTTTTTTTAATTATTTAAAATTATATTAATATAATTTGTAAATTTAATTGCATTCTGTTCGAACTTTTTATTAGTAATTGAGAATTGACTGATATAAAAAAAAGGGTATGATAGACACATGTATGCAGTGTTAGAAAAATATAATGCAAGAAAGACAAGGGGATCTTCATGTAACTTCCTAACGTGGAACAAATGAGTGGAGCAAAGTATCTTTTATGACTTGAGCACAGCCTCTATCTTGATTCGTGATCTTAATGTGTCAGTGTGGTACGCATGCTTATTCACCGTACTGGATTCGCGCATTACCAGTGATGAACCTAGCGGTTACTCTACTGCTTTCGCTGTTATACATACAACTATGTCAACTATTTTACAAATATTTATCGTATACGTGCATTTTTACATTTATTCATAATTGATATTTAAAAGGACATTCGTATATTTTAGCTAGCAATTTTTTAATCTATATAATTTTAATTAATTAACTTTATATATACGAAAAATCTAAATAAATATTTCTAGACAAAGATATAGTTACCAGAAAATGTATAAAAACATATACATATATAATAGCTGTATAAGAATATTCCCATAATAAATTAAGAAATTTAGTAGCAATAATAATTATGAAATTATTGTCTCATAAGAATATTTATAGTATGTATTAACAAATATATATATTATAGTATATATTAATATTAGTATAGTATATATTAACAAATATAAAGAAGATTATATTATCGCTGCAAACAATGCAAGCGCACTTATATTGTCCGTACAAAGTGGCTGTTTCTACTTAAACGGTTAGAGTCAAGAAGAGCAACTGTCTGTTTAAACGTATCCGCATTTCTAGCGTGACCTGAAAAAGGGAAATTAAGAAGGATAATCTAAGGGGATCGATAGACTTATGGACGTCATTTGTTTCGTCGAGGATGAAAAAGACGAGATAGAAATGAGTAGGCGTTCGTGAGGTTGCAGTCTTTTCCTTTCTCTTTCTTTTCTCTCCGCAGTTCTCGCTTGCGCACGCCCTTCCTATCCTTCTTCCTCTCTTTCTTCCTCTCTCTCTTTCCTTCTCTCTCACACGTGCAGTGTCAAGTTCATCGTTCAACGTTCGTCCTACGTGTGCTAACGCACTCGGCTTCGCTTCCTCTTCGGCTATAATTATGCCTCTTGCGCAAAAGCTTATACGGCGATGTTCGTGTCTTCGTGCAACTGCGTGACTGACGATGAGAAAGAAAAAGAGAGAGAGATTTTCTTAGCGGTCAATCGACAGTTTCGAGGTCGCTTTTCCATGCACTCCCTTAGTTTTATATATATATATATATATATATATCCTTCCTTCTTGAAAACATATCTATTAATATTGCGAACATGACGTATACATTGTTGACGTATATTTATTTAATAATAATCTATTAATTCATATGCATTGAAATAGATTTTGTAATATCTAACTAAGTAAATTCACATTATAAAAAAAAATTACAATCTATACATTATATTGGAAATATAAAATAAGAAGAGAAGGGCAAATATAAAAAATATTTTTTTATTTGAAAATTGTATTGAAAAATAAAATAATGAAAAAAAATGTTTAGAAGTTTTTTAAAATATTCTTTATTTCTTTTGATATATGGCACAATTATTATATATATTTACTGTACGAACTTTTATTTTATTACAAGAGAGAGAATAGTAATTTAATTTTTGTTTAAACATAGTTTGGATATAATCAATGTATATTCGCGAGGCGCAGAAATATATACGTATACCTACATCTGTTACAAATACATAACGCGTGCTGTATGATCGATATGAAAATTTCACAAGAAAAATTCTATATCAATACGGCATGCGTTATGTGTATAGCAAATAAGTATGTAGATATATTTGTGCCGCAAGTACTTATATGGTGCCGAAGGAGGAAGAGGAAGTACTGGCAGTCGATTTGACAAAGTATTATCGATACGTGACGGGAAAGTTGATCCTTTGTTACATCGAATGCACGTGGGATTGCTATTCGTTGCACGAAGCGCCGCTCGTTTTTCGAAGAAGTATTGCAGCTCAAATCAGATCGCGTCAGTTTCCTTTTGATGCGGATATAAATCTTAAATTACATACATAAGTTTGAAAGCGTATCCAAACATGGTATTTCTATAATTACATAGATTCAAAGCAATTAATCGCGCAAAATCAATTTGAAAATATATCTAATTTATATTGGTTTTCTTAAATTTACATTTGGAATAGCTTAAGAGATAAACAATAAGATAAATTGAAATCAAAGAGTTTATTATGAGAATTAAATAAATCCATTATTGACACATTTAAAGTCAATTTTCTGGTTGGATATAAATGTTTCCTTTTGGTTTTTACATTGAGTTTTATCTTACAACACATCTTCTTTGTGAGTAACGAATTGTATTAGATAATATAACATATTATTGACGATATTATATGACGAGAAAGTTAATTCATTCATTCTTCCTCGTGATGACAAGTACGTGTAGGATTAGTATTCTTTGTATGATTCTTCAAAGAGAGAAATACTCAAGCAGGAGATGAGCCAGAACGTCGGTATGCAAGCTGACTCAAATGCCCCATCGTCGGTGAAGAGTCACCGATTTTATACGATGAGGGTTCGTGACTTTCGGTCATAAGTCATGACGAAATAGAGCTTACGTACACGAGACGATTTAAAATGACTGTCCCGAAGCTTCGCGTGGAGTATTTTAGTTTCCTCGCTCTCAAACTCGAGCACGCGACTCCGTTAACTTTCGCAGATCCCGATCATAATGCCATGCTTTGAACTTTCCTGTGGTCCCGCGAGCGATTTTTATCATTGCGCGAGCGTTCCACGCAAAAACTTTTTTCATTCGATGGCACGTACAATAGCGTGGCTCGAATTTGGCACTTAAGTCGTTAAATGTAATTTCGTTACATTTACATTACTCTACTTTTAAATCAGCGTTGGAATCGGGTCGAACTTGCAAATATAATAGTGTCCCATAATGTGACAATTATGTACTATTATATTTTTTTAAAACAAGCTATACAAACAAATTTTACATGAGAGATTTTTCTTTGACAATTTTCTGAAAACACTATATTCCTCTGCAGGAAAAAGTACACAGTTAGGATTTTATTAAGTCGTAAATTATACGGGCGATATTTTAATTTAACATCGAGAAAGTAATAATAATAATGTGAACCGGTACGTTTCTGTGACGCGATGACTTTTTTTTCTCATCGTTATGTTAAATAGATTGATTGCCGACAGCGGTGTGCATAATACGATGAAATTAGAATTCTCCAACCTCTTTAGTCGCGATGCATGCGAGAAAGTCCGCCACGGTTAGAGAAATTGTGACGCGACGGGAATATGTCGATGAATGCAAATGTTGACCGACAAACTATGCTTGACTGCGCTCTAGATGCACGTGCGCATCGAGGAATAATATGGAAAAACGGACGATATACCACAAACAATTCGATTTAACCTTTCCTTTCATTCACTTTCGCACATTAGTAACATATAAGGTATCTACGTTTTATATTATTAATATCGCTAATGTAATATATTAATGAGAAATTTTTGACTGTAAAATTACGTGATAAGAAAGTAGAATTGCAGCACAGTTTGCTTAAGTATGGAGAATGAAAGAAATATGAGATATTGAAATATTATTTTAACATTTCAATGGATAATAGAGAATACGTTACGTTTGACGTCTTTGACGTCCACGAGATTGATAATTCAAAATCATAATTAAGCATGCGCGTTTCGACGCGTACAATGCCTTTTTAGTAGTCTCAACACGTTACGACATTCATTGTCTCATTTCTCGACACATTTCTCCTTTGTTCTATCCATTTTATCAGCCTCTCCTCTCCGCGTTTATGTATTTCTCAATGTACAACGGCCCAACCCTTGATTCTTTCTTATCGCATTATTCCTTTCTTTCGTTTTTTTCCTCCGGTCTTTCCCCCTTGTATTCCTCGTTCTTTTTCTCCCTATTCATATACAGCAGATATATGTATATATATATATATATATATATATATATATATATATATATGTACATGTATATACGTACACTATATATGGTCACACAGGGTGTCGGGCGCGCCTTTTTGGCCGCACCCTACTGTCATCGTCACTACATCGTAAGGTTGTGATTAGCTGACAAAGGCTCGATTCCACGCTGTCGCTTAATTGAATGAGAGCCATTCGTGGCGGCCTGCTTGTACCTGGATTAATTCGGGGAACGACTTCATTCGTACACGCAGACCTCAACTTTTATCTCGCTCGTCTTTTTTCTTTCTTTTTCTAGTCAGCTTTCAGTACTGCAATCAATCATCCCTTGAAAAGAACGGTTAATTTGCATAGGTCTGCGAGGAATGTGATCTCGGATCGCGCAGACTAATCCTATGCCTTTATTAATCAGCTGGCATCTACAGACAAGATATGGTCGCGATAGTTTCGAAGTACAAGTATAAGCTCTACATTTTCGATGGTACGTATCTTCGATCGAAAAAAAAATAGTCGGAGAACAAAGGGACTCTTGTTTAGCACGTCATTGCGTGACCGGTCAGGCGATTTGGACGTATCGGCTGATATTTTTATACATCATCCACGACAGATTTCTAAATGTTGACCAGCGGCAGTCTTTCTTTGATGTGTCTTGCTGCGCGATTTACCGTGAAATATATATCGATACAATTCAATCATCGTGCTGCGAGAAGAGACAGTAAAATTGTCGAAAATTAATACTTCTGTTGAGAATAAAATTGCTGGGAAAACATGCAACCTTTGTGAAATTATAAAGTCAAGTGTTTAGTATGTTTGTATCGTGCACACCCGTCATTAGAGTCAACAATGTACCGACAATTTTCTCGGTTCACAGCACTCTCGGCCTAGGTCAATTTCGAAATACACTGTGTGAAGAAAAATTCTCAAACTACTGGTGAACACAATGTATTTATAATACCATAGAGATGTATTGGTACACAAAATGCATTTTTTTTTACAATTTTACAATTTTTTTATTTTTTAAAAATGGAGATATGTAAAAGTTACAGGAGAACGTTGAATGTAGAACTAATATGTTCATCTTAATTTTTTATTTCCGATATATATATATATATATTTGCATTTACTGTGTACTAGTAATTGATAACGTCGTGACAAAGTGAAGCGTCGAAGTTATTAATTACGAGCGCCGCTAAAGCGGGGAAACTCTTAATACGCGAGAATGAAGCGATTAAAAATGTTTATTGTAATTGGTGTACAGTGCGACTAAACGATCCGGTCTTGGCGTTAGGCCAGGCGTACATTTTACAGCGACGACTTTAATACGGCCCGCCGCCTGTGTCTCGGAACGCGCTTTCGCGATGTTCCGCGCGTTAAATCGGTAAGCCGCCCGGTCGATTACGAGTCGTTTACTGCATCGTCGCTCGATTAACGTATTTAATTTATCGGCCGGTTTACACGTTGTGCGCGCACGCGTATGCATATAGTTTAAACCTTTATTGCCGCGGAGATATGCTAATGCGAGAGGATTGTACCGCGGACTCTCTAGAGCCGATCGAGACGAGTAAAGTCCTGCTTGGGTAAACCGAAAAATCAAAAGTACCTTCCTTTTGCGGGATTTAAAATTGCTAACATTTTTCTTCCCACGCAGCTCACGTTACATCTTTTTGATATTCTAATATCTTGCAATTTTATAACAGCCTTTACGCTCTAAAATATTATTTATAATTTTTAAGAATATGCTTAGCACATGTTACATCTCTTCTGTTATATTTGATTTTTTATTTTAATAATTGTTTATATTTGATTTTTATATTTTAATATGTATTTATATTTTTTTTGTTTTTATATATATATGGTTTGACTTTTTATTCTAAACTTTTGTAATTTTATGACGTATACTTGAATTTTAAAGTATCAAGTAATATGAGTGAAAAAGATGTATGATATTTTTCAAGGCACTGATACATGTAAAGTTGACACTGATAGGAAGATTTTCTCTTGTGTCCTATTTGTTTTTTCGTTACGCTTTTATTCGAGACAATTATCTTTATAATGTTACAATCATATTTCGTCGAATGATGCCGTACGGGCATCTTTGCAGAATATTTACTCCCTGAAAAACCAGGAATTTTTAGGTCTTTCTTTTGCATCTGGGAAAATTAGGGAAGTCTCATGGAATTTTATTGGGATTCAGAGAATTATTTCGAAAATTCTCTTTTTGATAATTTTACTTTTATATTGTCAGTCGCGTGTGTGAAACTGTAATTGTTGAGAATTCTGATTTTATTTTTAATAATAATTCTAAAGTTCTTGGAGTTTAAACAAATAGTTCTGGCTATTAAACAATACAAAAAAATTACTCAGGACAAACTGAGATATCAAGTTCACGCTGCGTTTTATTTTGTTCGCTGACGATTTTTTTTTAGCATTTCTTAACAGATTTTAAATAAAAACTTTACAAGAGTTGAAAACTCTACAATAGTTTTACAAAAAGTTCTATATATAAAAATTATTAGAATATTAATTAAAGAAATTAAATTGTTCGAGATTGCGGACATATAAGTACTGAGGTGAGACGCTCGTCTATAATAAATATTATATCTCCGCTCGTCTATAGGCTTCATTAATGTTTTTACAATAATTTATGCACATATCAATACATTTATATTTTGTATGTACATACATATACAATGCGTAAAGGCATTAATAATCCTTTCTGCACATACTATAAAGATGATAAATTATGTATTTGTTCTATTGTTTGTTAATGATTTTATATTTGTTTGTGCAAAATATTTGAATAATTGTAATATTCTTTTATAAAACATAATACTCATATATATGTATAATAATTTTTATTAAAATTTAATTTTTATTTCTAATTTAGTTCATTTTCCAATTGCTTAGCTGCAATATTTGCTTGGAAAGAAACACAATGAAGAAAATACATAAAATTTATTGCAATTGTATAGAAGCGACAGTTTATAATGAATTAAATAGTAGAAAACGCTGTTTATCAACTTTGAAATACATTAGCAAGATGTTTTTCAGTAACCTGTTTGTCAGTAGTATTTGTTAGCTGCGGACTTAGATACAGGAGCGTCTGGAACAACAAGTTCTTCTGGACAGTACATTCCATCGAATACGACTGCTTTTTCATGACGAGTCGCCGGCGGAAAGTTAATTTCGTTTATTGGGCTAGCAGGGAGAAATGGCGGTCCCCCTCTTAACCCACTTCGTGATGGGAGATCAGTTTTTATTTATGGCGAAAATTTATTTTGGGCACATCTCAACAATCTTTAATATTACCAAGGAGTAGGCTCTTCAGAAAAATAACTGCCGCTAAATCAGCCAGATCTGATCCGTGTTGACGTTTGACGTTTACCCTAAATGAGATCTTTTCAATGAAATTCGTTTTCGAATATCTGAAATTACTAACATGAAGATGTAGACTTTGAGAGAAATCTGACGACGCGTAGATAGGTACATAGACTTAATAAATTATTCACGTATGCTTAAATTTTATCGAATTATTTATCAATGACATCGATATCTCAATAACTTACAAATGTCTGATAATTAAACTATTTGCAATATTCATTATTTATGAAGGTGCTAGGGGCGAGCGTTTCAGCTCGTAGCTTATCGACGCGCGATTTAAAAGAGCGACGAAGAGGAAGAGAGTTATCAATGAGATTGGTAGCAATACGACCGTGGCAATTATTAGCAATCGTATCGAGTCGCGATATCGATGGATATGTTCCAGGACTTCGTCGACTCGTAAACAGCGGGTAGTTGTCCGATTTCGCGGAGCGATAAGGGCGAGGCGTAATCTTTAGTACCGCTGTAGAAAACGTCATAACTCGTCGCCGTGCGACGGGCGAGCGCGGGCGCGAAGTTACGACTACGCGGCTCGGCAAGGATAACGCGGGAAATATATCCGCGACGATAATTGCGAGTTCGTTGCCTGGCCATTTGCCTGCTTACCTGCTTGCCTTGCTTGCACTCGGTCGTAGACGAAAGCGAGCGCGCGCCTTCGTAGTTCGTACCCTCTTTCCCGCTTGGCGTGCGCATTTTTTTCCCTTTCTCTTTTTATCCCTCGCGCTCGGGTTGGTCGGTTCGTCTCTTCAAAGGTTATGCTCTTGCAAGACAAGTTGAGCAACGACGACGACGAGATTGTGTAACCGGCCGATTCGGGAAGCGGATGTGCACGAAATCTATTTACTGCTCTGGACTTGGGAGAAACGGACGTTTTAGAATCGCGGTTTATTTTCTCAAACGTTGAGGTAGTATCATGGGTCGCGGATGAAATTTCGCTAAGATTTTTACGACGGAAATCCTCGGAATCGCTCGTGGATCTTGATAAAGTCGTCTCTCGACGCCGCATCGATTTGATGACACAGAGATATATATTAAATATGCGCGGAGAATAATGTCGGTTAGGTTTAATTTGAGAGAAACTATTTGCTGAGATAGATTTTGACTTTCGTTCTTTTATCTACTCCTCGAGTATATGATAATTTTTCATAATCATGATCGCCCAAGATATACCTACCGAGAGAAGAGGAATCTCGCTCTCGTGGCTGCATTTACATTACATTCTTTACCGCTTCAAGGTTGCAGCCAAGAATTGACGCGACGAGTATAGACCTTTTAGCGATTTTGCAATGAAATCCGCAACTATAGATAGTTAAGCAACGCTTGTCTCGTGTTGTCTCTTCTTTTAGACTTTATAAAGCCGCGGTAATAATAGCGGTAATGACGACGTTTCGCTAATTTTGACGAGCAAGCACACTCGTGAAAGAGCGACGCGTAAAAATTGCCATGAGAAACCGCAATTAACATTATTTCGTAAAAATCGTTTAGCCGTTAATTGTGACATCTAATACGAGACCATCTATTTAAAAACTCGCTATCTTTTTTCACTTTCTTCTCTCTTTCTCGGCCTCTTCTGCTCCCCTTTCCTATTTCGATTGTCAGCGGCGCGATCATTATTGAAAAGCCGTGCCGTGGATTATTTGCCCCGCAATAATGCTTCACGGCCAATTAAAATGCGATGTTGGATACTGATATACTGCAAATTAACCGACCTCGTGCGTTCCCGCTTAATCAGCATATTTATTGCTGCCACGCAATGAGAATCGTACGCGGGCGCAGATGCGATACGACGCAACCTCAATATTGCAAGTAGTGCCCCAACCTCATTCGAGATGCCTTTAATCCTCTCTCGAAGAAAGGGAGGTGAAGGGAGGCAGGATGACTCGGATACCGGGTCGTATAATGGGAAATCACCGGTGGCGAGCATAACTCGGTTATAAGTCATATTGCTCCACTCTCCTGTTTCTATAAACGCTCGCGTAATATACAACGCGCGCCTATGGAATTTAAACTTCCTCGCTTCTTCATCGCGTTCGCGACTTTCCGACGCCCGTCGGGATCGATCTTTTTTTTTCTCTCTCCCTTCTTCTCATTTATACCACTCGGATGCATTTGATATATATTCTTGTCGAAAAAACGGAGATATTTTTTTTCTCAACATAAATGTACGCAAATGCGAGTTGTTGATTATTAAGAAACGAGAAACTAGGGTGCTTTCCATTTAGCAGTATAAGTCGATAAAAGCGTCTTTTTTCAACATCCAATTGCAACAAAGGTAGAATTACGCTTGTGTCGCTAAATGAAACGCATCCCTGTTGTAATATGATATATATATATATGATTTGTTTTTTTATAAACTCTATCATATCTTTTTTTGTCACAAAATGTATTAATTGTATGTAGACTAGAGATCTAACGAATCGATATTTATTTAATTATTTTTTTATTCTTTTTAACACTCAAGATTAGTTATAATTAGCGTTATTTTATAATACATCAGGCGCCTTACGCGTAATTGGTAGACACATAAATTGTTTCGTGCGATAAAGATTTTTGCAAGAAGGAATTCTAGATAAGATCGCCGCATGAGAAGGGCATTAGCACTTCGTTAAGGGAATTTGATCTTTTTTCTTCTACCTATTATTTTTAAGGGTTGATACTAATTGCGAGCGGCGTTAATTTACAACGTAGGTGTCACGGTTCGTGAGATGTATATTCCAATAAATCGTTGTACAATGCGGAGCGGAGTGCGGCCACGCTAGTGTCTAGTCCAGCTCGATTTTTTATTCACCGCGGTGTAGCCCCCGCGATATTAATTGTGAGCCTTGTTGATTTATATAAGCATCCATAAGCTCCGCTGCGGGATGAAATACGCTGCGGATAAGCGTATGCAAGATTGCGGTACGGGATGAGAACGTAAACACAAAGACTGAGCGAAACGTTCGTGCTCGACAATATAATAATCATATTTCGAGTTCACAAATGTATTTGAAAGATTAGAAAATGATTCATTACATTTACATTTAAACGTATCGTTCAGCAGTTGTAAATTGAAAATTTGTAAAATGTGTTATACGTCTATGGTATTATGCAAAAATGACTTAAATAATATTTAATATTTAAGTAATAACTTTTTCATAATTCTTTAAACAATTCAGACAAAACGTGGACAGGTTTATGGTATTGTTGAATTAACTATGTATGTGTACAGAGATACAAGTTTCATAGATTGTTTTCATTCATGAATGAAACATTTATAATGACTTTAATAAAAATTAGATTGCAATAATATGTCCGATTTACAGAATAAAACAAAAAATTAATTCTTAAAATTTATTAAAAAATTTGATTTGATATTTTAAAAATATTTACGCAAATTGTGTAGAAAATGCGATTTTTTTCACGTTAACAAGGAAAAAATTGTACTCGCCAAAATTTAAACGCGAGAGATGCTTTTAGATTTTAATTTTTATTATCAGATACGCGATTCTGGCGAGGTCTGGAGTCAAATGCGAGAAATGCACATTTAAAGACTCGGACAAATTGCGACCTGGTCAAGCCGCGTGTCCGCCTGCTTATATTAATACACGAACACGTTTGCCATCGTAACCTAATGCAGACGACTCTCTTCTTTACGCGAGACTAGATACATACTTATCTACGTACAACTGTGTCGAGTTCTCTGTACAGTTAAGTATAACTACGTGTTTGTAATACGCTACCGCATATGTCCAGGCTTGGCTTCGAGTGGTATGTATACAGGGTGTCCCTGAGCCAATTTGACATTCAGCTATAAATGTCGCAATATTTAAACAATGGGTCGTAGAAATATACTTTAATATTTTCCAATATTTCTAAAATATTTAGATAGATTCTTGAGAAATAAAAAAAAATATATCTTAGAGAACGATATTCTTTAGAATGGCAAGGATTTCGATATATAAGTAAGATAGGCTATCGAAGGGAGATTGTTGATAAAACTAGAGCTTATCTGAAATCATCTCGTATATCTTGCGCTATACGTATCAGTGATTCTCAGTCAGGCGCTTCGACCATCGCATTTATCGCACCCCGCGCCACTTTTTGCCGAGACAAGTAGATAATCCAACCGATTTTATACGCCGCTACTTACGGTGCTATCGCCCTCGCCGCAAAAATCCTACGATCCGAGCCAGGAATGTGTTAGCGGGGTGGAGATTGAGAAACTCTGAGGGCAGGGGGGGATCGCGGAGGGGTCCGCCGGCGGGTCTCGATACCGGATTATCCGAGTAGAAAATGTAATGGAACGAGTAAAGTTTGCGTTCACGCATCGTTGGTCCGCGTCCGCGTCCGAGGGCGAGGGAGGCACCGTAAAAACCGTCGACGCGGTGCAACACCGACGCGATTAGGTAACTGAAACCGTATCAAGACGTGCGCGCGCGAAACTATGCACGCGTACTATTATGGGTGGGTGTATCCACGCAGTATGGCCGGATAATGCACCGATAACACGGTCGACTCGACTGAACACGATCCAGATTCCATGGAACCAGCCTAGTTTCCGAGAGAGTCGTGCGAAATGATCGCATTCGTATCAGCTTTTTCTTATGCAAATTTTCCATTATTTTTTTCCCACTCTCATTGGTGAAAACGTTGCGTTTCTGCGCCTCTTCCTATATTTTAAAATAACATTAGCATTCGCATATAAACAACCTACTAAAGGTTCTTCGAATTCAAATTTAGAGTTTCTTCTTGAAAGCCTTTAGACAACAGGTTTCGCACACGATGTTTCTCTTTAATTAAGGACGCCGTGACTGTGCCATAGTGACTATTATACGACTTCGTGTGAGATGATCGTTTAGACGTCAAAGATGATTTTGAAACGACTTGGTGCGGCAGGACTTAAAATTATTAAGTCGCCTTGCGTGAGCGGACACGACAGTTTAACGATTCTCCTAGGGCGCAAACGAAGCAGAAACTTAGTTCCGACGATTGATCGTCGTGACCAACGAGACCGTCGCATCGTTGGATAAATTAAGGCATAACAGGTAAACGGCTCGTTAACGATACCTCGATGGTCATGTTGCGTTAGCTGTCTCGGTTAGCTCGCCGCCAAATTAAGAATCATGTGCTCTCGGTGCTTCATCTAAGCGCGGTTAGGTCCCCGAGGTTATCTGATGGCACCATATTTATACTCGCCGATCTAACTCAATCCGGAAGAAAAGCTGCCAGGAGGTCTGTTCACAATCAATCTTTGTCAAAAGCGTCTTAGTAATGTGAGGACGATAATATGCAAGAAAGCACGTGGCCTTAAACGTAAACTCCCCGCAGCTAAGAACGATATTTGTTGGAAAGTGCGGCATGCAACGGGATGAAATGTTACGAATTAACTCAAGAGAAACATATGATTCTCTAATCTCGACTGTAGTTGCAGCAAATTTAAGATTAATTAGACTGATTGTAATAAGAAAGTGTTTGAAATTTTTTTGCTATAAAAAGATGTATAACACTATAATGAGCTGTTTTTATTCAATCATGTAATAATGTCATCCGAAGACTAATTAACTTGCTTTACTTTTTTATGTCTATAATTGATAGGCAGTCGAATATATTTGACATAAAAATGTAGTAAGGTGAAGGAAATATATTCATATATTATCAAAGTGATATTTAAATATCGCCCTACGTTAAGCAATTCTAAATAATCTAAATTGTTTTAATCTTTTTTTCTCATATTTTTCAGAAGCTGAAAAAATTCGGAACAAGTCACGGAAAAAGGAAGGAGGACGACAACGACATCATTGGTGAGTCGAATCATTAACGTTTTTTTTTTTATTGAGTCATCGATGTTCGATTAACGCCACTTCAATCTTTCTTTTTTGTTACTCTCGAGCGTCGACGACTTCCTATTATATTATCTTCTTGAGACCGTAATAATTATTATAATATGAACTTCAGATAAAATATAAATACGATTCTTATTCTTTCTCCTTTTTAAAAAATACAAGGAAAATTTATAAACGTAATGTGTGTGTGTAAAATCTAATTATATTTTATTATAGTATTTTTTACAAAGACAAATAAAAAATTTTATATTATCTCTAAAAATAATTATACAGCATAATTGATATATTTGTCATGATATTAATACTGTTTTATATATATATATATATATATATATATAAATCAAATTTTATATATGTATATAATAAATCAATTTTCCTAAATTTTTAAAAATAGATTACAATATTAAAACTTTCAATAAAATGTACTCTCAAAAGTCTGAAGTAATTATTCGTTTTATTTATAGTACATCTACCAAATACATTATTGTCGCGAAACAAAAGGAATTATTATAAAACAACGCACCTTCTTTCTTTTTTATTTTATTTAATTATTATTAATTATATAGTGTATTTATTCGAGAATAGTCCAGCAAATCTGCCTCTGCAAAAAAAAAAAGGTTACACCTACCTGAGAAGCGATAGATTAAAGTTATTATAGTGTTATGGAGAGTGACCTGTTATTTCCGGAATTAATGGATCGTAAAAAATTTCCAATCGAATAGTGTTTCCCTTCTTTGAAAATAATCGTTCAAAGCAAAGGCAATTCATAAAGTCGTTATCGTAAAGTTATACGCATACGAATGAGATTCTTATTCGTTGTCGATGATTAGAATAAATTGGAATATAACGTAGCGTAAAAGAATAAAGTTATACATAGATTAACATTTAATTTGTATATTTCTAAAAAAAATTGTGGAATTTTTATTGTTATATCAAAAATCATTAAATAAATAAAAAAAGATTCTTCTAAAAATTAATTTTTTCTCTGCTTATATATGCATATTATAATATATAAATTATTTAACATTAAATGATCAAATATAATCTTATATATAATAGTAAATATAATAATAAATTTTGAATTATATATATATATATATCTAAAAATAATAAAAAGCTGACCATTTGTTTTGGATTTATAATATCATCTATCATGTGAGCATCGTAACTTTCACTCATGTCTTCTTTTAAACTCGACAAGGTTACTACGGATTGTGATTCTTCCGATAATGCATGATTTTAAAATTTCTTTAAACTAATCCCAGTATAATCGACGAGAGAAATATATAAAATCTTTGTTTTTTTTTTTTTTTTTTTAATAACATGTTAAAGCAGTTTTTGTTTATATTTATTTGAAATTAATTTATTTTAAACTGATTAAATTTATATAATCTCAAATATTGATATATATAAAATCGATGTTTTGAATATGTTTAAATCAGAACTGTACTAGTTGCGTTTTTCCCTTCGAGAAAATTAAAACTTTGTTTAAAACTCTTTGCATATATTTATAGAACTGCATTTAAACGTCGTCGTCCTCATCATCAAGATTCAGATCATTGGTTTTCGCGACTTTTTTCACGCATAAAAATGGAATGGCGGGTGTGAACTTACGAGCGTTGAAAATCGCGACTGACCTGTATGCCAGATCTTTTTTCCTCGCGCTCCTCCGCAGTCAGCCGGTCCCAGCCGACCGACTGTTCCCGTCGACTGTACCGGCGGCCATGCATCGCCGATGAGAATATGACCCCAGCACGTATAGCTTGAGCCTCGAAGTAAACTACATAGGCGTTGTGCGCGTCTTTCTCTCTCTCTCTCTCTCTCTCTCTCTCTCTCTCTCTCTCTCTCTCTCTCTCTTTCTCTCGACTCGACCAGATAAGTCGGTGGTCGTGCGAGTCGGTGTCGTCGGCGCGGTGCTTCGTGTGGCGTAGGTGATGGCGGTGCCTTGCCTTGGTGATGGTGGGAGTACCGCAAGGGTCAATCCACGGTCCACCATTATATTCCCTCGACGAAGTCATAGCACACGGGGGCTTCGGAGCGGGTTCACAGCTACGACGACGACGACGACGACGACGACGGTGACGACGACATTCGAACGCTTAATGGCCGGAATTTGTCTAAGCAGCAAGTACACTGACAGTTAGTCGGTAGAGTTAGTAACTCCACGTTAGTTCATAGTTATAGAGAGAGAGAGACTTGGTTAGAATAATAAGCATGGCAACATTGACGCACAATTAGAAGAATATATAACTAACGCAAAAATCATAGTAACATTATAAGTGACTCTCACACACGTGATATTATGTGAAAATAAATTAAAATATCCATAGGAATTAATTAATAAGTTATACAAGTAGTAGTTAAACTATTAAAAATAAAATTTAATATTAATGTAAAAACTGCTATCTGTCAAATAAATTCAGTTTTACATAGTAAAAAATTACTCATATACGCACATAATTGTATATACGAATAAAATATTTAATTTATAATTATTTCGACTCTAATATTTCTACATTAATTATGTCTACAGTCAATATCTACAGATAATTATGTCTACAGTTATATAGACAATGTTACACCGGCATTTTTCATTCTGAAAAAAGTTTTGTTAAAGTCCTTCTGTCTTACCGCATCGCGATCATTACTCTAACCGTTTAGTGTTAATCAATATCCATCATCTACACAGTTAGGATTTTAATTATCTAATTAGTGAGATTGTTAACGACGGAATGATCGGTAGTTCGTGCAGATATCTTTTTGTATCTATGTCTATGCGAACGGGCCGCCGTCCTCCAAATGCAGCTTTGACCTTTAAAGAGGGGCGGAATGTATCGTTTGGAAAAATCGCCATACGAAGAAATGACTCTATCGTAATTAAACCATTGACGTTGGAGGTACCGTAAGGGTCAATCCACGGTCAAACATCATATTCTTCGGTTAGAAGCGTGGCTTTAGGAGCGGGCTCGTATAACCGCAACACAACGTTCGACGCTTAATGGTCGGAATTTGTCTGAATGGCAGGTAACACTGACAGGCACTCGGTTTATACTCGGTGAGTGGAGGATATATCGGCTACAGAAACTCGCGGTATCCAGAAGGTTCTCCCGTAATTCAAGGCTCGGCCAGGTCACCGATTAACGTATCGATCATTAGACGATGCCGATCGAGGTGACTTTTTCCCGCGACCCAGCCAGTCGCCGCGATCGCTTTAAAGTTCAAATTGGAGCCTAAATAACGAGACAGAGCCTGGCCTTCTTTTCCTCTCTCCTCTTTATCTCCGAGCGTTACGGAGCGAAGACAAACGATAATGCGGAAGTTGGCAAAGTTTTCAATTTAGATACAGAGAAATATTCTCCGTGTAGGAATTAAATAATTCTTTCTTATCTTAAATTTAATTTTACCACAGATGTATACATCGTATTTTTTATTGTTTTTGAAATTTTAATATATATTTTGATAAAGTTTTCATTTTTAAAGTTTTTTATTTAGATAATAGAAAAAATATTTTTTTATCTAAACTGATAAATGTTGTATATGCGCACACAAACAGATAATAGTTTGCAACAATGACAGAGTATTATGAATGATGAAATTTGAAATCATTATTTTACACTTGTATGAAAAATCGAGACAATCGAGTGGGAATTGTTCGATTTTATTCGATCGAGCAAGAACATTATGTTAAGATATGGAAAGTATAGACAATAAATTAAAAAACTTATGGGAGAAAGAAAATTGGCGAGACGCGTATAGAATAATCAAGAAATTAATTTATCTGGAATTTGTTAATTTCAATTTCGCTGCCCATTAATGGTTACCACTAATTGTCGAGCGATTAACTGACTGATAAGACCATTTTCTCTGACGAAAAAGCGGCTCGAATCAGATAAATTGATTTGTATCATGAAACCTATTGCATCCGATAGAACACGGGAACAAATTGCGCTTTCGACATAATTTTCGTAAATGTCAAACTATCTTTGGTTTTATGGAGAGGGGGGGAAAGAACGAGAGGGAGGAGAAAGAGAGAGAGGTAGAGAGAACTCTTAAATATACTTGAAAATTCGATAAATGAAAAGAATTTTTTCAAAACGTCTCAATATGAAATTCAGGTAAACTGTGAAAATTGCATTCCTTATATTTAGCGCATTGTCTTTTGTGTCCTCAGATTAATTTAATTTGAAAGAAATAGAGATAGAGTAAAATGTAAAAGTACAAAATATATTTATTTCTTAATTCGAGGATCAATTTCTCTCTACGCCGATGTAATTTAGTTCCATGCATTTCTCTCCTTTGATCAATGCAATCAAATTGTACCATTGTGCCATAAATAGATCGATCAGATTGTAGCGGAAACGTCAAATACAAGGATTCCGTGACAAATTTCATTCGCGGCGTCGAATCAGTCGGCGATTCTTCCGCCTGTCCGCAATCAGGAAAAGACGAGTTCTCGAACAAGGTACGTGTATATGTCTGTTGACCGATCGGCGCAATCGGCGTGCCGGTTGTGTGCGATGCCTTTTTCGGCGAACTGTGAATGTAGCCTGAGGTCTGGCATTCCCCCTTTCCTCGTAGTCCTCCGTTGGCCGGTTCGTCCGGGGTCACCGACGAGAGGTCACGTCGCTCGCATGGCATCAGTGACTTTTTCATTTTTATCTCCCTTCTTCTTCCTTCTCCTGTCTCGCTCCTTCTCGATAACCACACACAGGCACGTGCGCGAAGAGGAGGCTGTCGTCTCGTTCGAAAAAAGAAGTCGATGTTGTATTTTTCCTGGTAAATTTTTAAAATTTTTGCAAATCTAACGAAATATATTTTCTGTTATGAATCTGTAATAAAAGGTTTCTTTAGATATTCTTTGTTAACATTTTTCAGTTCTCTTTTTTTTTATTAGATTTTTGTATTTAATTACGTTAAATACAAAATTACCAGTTTCTTTGACTGTGGGGGATTTAAATCTCGAATAAATTATTTTCATTATTGCCTATATATATATTAATTCCACTGATTAAAAGATAAATAATTCACGGATAAACTATGCGGAAATACCAAGTTGCAATGGAAAAGCGGCAATCTTCGGACAGACAGAGATGCGTTTGAGCAAAATTGTCGAGATTCTACGTGTATCTTTGAAAAGATAAATTTATTTCGTGACCGGTAGGTCCCGCTGCATCTTATTCATCGCGCGAGTGCACGTGAATCACGTAAATCTGTGATGTGAATGCGTCGCTTAGCAAGTAGAATAGCATGGATTTTTATGATTTGAACACGGCATGTCAGAGAAGAAGAGAAGTTGCATTTTTTACTTGTTAATCATTCTATTCTTCGACGTTCGAATTCCGTGATTTTTTTCAGCCTCGCCTAGTACTTGCAACTAAAATTAATGACGTTGATAGATTTAATATGCACGAAACAATTAAAAAATATTATTAATTCCAACTCTGTTTGGCACATCATATAAAAATCATGTCGCCCGATCTTCAGGTATGTTTCAGATATCTTTTTTTCTCTCTCTCTCTCTCTCTCTCTCTCTCTCTCTCTCTCTAAGAAATATTTTTGATGCTTGCCAATAATCAAGGCACCTATTTAAACCGATAAAAAATACATTTGCAATGTTGTGGCGCTGGAGAAAGGGAAGAATGACATATACATGCGGTGAATTGCGCATACTCCATACTTTGTGTGTCTGATGCGAGAGGATAAATACTCTCAATTAGCGATTTATTTGAATTCTCGATGTGCATACGCCCCTCGTCCGGATCCTCCGATGTATGCCAATTGCTCGCGCATTCTCTTCTCTTCATCTCTCTTCCACGGCATCCACCGCCCACCTTAATCTTTGCTTCTCTCTCTCTCTCTCTCTCTCTCTCTCTCTCTCTTTCTCTTTCTCTTCTCAATGCCTTTCTCTATCTCGTCGCTCGTCGTCGTCGTTCGATCGTCTGCGAAACGGTGCGGATCCTCGACAGGAGCGCGCGGTATGCCAGATGCTGCGGGCGCGATTACCCACGATGTGGATTGTCAAAACCTCCGGGGAGGCACCCGGCTAGAATACCGTTAACTAAGGCGTTTGCCTATCAAATATTCGACCTATGACCTGGCGACGGTCTCGCGGCGACTCACAGTCGGTGTGAACGCGGAAATGCACGTATACGCGCGCTGCATCCCGAGCCGAACCCCGGATGACCTTACTCGGAATAGTACGTTTGTCCTTACATCGGGACGACTTTCAGGACGTTTGTCCGTTAGAGACACGCGCGCGCGCACGCGAGACTTGCTCTTTTTTATTATCGTTTGATACGCGCCACTGGTCGATGACCGATCTTTTTTTCTCTCTATTGTACAGCAAGCTTCTATTATCTCTCTCTTCTCGAGATTGATACACGTGTAATTATGTAACGTCATTTTTGCAAGAAGGTAGGAAATAAGAGCAGTAAAGTAATCCGATAATTGTGACAGAGAAAGTACTCTCTCTCTCTCTCTCTCTCTCTCTCACTCTTACAATTTTTTTATTTTATATATATAAATGTGTATATGTCATAGAACATTGATGCATTATGCCTTTAAATTATTCTAATGCATATCGAAAATGTGGAAAATAAGATATATAATTGATTGAGAGACACTAATCGATAACGTGCGAGACGCGTTCTTCTTTCAGAGATTTTATTGCTCATCTACTGAATTTACATGATGCAAATGAAACAAATACGATAAATCGTTGTAGAGATGAACGCGAACAATATGAAATTTTCATCGGTTTCTTTGATTATCTATGGAACCACGAAGCGTGTCACGATTTAATGAAAACGGGACAAACGTTTTCTAGAAATAATATCACCGCTACACTTCGATGACGATTTGATAGACCTACTTTGGTACAATGAATTTGACCTGGAATTCTGAATGCTTCAAACTTTCGAGCCTCAATAAATCTTAAGTCCTACTTACATAATTAAGATTTAAACCTTGCTTTATAACTTTAACAATATTGTACATACGTATATATTTGCTCTTTTTTTACTATTTTTTGTAATCTTAAAATATCAAAAATGAATAAAGCATGCATGCAATAGGTTTGATGTTAAAATTATCATACAGTAATTATGAGTTTTCCATTTTCTAGTAATATCAAATATTTCTTGTAAGACACGCAAGAAAAAATTAAAGTAGACGACAACGTTTTGCATATGCAATAAACATGCAGTCGGGTGCAACCTACACCGTGTACAAGGCACTGCTCATTGACATTTAACTTTCGAAATTGTACAGAACGACGGCGAACGGTGTGAGATGCGGCCTCTCATATTATGATACAAAATATCATCGGGCAGATAGAACTAACATTTAAATGCCAGTACTGTAAAATGCATGGCTGTGTCGAGATGCGCTTGCGGACATTTTTTTTTTCACGACACATTCAGTCGGAAGACTATACAAATTTCTCAAATCTGCATACATTTCGCAAACATGTTGTTTTTATTTTTATTTCTTTTTTAAAAATAATTGTTTAAAAACAATTGTTTAAAAGAATTTATATATAAATTATATTTGAATTAGATTTAAAAAAATTTTTTATTTTTTAAAAATATATCATATTAAAATATTAATATTTATTTTAGGGGATACCGATTTATAATACACTTATTTATTTAGTTATAGAATATTGAAAGTTTTACATAAATAGGTTAAATTGTAACATAATAATTGCGTTATTTTGTACTCTTATAGCCTATATAAGCACGTTGCTTTCATATCAAGATTCACGTGTTTTAAATGCCTCGTGAGCTTCTTTTCTACATTATTATTGTTGCAATATGTGTATAATACATATTATCTATTGCTTTCGCGGCTACTGTATAGTGTGATTACGAGTAGGCGTCAAGATACGCACGATGTTTATGACAGATCCATGCATGTAAACCATTCAGCAATTTATGTCGATATAAATATTGCAAGTCACTCTTCAATCTTCTTCCCAACATTTCGGTATGAAATTACCTCGACTGTGTTAACGTATACCTTGCAAGAGTTTATCACCGAGAACTGTAAAAAGTGTCATGTAATTCATTTTTCGACTTAAGCGATTTCAGGATCTTAATAATGACTTGCATAGATAACTTGGGAAGAAAATTACATCACGTATTATTAACTTCTGACTACCTCATCGTCAGTAAAGCTGAAATTATAATATACATATCTTATAGATTTTACATAATTATTAGCTAATTTAGAAAAAATAGTTCCTATATACATTAATTATAAAAATTTTCATTTATCAAAAAAGGAGACTATTAAATTGGAATTTATCAATACTATACGAAGAAAGAAATATACGATATATACGGTATATACGAATATTAAAGATTCGCAGGATGCACATAAAGATCGTCGATGAATCAGATAACGAGTCGGCTAATGAAATGCGTAATATCGAGGATTTCCTAGTGGAGACGACGCGAGAAGGATAAAAAAAGACTCAAGAACCTTAATCCGTCGATACGTAATGGGATATAATACGAAATTAGCCGTTCACTATGTACAGTTACGCATTACGCTAACAAGACTTACTTCCGATTATAGTGAGAGACCCCATTGTTCAGTCGAGCCAGTAGTGTACTCTTTAGTGGTCCCACAGACTCCGACTATTCCTATACGGGGGATATCCATTTATTTATCTATTCAGCCGCCCCTTCGTATAACGCACGATAGATTTCACGCAATTTCGCCGACACAATGGTCTCGAATGGTCTCTCGACCGAGATGTACCGCGATATAATCTTTTTTTCTATCATATGCAATATTTTTTTATTACATCCGCGCGAACGCGACGCTTCCGTGCGCGATTACCGTTTGATAAATGCAATTAGCTTCTCCGCAACAAGAATTTCGATTTATAATTCTAGATTTATTGGAACATTGCTAAGAGATGATTATTTTGCTTATATATAAATATCTTTTATATATATATATATATATATATATATATATATATATATATATATAATAATCTTAATCTCTTTTCTCTTGAGTAAGGTTTGCACTTGTGAGATATATAATCGCCAATATAATCTAATTCTGAAGTTGTAACTCTTAACGCTATGTTGGAGCAGCTATCTCATACCATTGTATTTCTGACACAGCTGCGAGATAGAAGTATCTACGTGAATTATCTAGCGGACGCGGTTACCGCGCGCGATGCATTTACCGCAGTTAAAATTCGGTTTAGCGCAATTAGCGAGGTTAAACGGTCGATACGCAATCTTGAGTGCAATTTGCAGCGGAAGACTTGTGAATTAAGATCCGCGGCAAGAAATCAAGCAGGTGGAAACGACTCGTCCAAGGAAGGAAAGAGAACGTTGAAGGAAGAAGACGCAAGAGAGGGATGCATAAGATTTTAAAACACGTCTGGATAATCTATAGTGTACGCTCTGTGAATGTAGACAATTTGATTGATTATTAATTCACAGATCGATATTCTACTGTACACTTTTCTTTCACTGATATTATATTAATGTAATATGGTCTTAGTACACTTTTAACGTTTTTTAAAATCAATTTTAATATAAATAACATAAGAGTAATAATAATTTATTATTAATATTTTAATACGTTAATAATAATAATATAATAATAAAAAATATATTATATTATTAACACATTAATAAAATATTAATATAAATTTTGCTGAGCGTATAAGAAATGAAAATTAGAATCGCAAATGCCCAGCATGGTCGTCAAAAGCGATAAATTTGCCGGTATCTGTCTAAAAATCCACGTCGTAAGATAAATCAGGAGTATATGCACTGCGGTTGTACTTATTGCCCATAAGTACAACCTAGTGTGCCGCTCTGGCGCCTATCATACGTGAAGCTAACGCGTGTTGGTAACGTAACGCACAGGAGGAAACCCGGTCTCCATCTCACTAACGTTCTTTAGTATGTATATATATGAGCGAGCCAATAAAGAGGGAGAGAGAGAGAGAGAGAGCTCTCTAGGAAAAGGCCTGTTTATCTGACGAGGTTACTACAGATGCTAACGGTAGCTTCGACGGGGTTTAGTATGCGCGATCTGTAGCCTCAACAGGAAACAGAATCCCTCCCATTACCGAGAGGAAAGGAGTTGCGCGCTCGCGCGCAAACGGCTACCGACATTGTTACGCTATGGGCCTCCTCTTACCGTCCCGGAATGTCCTTTGCTGGCGTTGCGGGCTGCCACGGGGTGAGGAAAGGTGGTACCCTTCGGCACCTTAAAAGGTCATCGGCGACGACGCCGTCCATACAGCTGCGATGTATATACGCATACGTGCCTTCCTCCCCTTTCACTTCCTTCATCTTACCTTTCCATCGTCTCTATGAAGCATCTTCCCACACATATGTTTAATGTACGGTTACGTGCGTCTTTGATTTTATATATATATATATATATATGTATGTGTGTATATGTAGAGTATTTTCGGTAATACTTACTCCTTTTCTAAATTTCGTATTATGTGTCTAAAGTCTTGTCCCAACTGTAGATAATAATACCTACTTGAAATTTTCAACCCCCTTTAAGTAATAATTATGTTTGAGATTTCGAAATTTCTAAATCTCTTACTGGATATATATCATCTACAAGCAATATCTGCCACTCAAAAAAATAATTTTGCAACTTCAACAAAAATTTTTCTAGGTGTAAAAAATTAACTAAAACAGATAAATTATTAGCAAATGCTGTGATACTGCATATATTTTGCACTTAATCAATTTAAATGACAGAGATAGAATTTATATTTGTATTATTAGTGTAATTTAGACAGAAAATTTTTCTGTGATGCTTATCTTTAAGACCTATTGTCAAGGACAATTATATTTGTGATCAATATTTGGCATAGGAATCTAAATTTTCTAGAAGTATTGCTAGCATATTGTTGCTATAAATTCTATACGTGACAAACAATATTCTAACAGATACAAAAAGTAGCGATAGATTTTAATTGAGACATCTAGAAATCATCTATATTAGCAAAATATTTTGTTGAGTATTTAGATTCAAACATTATTATAACATTTGTCATATATATCGCATATAGCAATAATTATATCCACGTTCGTAAAAATCGCACGATATTACGAGAAATTACACCGCTATATCGGATGACATTACGCCATTTCTTGCATCTTTGCATGTTTTTGATCCTGCCGGTAATATGCGGTAACAGCTTCTTGCGATATTGCGCCACCGTATATTTGCGACTTCGCTTATTACCCGCACGCACGTATCTCTCAACGAGCGTCATTCCAGCCTAGGCGCATTAAATCACCGTGGCCCGAATATACATCGTCTGCGTATTTACTCTAACTAATGAGCGTTGAATTGGCTTTGTTAATTATTGTTGGCCAACGTGATCATTACCGAAGAGAGTAACGGTATATGTCGATGGCCTTTCACGTAAAAGAGATTGCTTCGTCGTCGGGGGCAGATTGAACCGACAACATTAGTCTTCGACATTTGTAAATCAATGGTTTCGTTAGGTTTCGTTATCTATTTACTTAATACCACAGGTATATACATGATTTTAAGTGAGAGTAGGCTATTATTAATTATGCGTTACATTTTCTTTCTCATACTTTAGTTTAACTGCTTACTTACTTTTCGCATGTATCATATATCGTCAGAATTTAAATATCTGCTCATTTGTTTTGTTATCGTATATCGTATCAGTGTACTTGACAGTACTGTCAAAGGATCGGATCATCTAGCAACCTTTATGACAATTTTACTGTGGTCGTTTATTAAAAAAAAATTAATTGCGGCATTTTTCACAGACTAGATTCCCGGAACGAAACAATCTTTCCAAGGAATTAAATTATTCTCCGTGAAATCAACGAGCAAAGGAAACTACATTACGCCAAGAAGAAAAAAGGCAATAAGGTTTGACAATGAGTGCTGTTTGAGGCAGAAAACAAGTTCAGTGACACAGATTTCATTTCGAATTGATATCTAATGAGATTTCGCGTTTGATAGTATACGAATTGTTCAAACTAGCCAAAATAAATTGCATTAATAATAAATATTCATAAAGTTGTGTAATTTTTTATTAATGATTCAAGAATCGCCAAATTTGCTTGTAAATATCCGTTACGTATTCGTTTTTTTTCTCATGCATGAAGAGCAAAGAAATAAAAAACAGTTTGGTAATAATAATCATTTGTAACGTTAACGGAAATTCAATTACACAACGTAGTTCTTCTGATGGGTGGATATCTTGGCTGAATCTTTCTCTAATTGACATTAAAAATTATATTTAGCGTAAGTTATTCTCGCCAGTTTCTTTAATTTTTGGTCGAGAAACTGTAAAATAGTGAAATAGCACTTTTAAGATTTTATCTTGTATATACATACATATATATTATTATAGCAGTTTTACACACACACATACACACAATCTTGCCGTAGCTGTAATATATTTAATTTGTTATTGTATATATAAACCTATTTAAGAACTAATATTGATTATCATATTGACATATGTATTTAATCAATGATGTATTAGTCTATTAAATCTGATTTAATTTATTGTCATTCAATTTATATTAATGAGTCTGACACTCACAAAGTATACCGTTATTTTTATCAATGTGCATCTTTTTTAGTCGATGGAATATCATTATTTGATTCTATTATAATTAATTATACTATGTTACTTATACTGCATACTGATGAAGCAAAATACTATTTGCTTCATTTGATTCATTGAGTGTCAGATGGTACAAACAACAGCTCATTAAATGTTTACATAATAAAAATTTTGTTTCATTCTCATCTAATTTAAAATCTTTCACAAGAAATTATAATAAAGAACATATAATAAAAGAGAAATATATATAATAATAAAAAAGAAATATGTATATATATATATATATATAATATAAATAGAAATATATAAAAAAATATGTGTAATAAACCAAGCGAACAAATAGCCAAATCAATTTTGATTTCGAATGCACATTGAATTTCCAAGTTTTACGGTAGAGAAATAAAAAAACATTTGCTGTTTTAATCGTTTTCGATTGACAGGACGTGTCATTTTGTTGACTTATTAATTATCCGAACGAAAGAGCAATCAAACCTTATTCCCTGAACTACATACATGTATAGGTGTAAAATTACATCTCTCTAGTGACGGTAAACGCGCGAATCCGCTAGCGGATTTCCTAAGGTCGGCACCATTCGCCTAATTAAGCGGAAAGATTTTCCCTCGCGTGCATGCGTGCGGAATCCTGTTTTCTCTCGTTCACGGCTATCGTTAATTGCCGGAGGAGGGTCTCTATGTGAATTTGCGAGCGAGCGTGGATCCACGAAGATCAAATCGGTGACAGCAGGGGGTAACGATGGCGGCGGCGGCGACGACGACGACGAGAGTATCACTAATTCAAGGTACTTCCGCGTGTGAGAAGTACTATAAGTACTCGAGACGATCTCCCTTTCTCGTTTTTGCGGCTGCAGTGGTTTCGCCTCGGCTCTCCTAGCGTGGCGTGTTTCTTCGTATTTACGTAGGTACCACGATTCGGTACGGTACACGCGGCGGGAACTCACGCGGGACGATATGTATCCTACCTTTTATTTCTTGTTTCTAAGCGGACGAGGTACATCGCTAACTGATGGCTAATTGCTTGCGCAAATGCTGACGCAGGAATGCGCCGAAAAGCGACTCCGTGTTTATACCGCGGTCATTATCGGATGCTTCATGAATAACGGAGCCCTTGTGCGACAAGTCATACTTGAGAGTATGGTAATACAAGTAGATTATTAAATATATATTCATGTGAATTGTAGGTATATTTAATAATCGTGACATATTATCCTAATGATTATCTCTCTTTTTGTTAAACTATGTGTTTTTTATTGTATTAATTTTAGTTTGAGTTAATCTAAGAAAATTACTTTCTAAAGAAATTATATAAAACTCCAAATATATGTATAAGCTCGTTGAAATAATGATAAAAAATCTGGTATAATGCGTAAGAAATTTTGAAAGCGAACACTCAAAAAAATGATCCTGCAAACAAAAATTTTCTAGTTGTAAAAAATTAATCGAAACAGATAAATTATTAGCAAATACTGTGATACTGTGTATATTTTGCACTTGATCAATTTAAATGACAGACAGAATTTATATCTGTACTATTAGTGTAATTTGGACAGAAAATTTTTCTGCGATGTCTATCTTTAAGGCCTTTTGTAAAGGACAATTATATTTGTGATTAATATTTGGCAAAGGAATCTAAATTTTCTAGAGGTATTGCTAAAATATTGCTGCTATAAATTCTATATGTGACAAACAATATTCTAACAGATACAAAAAGTAGCGATAAATTTTAATTGAGACATCTAGAAATCTATCTACATTAGCAAAATATTTTTTTGAGTGCGACATAAATTAATATTGCATTTTTTGCCGTTTATTTGTTATAGACCGCATTTGAATGAAAGAGAATGAAAAAAATGGTTAACAAATAAATTTAGAAAATTTTTGAAACTGATAAATTATCAGGCTTTTTTTATTTTTTAATTTTTAAAGTAAAATAACCTGCGATTGTTATTTATTTGTAAACTTTCAGGAATAATAAATGGATAGTTGTGCATATTTGTAAGATGATTCTCTTCAGTTCGTGATTCTAATCGTCGTTTATCGGCGAATTCGACTCGGTTAGAACAGAAATGTCGCAATCGGATCTTTTCGTGTCTCTCTCTTTCTCTTTCATTCTCTCCCGCTGACACTTTTGCATCTCTCCAAGACATACTCTTAATACCTTTCTATTCCATATCTTCTCTTATTTGATGTAACATTTACAAGCAAGGTCGATTGCAACCATGATATTGTTGACGAAAGCGACACGAAAATAAGATGATACAAGACAGCGAGATAGAGATACGAGAGAGATGAGAAAGAGAAGCAGAGAAAGGAGGAGTAGGACAGCAGAATGGTCCTGTAGTTGAGATTAGCTTTCTCCACAATGCAATTTCCTGCACGTGCACAAGTCACATTGCAGAGTACAGAATACTCTCGGCGTCCATTGTCTCCTCGTTGCATGTCCCTCTTTCTTGCAGTTTAGTGGGTTACCTAGCTAGATTTTCTTTAGACGGAGAGGCAGCGTGTTAGATAATCGCTCGCGTCATAGCTTTGTCGCGAAATACATGCGAAAGATAATGGAAGAAACTGTTGCGCGCTCTCGTAGTATATTATCTTACATCTCTTGTGTCTCATTATGTCTTGTCTTGCAAAATAACAATTAGCGGATAATGGTCATAACATACGTGTCATTTTTTGTTTTGTTTTAGACTCGATTTCGCATTCACAATCTATATTAACGCTCTCGATCTTGCGAGTTGGCAGCAACTACAGAATCTAGATTTTAATTCGATTAAACTTTAAACACTTTTCAGACAAAATTAATAAAATAAATTTTGATCTTAGAATTACTTGTAGAGAATGTTGCTTCATTATAATTTTAATGAGAGAAACAGGGAAAACTTCTTTTTGCCGGACATCTCTTGTCGTTCGAACGTTCACATCGACGGAAACTCGGGATGTGAGTTTTTCCACGCGTTGCGTACGTGCCCCGCGGTGCGTCGAGTTTGACGCACTTTCAGGGCCGATGCGTTTTCGCTGTGCGAGGCTTACGAATGCATCGTGCGTGTAGTAAAAGTCCCGTGAGTATATAGCGCAACGGGGGGTCAGAGCGTTGCATCCTTTAGTGAAGATAATAGGGAAAAGTCGGAGGGGAACCAAAGATAAAGGCCTTAGAAACAAGACAAGAATTACTTTCACGCAACTTTATCATAATCACTATTTGTAATTTTTAACTTTGTAATTCTTCATCAAATATAGAAATCAATCAATTAATCAAGAAAGAAAGAATAGAGGAGTAAAACAAAAATGTAAGCTTAATAAAATATATGCTGATGCAAAATAATGTAAATCTAATCAGGCAACTTTAAAAAAAAAGAGCTTGTAAAGGTCCAGAGTTATAGACGCGTATTTTGGTATATTTAATTAAATAATCATTGATAAATTCAACAGATAAAAATTCTACAGAAAGTAACATCACAGTATGACGATAAAATTTGAAAGCATTAAACGAAAAATAAAATATTATAAATTAAAATTAAATGCAAAGGATATTAGTAAGAAACATGAGATTTCTCTGGATAATGTAGATTCGTTCCTGAAGGAGAACGATGCTGCGTGTCCGGGAAGGAAAGGAAGGGTAGCGCATCGCGGTGAATCTAACGACCAAATCTCGATGCCAGTGTAAAATGCAAAGCAGCAGTAAGCGCTGAAGTGAGGCGAGGTGAGATACGGTGGAAGCACTTCTTCCCCGAATGCGAATTCCACGATGCGTGGCGACCAAGGTGGAGGTCGGGTGCTCTCTTGCGGATCTCTCCTCGTCCTGCGCTCGCGTCCTTCTTTCACGCTCCGTCCTATGTGCCGCCCTTGCTCTTCACGCGGGAGTGCGTGAAGCAGAACGAAAGGAGGGTATGGACTGTCTCGCCTTTGGATTCGCTCTCTTTCTTTTTCTCTCTCTCTCTCTTTTTTTTTTTTTTTTTTTTTTTTTTTGGTCGAACCCCTGTGTCTCGTGAGATATATTCCATTCTGTTGTATGATAGAAAGAAAATTTTGTACGCAGTGGTGGATTTGATTTATCAATAGACAAATAAAGATTTAGATTTTTTTATAGAAAGCAAAACAAAGAAAAAAAATATAGGATATGTTGAAAATATAAGTAATTTTAAAAATACATATTAATTGAGAGAGAGAGAGAGAGAGAGAGAGAGAGAGAGGGAGAGATAATATATTTTTATTAAATATAAACAGTATGTTTTTAAAAATAAATTTGATTTAATTTTTATAAACCTTAATGTCACGAGATTATTTAATTTTGGAAAATTAAAAAATTATAGAAGAGAACGAACTTTTTATAAACGATCAATGCCAAAATGATTAATATAGAAAAATCTTGACGACTTATTTTAGAATCTTATTATTAATCATTTCTCATGTTAATATATTCTATACATATTATTCATTGCTCATATTTCGTAGTTTCTGACGTAATAATTTTTGAAGTGACCGCGTTATTGAGATCCCTTGAACTTTCGCTTTACGAGTAAAAAGGTGAAGGATATCGCTCTTTTTTTTAAATTATCCTTTCGTTTCATTTTTATGACAATTTCCTTTCTCTGAAAATGTGTCAGAGAGACTGTTAAAACTACGATGATCAGGCGTAAATGCAGGCCGTACCAATTAACGTCGCGGCGTGCTACTTTCTGGAAATTAATGATCCACGAATTTCTTCAAAGACGACAAAAGAAGGTTGTTTAACGGCACTTTCGCCGCACTAAACTTCATTAACCATTATTGCTGGTTTTCACTTTTCTACATCCTTTCGTCTATCATTCTCGGTAAAATTAATGACACTTTCCAGGTCAGATTACGAAAACGCGACACGTGGTGCACGACGTGATCACGTTTATCCAATTATGTATCTTCAAACTTTTATCTCTATCAACGAAAAACATTAAGAGTGCTGCAACGATAGGTGTAATGGACGGCACGTGTAATGTACACGTATACGTCCGTCATTCGCTTACGACATCTATAATCAGCGTTCATAGATAATACATCCTATTCTTTATCCACTCCTATTACTCAATTTATAAATGAAACTTTCTTGCTTTAAGATCGATAAGACTTTAATCTATTATTTATCTCGGTCTCTCCGATAATCTATTATTGATTTGTGCTATTTTTAATACACAAAAATATAAAGTCAAATATAGAAGATAATGGAATATTAGTGTCATTAGTGTGACAAGTATTAAGATTTCTCTCACAAGAGTATATTGAGTTATTTTGGAGTTTCTATAAAAAGAATCGTGAGGTGAAATAAAATTTCTTGCTTTTTTTTTAGTCTTGCAAAGGAAAATTGCGCGATCAAGTCGATGTCAAGCGTGACGGGGGAACGATCACGGGGGCGATCTCGAGCGGCGTGCGTGAGTTAAGATCACGCATACTGTTAATAAATAATACAGTAATGGGCGCTCGCGCGCATGCGGGTCGAGGAGGTAGCCGTTAAATGCAGCGGAACGGAGAAAGCCGTATTATTTACGCCCGCTGGCGGCTGGCTGGCGGTGACAAGTTTAAAAAGCCACGGGAAGTAATAACCAAGGTGTCCGCGGATTAAAAGGCGTGACACTGCTAGTTCCAGCGATCACTCTTCCCCGCAACGATGTAATTAAATCCTACAACGTACATATATGTACGTTTGTCGACTCTTTACGACTATAGAGCCCCGTCTCTTGCTCCGTCTCTTTCCTCCCCTTCATGTTGCCGATTGTATAATGTTATGCTAACGGTGATGATCGGGTCAGTGACAATCGAGCCTTGAGACCAACTCGGATTTGTCTGAAACCTTGACGCGCGAATTCACATGGTCACTTTTAACGGGATTTTACATGAATTCGAAATGCCACTCTTCTAACATATTCGCGATTTCAGCCTTGAGAATAGACAAAAGATAGTACAAGCATAATACAACGGAGTATATTAGCTGTCACGAGCATACGAATTTGTGAAAACGACGCTTGTTTCAAAGACTAATCACGATAATTGAAGTCTAGACCAGAACAATTGTGCAACTAACTGATTTAAAATCTTTTGAACTAAAGAATGTCAGAAGCTTAACAACGTTTTCTATTAAAATTACTAATTATTAGTTTTTATTGAGTTAATAACCCATTTAAAATTTTTTAATTATAATTTAAACAATGACATATTCCATATCATTTTGGAGAAAAAGGAATCGTCATTAAAATGATTGAAAAATTTGTTACCGTCTGCGAAATAATATCTGACATTTTGTCTAAATGGATAAGAGAAAATGAAGATATCGATAAGGAGTTGAATTATATTTCCTTTACGTTGTTTTATTCGAAAGTTACAGCCTCTTATTTTCCTTACACAATTTACATGGAAATTCTGCGAGGTAAAAAAAAAAAAAAAAAAAAAAAAGCGAAAGCAAACGCGACGGCTTCTCGTTAGCGAATCACGATTTAATGTCTCACTCGGCGAGCGAAATTGATAGCGGCGCAATTAGACGCGTAAATTGTACGCTCGTCATTGCTTGTTGCGAGTGCGCGCGCGACGGCCTATCTGTCCATAAAATGACAATGTACTCCGATGTACGAGAATGTGTGGTGGTAGTTACATACACGGTAAAACGGTTTAGATTCGCGCCGTAAGATAACCTTCGTCGTAGCTTACCGAGCGCGTCGCCGGTCGGCTCTCTATCTCTCTCTCTCTCTCTCTCTCTCTCTCTCTCTCTCTCTCTCTCTCTCTCTATTTCTCTCTCCCTCTTTTACCTGTCTGTGGCTATTCCCGCGTGCGCGCGATGCACGCCCGCGCGTACGGATGTAGCTATACGCGTCGTAGGCTCGTTCCTCCGGTGCGTACACGCACCGGAATACGCATCGCGAAACATTGTTTCCGCACCGTGCTAGACGCAGCGATGAGTTCGCCGACAGCAAGATACTCTCCCAGAACGGAAAGACATGGTGAAGATATCTTATCATTCTCACTTGGACATAGTTTTGTATATAAATATATAATTTTGATGAAAATATATTAAACGTTATAAATATTCTTTATTTCAAAGGAGATGTAAAAACTTTCCTCTCATTTAAAAATTATAAACTCATGTTTGATATAATTAAAATAAATTTTTTTACGGTTTTTATAGAACAATATGAATATTAAGATAAAATAATAAAATGGACGCTTTATGAGATACTTCAAATTTTATGTGACGCGTGTTGAAATGTAAAAAAAAAATGTTAAATATTAAATGTTGAAATGATGTTATTTAAAAAATTATTGATTTTCAAATAACTTATCTGATTTATTTTTATTCGAGTGGAATATTTATAAGAATTGATTTGTATAAAAAAAACATAAGGTTTTATATTTTTAAAAAATAATTCTTTGTGTGACTGATATGTCAAAGTAAACTACACAATACAAACAATTTATTTTATATATCATATTTTCCAAGACTACTTGTATACATAACATATATGTATATAATTTTTTTGTCTTTTGTAACTGCATCTGACTAGATGCAATGTCAAACGATGAATGACACGAAGACGAGACCGGAAAAATAATCGCAGTTTTAACGACTCATTTCCCTTTGCGATAAAACGGCTCGCTTTCATCGGGCATGTACCTCACGTGCAACGTCCTCGGCGCCGTCGTTTCCTGTTTCCTTTCCTTATCTGCGCGTCGGCAGAAACAGGAAAATCCACGAAAGCCCATACGTTATCTACCACGTACGGTCAGGGTTCGCACACAGTACCCAGACGAAGTACGAGAGACGAGATATCAGTCGTGCAATGCACGCCGAGCAATACACGCCGGTACTGCGAAACGCCCGTTGCGGAAACGCCGAATGAATTATTTCGCAGCCGCGCACGATCGCCAGAATTATTTCTCTCACGGAGATTCATTGTTTTAGATCGATGCAATTCCCAGAGAGATACGAGACTAATTTTTGAAATGAAATTTATCATCTAGGTAAAATCAATATTTTTATTACATAATTTTATTATACTATCATACGCTCTTTTTTGCAACTTTTTAATCTGCGTTAAATTAGACGTCATTAAACTTTAGATAAAAATTTAAATGTTGAAACTGAAATATTAAATGAGGAGAGACGGTTTCGTAATTTATTTCTGTCTTTAAAGCTTAATCGGCAGAAAAAATCCAACCTTTTATAATTGTAAAAGTTATTCATACCTCGATAGATTTTCATTAGGGAAAAATCAAATTATCGTTAAATTCAAATAATAAATCTATTGAAATTGCTATGTATGCATTGTATCTTATGGATGGCGAAGGATGTTATACCAGCCTGCCAGGGGCAAATATGTTTCCAAGAGTTTAACGCAATGGCGGAACCAACTGTCATGATATTCTCATGGTATTCGTCTTATCGACTCTCTTTATCTTGCGCGATTATAAAGTAGCTGCTCCATATAACGCAACGTAATGGGTTAATCAAGTTTCGCTCAGAGGCCTTGCTTCCGCGACTGATGTACGATGTCATTACGCTCATAAATCTTCAAGCCGCGCGAAAGGAGAAGAAAGAGAGAGAGAAAGGGAGATCAGGTGCGACGAGAACAATGTTTTCCCCATCGTGTTATCCGTCGTGCAGAGAATTTTAACGCTACGTGTGAGTTAATGTGACGAAATGCCGTGTAAAAGACTCGTACACGTCGCCGATGCGTCGACCAGACTGATGGAACGGCGCTACGTGCCAGATATGACACCAGATCCGACTGTGCTCGTCCTATAAACTAGGAAATTATTCAAATTAGCTATGCAGGTTTCACGGGAGTCGTCTAGGCACCGAACGAACCAAGGCTACAAACTACTCTCTCTTTGTTTTTCTTTTTCCGTCTTCTTCCTTTTTGCGATGCAACCCGTGCATCTATTTGCGCGACGCGATGCACTTTTCCTTCTTCTCGTCATTCGTCCGACGTTTCTTCCCAAGAAAAGGTGCAACTCCGTCCACGCGACGAATGCGAAATGCAACCACGTCGGATAGATTGCGTGAGCTGCCTTGGATTTTTTTTTCTTTTTTTTTTACAGACGGTTTATGTTTGATCGATCCTCAGAACAGTTACGTACCAGATTTAGAGTTATTTATGATTATTTATGTATACGATCAGGAATGTAAATGAACAGATTAACAGTCAGATTTGAGTTGTTTATGGATATTATTCAGGATTTCCAAACTCTTGCATTGCGAATATATGTTGCAAGCAAAATATTACATGAGCGTGCTAACGTATTATTTCATGGAAACTTATAAATAATTAATAGTTTGACTTTATTTTCAATAGTTTTATAGCTCTCTTGATTTGAACAAATAATTCGCCATTAAACAAAAGAAATTGCTTTAGAGCAACATGAGACGTCGAGTTCTCATTGGATACGTCTCATTTTGTTCTGCAAGATTTTCTTTATCATTTTTCATCACTTTTAAAAAGATACATAGCTCTACATGAGTTCTAGAAAGAGTTTTACTTTAAAAGCAAAAAACAGATTAATATAAAATAGGCACGAGCACAAAAATGCGCACATATAAGAGTATTGAGAAACGCTAATTAATTTTGCAGAATTCTTGTTTTTCTAAAATAGTTGTCATATAATTCTGAATATATTTCTGAATATATGCATTTTCTAAAGAATTTTAATTATTAGCAGTATTCAAATATTTTTATTTATTTTTTAATAACTATTTGTGTAAACTATCAAGATCTATATATAGAACTAGTGAAAAAATAATATTGCTTATGTGTGCTTGTTTATTAGTAGTGAAAGCAAAATTATTATAAACATATAATTTTATCTAAATGCAAAATTGTTATTAATATATAATTTTTGTCGAATTCTTCAAAAAGCAGCATAATTACAGTACATATTGATGATTCATTATATATGCGTTGATGCATATAAATGTATATCGGTTATTATCGTAATTGTTGGATGTTACACATTTTTAATATTTTTTTTCTACTGATGGCAATATGTCGTGCATAACGCAAGGTGAAAACTGCAAAGATAATTACTTAATCGATATAATCGCGCTTGTCACATCAGCATTATAATCACGCGGATATTTTTCTTTCTGTTGCAGGATCGAGCCACCAGTGCCAAAAGTCAACAAGTGAGTAGAACGAGTATCGAGCGTGAGTACCTCTCACTTACGCGTAATGTAATTACAAACTCACGGAGAGCCACGGTTTTGCAGGGTTAATACTCGTTTCACGTGAGATTTATGTTTCTCTCGTTCAGCCCCGCACGCGTATGTACACACGTGCATGCATAAAATCGTGCGTTTGTGTGCGCTCGCGCGCGCGCATGCTACTCCATCGACCGAGGTGATTCTTAATTACATTTTGAATTACGCTGTAAAACGAGATGAAAATGAATCTTATCGTGCTACGACATAAAAAGCTGCGAGTCATTTTTGAAAGGCGTTTCCGCGGAAATCAGTGTGTTTGTGCAACGTTGCGTCCAACGATTGATTGATTGAGCCTAGCTGTCGCATGATGAGGAAAGACTGAGAAAAGAAAGTATACCTGTTCCGTAATGCGTGGCTTCCGGTGATTTTTTTTTGCCATGCGCACTTACGATGATTAGAGATTTCGATGATAATTAGGACAAATAGGAAACTTGGTAAATTGAAGTATATATTTACGCGAGAGATATTATATAGAAGTTACAACTGGGATGCTAATCACGACATAGGTAATATGCTTTCTTGATAGTCACGCAATCTCGTAGGACGAAGAAGGTATGATAAGAAGAAAAATAACATTGAACACAAAAAATTTAGAAGTAGATAAAAGTAGAGAAAAAGACCTGGATCATTTTAAGTTCATACATTATTTATGAGTAATATTTCTAGTAATATTTCGCATATTTCTTTCAGTAATAAATTAAATCTCTACAATAGAAGTTAAAATAATTTTTATAATTTGTAGCAATTATGAAAAAGAGAGAAACTATAGTTTTATATTTTCATTAAAATTAAAGTAATAAAAATTAAAATTTTTATGCAAAGAAAGTAGGAGAGAAAAAATAATCAGAGATTATATTATATATCGAATTTAAAAACATAGAGAATCTGCTGGTATTTCATAGAACAACAGTCAATCGCGTTCAAAGGGCCTGACATAATTGAGAGATTACGCCAATTAGGCGCGCCTTTAACGGTTTAGCTGTTGGGCGGAAGTCGATAGAGTCCCCGGGCTCTGTATTTGCATTCTGATTATAAGCTTGCACAAAGCTAAAGCGCCATATCTCGTCGATTACGTTATCTTTCATAATCCCCGTGTTACTCGTTATGAATTTACCGGCGATAGGAAAAGACAAACCAAACCAGCTAAGAGTAAGAGAAATCGTCATCTCAATTTGCTAGGGTTTTTACTGTTGCGTGATTTCATTGATTTTAAGCCTCGCCTTCTCATCTATCCGCTCTGATTTGCATTTCCATTTTGATTATAAATGAATGCGATGGTGTTAGCGTGTTCGAGGAAGGATAAAAACCTAACCAGGACGTAACACGCCCTCTGCTATTGCTCCTCGTTCGCGGGATGTTTAATGCGATGCGATCCTGTTAATTCTAATTTAAACGCTTATGAAATAGAAAAATGAAGTAGAAAACTCACGTAAGCCTGTATGAGATCAAGTAATATATATAATCTTATGTTTTAAAATATAATATATATCTGGTATTTTTTGAACGTGTATTTAAAATAGAAAAAAATTAACAAAAATGTAAAGTGTTGTAGAACAATATTCATGGGAGCATCGCATTTTAAAAATAAAAATGGATCAAAGTGGAGCTAAAATAAACACGGTTAAGTACTAAAAAGCCTAATCTTTAACCCGCAAGTGCGCCTCACAATACTTATACGCATTCAGGAGTTTGACGTTAATATGACAAGTAAAGATCGCTACATTATGCGAACCGCGAAAGGCTAACTCAGTGAAGAGCAAAGCTCAGAAAGTATAAATGCTCAAACACAGGTGTCATAAATACTCAACAGACGAGTAGTCGCATTTTTCAGCTTCAAAAATATTCATAATGTTTAAGAAAGATATTCTTGTCAAATGCAAAATCTTGTTAAAGAATTCATTCGTTTTCTACATTAATTTTATCGAATTTTCATGTAAAAGCATTCTTTAAGTATATTGCGTGTTGTTACATAATGGAAATATTATTCATATTATGGACATCAACACGCTATGATGCGTCGCACGTACTGTATTAAAACTGTGAGGAGGCATTGAACTCATCGTTGTATAGTAATATTAGTAACGCAGCATATTGCTGAGCGCGTAAATATTAATTAAATCAAATCAGGTCCGTGACATTGATTGGTCTTAGATCATATCAAGATTTCTTGCTAGATATTATAGGGTTTTTACATTCAAACTCATTTCTCCGGATTATAAAATAATTTGAAATAAGTATATATACTGTGAATTTGCAAGTCTGGAAAATTATAAAGTTTATTACATATTGTTTCATCTATTTTACATAACATGTAACTGATTCTTAAATTACGTAATTATACACATATATATATATATATAATACATACATATAGTTATATATAAACACAATAAGTGTTATGTAATAATTCTTTCTCTTGAGAATATCCTATAATTTGTCTTGTAACTTATCCGTTATACTTTATTCGATCCCGTACGACGCATCTGTCAACATATTCAAATATATCGTGGCGCGTGTAACCAATATTATAAGGCATGACGAAGGGTAAAAAGAGCGGAGACGTTGGCGTGAAATAATATTAATTACCGATGAGAAGTTACGCCTGTCCAAGACGAATTGGTCGCTGTTTCTCAGGAATAGCAATCCTCGTCTAAAGCAGCATCCTGTTTGTAGGATTCGTATTTCCATTTCGATTACAAGCTGCTAGGAACGTACAATGTTGTATCCTCGCTATTACTCAGATACCCTCGTATTATTGCTTCTGATGAGCGGGTCCTTTTTCTAACCCTCCTTCTCCTTCTTCTTCTCTCTTTCTCTCGTTCCTCGTATTTTTCCCTCTCGAACCGCGATCTCCGTCTCTCGTTGTTTCTGATTTCTTCATGGGATTCCTGCGGTTCTACCGCGAACCACGTGGAAAAAGGCAGGATGTACGCAGAATATTTCGCGACCTTGCGATTCACGTATAAAGCCGTACATGTGTGGCTTTTTTTTTTTTTTCTTTCTCCTGCGTAGCGTAGGATGACTCTGACGAGCGGATGAGACTTAACGTTTGAATTTTCTCGTGGCACGCAAGCGGCGAATGAACCTCCTCGTTAGACTAACGCGCAGGGATATAACGCTTTGAATACTTTTACGACTCTATCGCGGATTGATGACTTCATCGATTGCGAGGGATCAACATGTGTTTCGATTATAATGATCGCCCGCGGCTTTGTGTGATGCAAAAACTATGCTACGAGTTCATATGCCGTGTGGATGCAATTTTTTTTTGTTTTTGCATTCAAATACTATCTAATATTGTTTATCATACATAACATATACATATATTACATATAATATGTTATATAACATATTATACGTTAACATTATTGTATATATACAAGTATGTTAGTATACTTTTTTTTTTTTAATGAGAAATGGAGTTTTCACAATTTATTTTATATATTAAATGGAAGATTAAATAATAATTCAAATGTAAAATTGTTTAATTCAGATATTTAAACGAGAATATTTTTAAGTCTATTTTTCGAAAAAGAAGATCGGTTTATTCATCATAATTTTCATTATTTAATAATCACATATTACTTGAAATATTATACTTTTCACGCGTAGTACATGAGTATCTCAATCTTCGATCATGCCTGAAGACTCGTACACGAAATTCGCGAGCTTCCCATCTTACCGTTGCCCGCGGTGGAATTATTTCCTTTACAATTACATCTCGGCGATAACAGGTCATTCTGCATCTCTGGCTTACGCCGTACGCAAATCCCCCTTTGATGTACCGCAGCGACGCGACGGTGAGGCTGAATTCACGCAAGCGAGCCGGCAAGCATGCACATGCGTGCTCGTGTTTGCACGCATTCGTTTGCACATTGTAGGAACGTGCTCGGCTGATCCTGGCTCAGCGATCTGAGCATGGTTACGTTAGTCCCGGCTTTATAATGAGTCGATCTCCGTTTGCACAAACAACCAGCTGACGCATAAGAGAAGTACTTCTCTCGAGCGATCGGTCGGTCGTTCGGTCGGTTGGTTGATTGTGGCCTTTTACTCTTATTACTACATTACGAGTCCGGTATTTCTTAATCAAGATAATTATTCTCGTAACGTCAAAGCGTCATGTTAGGAAACCTCATTGTCTCTTGTTGTTAAAGGATGAGGTGTATGCGCGCGCGCGCAGTGTTTCTTCGTCTTGGAAAGAGAATTCTGATAGGTGTGGTTATTCGAGCGAAATTTCTCACTTGAGATTGAGGTCTCAAGATGATTCGTTTCTCTCGAGCCTCTTCTCGTGATTGTCCTCGTCGTTGTTGATCCCTACGATTCAAGGTGAAAACGAGCAGCAAAATTTCGCGGACGAGGTTGCTGCACTGACGGAAAAAAGTTACCAAAAGTAAATTGAGCCTCCCCCCTTTTCCACGCCGCGCTGAAATGATCCATCACTTTGTAAGAGCGACCTACGTTTCTATCTGCACTCGATGATTCGAAGAATCTTTCTCGACAAAGTGGTTAACATTGGACTAACGAAAAATCGCCTATTTGCAAATCAAAGCCGTGCAAAAAAAAAAGCAGATAGATATCTAAATATTATTTCGAACTGCTTTTCGTAAAATGAAATGATTTGAAATGAATTGAATCTCTTAATTAATAGTCATGTTCAGAAGTATGTGTTTGTAGAAATTTTTTATAATATGTTTTTCTCATATATAATTAAAGTAATCTCATATATAATTTGGTATTTTAATTTTTTATTTTTTCCTCTCATTATTATTTAATATTTATTCATAAAAAACAGAACAACTTGCAGACTGTTTTACGTGTTTATAAGAAAATTGCATAGTGGAATGCAACAAAAAATGTTTTGAACACTTCCGTGAGTATATTATATAAGTTTCACATATTAAATGGAAGATTGTACTTTCGTGATTTCTATCATTTTCAACGTGAATGATGTATTATTATAAATACACGTGATGACTGTTTTTGAAGGATCGGAAATCGTAGGTCCTTGTATTATACACATGAAAAATAATACACGAGAAAGCAGGATATGGGAGGGATGACAAAAAAAAAGTCCGCGGCTCATACGAGACGCATTATACTCCTCGTTCTACGAGACGGACGAGTATTTTGTTAGATTTAGGGCCAACGCCCAGGACCCTCCTCTTTTCTCGTCGCTCCTTTTTTTTTATGCGTGGACACGAGATGGTCCTGCCGAGAGAGGCCCAACGAGTACCACCGGTAGGGTTTAGTGCAGACGGCATTTGGGCTCCGACATAGGCGTGGCAAAAAAATTTGCGTGCCTCGGATCATTTCGAAATTTTCTCTTTCTCTCTTTTTCTTTAAGGACACTATATCATTATTATACTCTGTTTGCTTACAAACAACGTACTAGTAAATTTACAAAGAGAAATGTTTCTTCGCAACAAACGTAACATAACATTAATTCATTATTTCCGCCTTTGCACTATCGATTCAAACAAAAGAGAAAAAAAAGGGCAAAAGAATTCAACATCTATTACTATAGTCTTGCATTTTCGCGTTGCATTAGCCGATCTGCATCGAGGATCCCATCAAGAGATCGGCCGCGGGAGTACCGTCTTTCTTGGCCTCTCGACACGATCCCTGACCCTTTCGCAATAACCAGGATGCATTGCACGCAACGGCAGTGCTTCGAAACGATCCGCGACTGCAGGCACAGCGGCGTTACCCGTACTTGTACATATACTTGTACCCACGCCGATATACCAGCACCGAGGTACTCTATCATTGCTACTTCGTTGCTGCACTTTACTTCGCGTTCGCGGCTTCGTGCTACCATGTACATACTTCGGCCCGAACGCGCGGTCTTTGTGAGAGAGAAAGAGAGAGAGAGAGAGAGAGAGAGAGAGAGAGAGAGAGAGAGAGAGAAGTCGTATGAGATTCATGATGATATTTTGGTTCTCACAAGAATCACAAGATTAATCCATATGCAAAGCAAGAAAGTTCACAATGAGAATAAATTTTGTTGCATTCATAGGCAAATGGATACAATTATTACAATTATACAAAAGTATAAACAATATTTGCGAGAGATATACAAGGGATAAAAGATGACAGATAGTGTTTATTTCGCGAGATACTATTCGCCAGTCAATAGAAATATGAAATATTCAATTTGATGTTTGGTTGGATTACAAAAGGCTGTAGTGTCAAACTACTGCGACGAAGCGCTTGCATGCGTACATTTTATTTATACTAGTGTTGCCACATATATGTATAGCTCGTGTTACTCGCAACTATATATTGAATTTCAACCTCTCTCGGAATCAGCGGCATTACACATTCTAGAGCTTATCCCAAGGTTAACCTCTTGCAGCAGAAAATCCGAGAGAGATTGCTGTTCTTTTTTATTAAATATATTTCTACGAGGATTCCATTTTCGAACGTACTAAATTTGCCTGCTCGGAGTTGTCGAGTCATTTTTATTATTCACATATAACGTACGCTCATAATAATAGGTTTAGTATTTCCGTTTTTGCTTCAGGCTTTATTGATCACTGTTTCAGAAATTGCTTGTCTCTATAAGTTTTGAAAAAAAAATTATAATTAATATATACTTAGGATGTACATTAATATTTGAATTCAAAGAAACGTATATTATATATCTATACTATTTACATACTAAAATTTTTCTTTAATGCTTAATATTCATTTTCATAAGTTCAAGCTCCTGAAATTACCTGTGAATTCTGAGTGTTGTAAAATGTTAAATTTTTTAGCTCTTTGAGTTTAAATCGCACTAAACTCTCTTTTTTTTCAATGATTGATATTATATATATATATTATTGTTTTATAGCAATATTAAATTACACAAATTTATTTGAGAAGACAAAAGTTATAATCAGAGTAAATAGTTAATTAACTCTACTATGTAATGAAACATTAAATCGCGTATGTCAAAATATTGATATCGGGTGCGAGGTCTGTTCAGCGAATCGAAAGAAATATCTGCCATATTTTCATTCTGACCAATTTGCGATTCGTGCGCGAGTCAAAGGTACATAATCTCGTACTCTTCGACCACCCTACGCCAATGGCAGGCGTGAAGGGAAGGCACGAAGCACGAAAAAGAGTTTGCCATCGGGCTCGAACACTTTCCAGCACGCCGCTCCGGAGTTCCACGACCGCGTTTCGGGACAACAGCACGTCGGTACCCAACCGTGGGGCCTCCCCGTCCTTGGTCCGTGTCAGTGGCATAGACCATACAGGGCCCGTTCAAGGTCGAACCGAGCGCACACGAGCGCCGACGGAGGCGCACGAGGGGCCCCGAGTCCGGTCGAAGGTACTCTCTTCAGCCGGGGCCCAATGACTAGCGGGGGCAGGGTGGCGGGGCCGGGATGGAGGGGAAGAAGGGGGTTTGGCGAGGGTACGGGCGGCCGCAGAGGAGAGAGAGAGAAAGAGAGGAGATAATGCCCGACCGAGGCGATCGAAGGTCTCCGGCCCCAAGTGTCATCCTATACCCGTAAGGTCTGCCACGTCGTTTCTCCGCGTCTTAACGCATATTAATACGCGTTATGTGTACACTGGGACGACACCCGCCTTTTCGTCGTGGTTTTCGCTGTCCATTCTACTCTGACTCTTCTTTATTTCCTCTGTCATCTTCTGCGCCGCTTGTCTTTCTCTCTTTTTCTCTTTTTTTCTCTCTTGTTTCTTTCTCTTGTGTAGTTCTTGCTCTATTTTTCTTTTTAAATATTTCTGTGGCTTGACTCTGTGAAAAAAAAGCAGCCCCCCTTTCTTTCTCCCTAATATTTCCAGCGAATGGTTCCACTCAAGGGCCGTCTCATATTAATCTTTTAAAACCCTCCCAAGAGAGTTAGATGGCGACTTGTTCCGTTGATGATGCTTAGTGGAGGTACAGATGCGTCTATTCTGCAGATAGATTATTAATTGTAAGTTGAAGATTCGTTGTATTTTTAAATGGCGATGGCTACTTGTTATCTTTAATTAGTCATAATAAAATACTTATCAAGAATGTGAAAAAAAATTATAGAGATTTTTTTATATTTGTATAATATAATTTTATAATTAATTATAAAATTATGTACTCTTGTTATACATATATACATATATCTAATTTATACTATATATTATAGTATACGTTGTAATATTATTGTACAACATATAATTAGTAACATAAAACTATTCATAAGTATTTATTACAATAGCTTCTTCAAATATTTATATATCTTAATTTTCCAAGTTATATTATGATTTAATGACAAGAAATAGGTTTTTGCAATCTTTCCTGCACTACTTTCTTTGCAATTCATTTATAAGATTCATGCTGAGTTGCTGAAATGTCTCAAAGAAGCACACACATATATCTACAAATATTTTTTCTTTTTATGTTAATATATGATTCATCTGCTTAGTCAAGAACCTGATGTTTGAAATGCAAATGTATAGACTAGTGTTTCGCAGACATTGGCCAAGTATTATTTTTTAAAAAGTTATAGCTTTATTTATATGCGTGTCAGTTTTTTTTCTTTCGTCATTGTCGATTTTTTTCGATGAATTCTATTTGAATTTTATATATATATATATAATTAAACATAAAGTCAAGCTGCTCCCGTAAAAAAATATTAAATTAGAAATATTTGTTATTTTCTGAGTCTCTCTCTAACATTTTGAAATTAATAAATTAATTTCTTGCATAAATGTTTCTATCCGAGAAATATTCAGTAAAATCATTGTCTAAAAAAGTATGTTGATGCAGTGGAATTCTAGATGCAACTATTTAAAAAGGTTGCTCGATATTTTAAATGCTGACAATTTAAATGTATATATCTTGTTGTAGAGAAATTTATGCTATTTAAAATGCAGTTTATATAAATGCATAATTTACTCGCGCCAGTATTTTAGTACGGCATAGCCGATGCGTCATCGCGATGTCGCAGAAAGTAGTTCGTGTGAAAAACCTCTAATGCTGTGATCAAATGAAGGTAGCGCGCGACTTACATTACGGGACAGTCCGATTGATAGCCACTGACGATGAGTGATGCTGTCACGTTCTGCTCGTTTCGCATAACGGACCGACCGGCTAAACGAGCGTTCTGTCCTGACCTATCAAGAAGAAGGTCGGTGATATTAATTGTAAATCGAGCACGAGTGCAAACTTGATTCGGATTTCTAGTCACGCGATCTTATACGTTATGCATGACGATAAAATAGTTTAGTCAGCTTATTATTTTTATTTAGAGAGAAGAGGCAATATTTCTATGTGAATATTGAAGTTTAAACAAATTTAAACATTGTGTTTAGTAATTTAAAAAAAAACTGCTCTTTTGCACTATAATGTATTATAATGTTACTTCTATTTCAAAATTCGCTGCGTTAAATAGACAAGTAAATAACGTGCATACCACAGCATGAAACAGTTTACCGTTCTGGGTGGTCACCGGAAGTGTGGTGTGCCGATCGATATGTCCTTTCCGTAGAAATAGCTATGGCAACAGAACTATTATTGAAGAGGGAACCGCATTTGCATTCCTACGTAAATTAACGAATGTCCTGTCGTAATAACCTATCTGGTTTCCACAGTGTGCGGCCACGCTCGTTTCTCTCTCCGCTCGAGAAGGAGAATCCTTAATAATCAATCTTTCAAAGCAGTGTATCATGGTTCCCGTGTTATCTCGTTAATTACGGGCGGAAACTTTGAACGGTACTTTAAATAGAGCGTTAAACTGAAAAAAAAAAAAAAAATATATATATATATATATATATATATATATATATATATATATATATATACTCTTCGAATTATATCGCGGAGAGAATAATTCACTGTACGAAGGAAGCGGTGTTTCGGCGGAAAGCGATGTTAATTATAGTAATCGGAATATCTAATAAAATACATAACACTCTTCCCGTGTAAATGCTGACGCCTTTACGTCGATTAAAATTTTGCAGTAGGCGTTATCGGCACGTATAACGTTTGTAACGTATTCGTAAATCGTTTCACGGCATTAACATTAATTAGAATTAGCGAATTAATAAGTACGCTGATGAAGGTTTGGTTTCGTGTGAACGTGACCCCCAACACACGTGCACGCACGTGCAATTGCGATATGTGTATATACTTGTATATTTACGTTTTAACGCGTAAGGTACTCCGCAACATGTATGAGTACACTTTGCGTACTATGTATTAAGAGAAACAAAGAGAAAGAGAAATAAAGAAAGAAAGCCGGTTGGCGTCTGAAATGATTGCGGAATTCTTTAATTCCGAATGATGTGGGGGAAGACGCAAGAAAGAAGCCCCTTGAGGGATCGACGTACCGCGGATAAGTAACTACTTTGTGCCGGGAAAAGGTGAAAGGGGATGGGAAGAAAAGAGTCGGCGAGATACACGAGGATTGCTACCGAGTTCAGACACAGTATATATTGCTGTTAAGTCGCGATGTAACCGCATGCGATGTCGTTCGGTGACCAATCGATATGCGTTAGTCGGCGTTTTTGCGCTGCTGAAAACATTTTCAAGAGCGATTCTGTTGCAAGGCATCCCTTTGCGGCAATAAACTGAGGGGAATATAACAGTGGCGGTCGGGGAAAAAAAAAAACTTACATTTTCAATTTCAAGACATTTTCAAGAATGACAGATAAATTAGCTTTGTTTCGCTTGAATGAATACGTATTTTATATTGCTGCGTGCTCGAGATGTTCTAGGAATACTCTGTGAACAATCAGTTTCTCTGTAGCATCGCGAATAAGTAACCATTAGCGGTAGCAATCAGGAGGAATCATCATCGGGTTTATGGAATCCCCGAGTAGAATTTGCGGGAACTTCATTACCGTTACATCGCGACATATCTTCTGAGAAATGATACTTTTCCTTCGCGTCGGCTGCATACGATCTTCCTTTCGATCATCTAGCGAATAATGATTGCTGTGCATCTAAATTATTTTTACGTAACTGTCAAGTCTCCTCATTTTAATAATGACATTTTTTTTCACGTAGCATAATTTAAAATATCAGAAGATTTTTTTGAATCGTTACGAATTTTGCTTGATTTTTGTGTTAAATAATTGCCAAATAATAGTTGTAATAAAAATAGTTATAATATATATCAATTTACTTTCATAAATAATTTCTTAATTTTTTTCCTTTCGATAGAAGAAGTTACAATTTTTCGCGTATTAAATTTTAATAAAGGAATAATAACAAATTTCGAGTTAGTCAATTGTATACTCATCAAGAGTCCGGTATGCTTCGTAAGCGAAAATTGCAGAAGGATCTTGCGTGACTTGGCGTTAAAGCACTAATTAGATGATTGGTTCCAACGGTAAAACACAATTTAGCAACTTTCCCAGGATAAAAATTCTTAAATGAAACACGCAACGAGAGATCATGCCAAGATCGCGATTCGCGATACGCGGCGGTACGAACTTGTGACGCAAATGTCCATTGCATTAAATACGACGTATAATTTGCGTATATATAACTTTATTATTTCATGAGATTCCGTGGAATTTTGCACGCGTGTGTGTTGCATGGAAGTGTAAATAGCCACGTAAGGCGAATGATTTAGAACAAATCGGACTTGTTGCGAATATGTATATATAAATGAAAAAATGTAAAAGAGAGAGAGAGAAAGAGAGAGAGAGAGAGAGAGAGAGATGCAAAGAGACTGCATATATATACGCGGCCCACATATATTTACATCTCACGTGGGTAAGAAAGGACTCGGCGCGTCTCATTAGTGCCCCGTTATTTTCTAAGCATCCTGCCATGCTGATTATCGCGCGCTTACTTCTACGATGGTAATGCTCTCTTCCTGCCGTTCGTCGGCTCGTTCATGTTGCATCACGTTGTAACTATGCACGTTAGGAAAGCTGTCCCCGAATTAGCCCGTCAGCCGCGCACGGCTAATGGCCTGTTTAACTCAATACGAAGGTATACCATAGGAAAATATTTGCTTAACCGCGTATACTCATACAGAACAAATATGTATAACTATTTGTCACGCGCGTTAATCAGTCTTCGTTTAATAAGTGTTAATAATTGGAATTGAAATTGCAATTCATTAGCGTAAATTCGATACGCTGTTAGATGAGCGACACGCTTTTTAAGAGTTAAATCTCTCTTTATGTTATTATTAATTATAATTATAGAATTGTTAATTTATTTTAACGATTAATTATATGTCTTTTTCTTTGTAGCTCTTCTAATTACATCGCCAATAATTAACATAATCTTATATTCGCGCGCGCACGATTGCAAACTCATTTTCATTATCTCATGCGTACAGTAAAGCTGCTTATTCCGTCACGTGTTTAATACGTTTTAGATACTTATTTGCATCTATACTTGGCATTGAATTATTAATTATTAGCAATCCTCTCGGAGAGAGATTCAGTAGATCTTTCTTCGTCTTGGTCTACTTTTTAGTAGTTTCTCTCAGAATCTCTATTTACGAGGAGAAAACATTTGTCATGCTTTAATCCGAAGTGTTCTACAGTACTTCCGCGCTCGAGGAATTAATTGTAAAGTTCTCGCGTCATCGCCGCTGCGTACGCTCGCTCACAGAAATACTCACACACACGCACCATCGTTGTGCAGCGCCGGCGTCGACGCGGCGTACCTTTTTGCGATTGTAATTCGCTTCCTACCGGTGTTATAGAAAAACGCTAGAGGTCTGCAATTAAAATCCCGCAGCGGTAAGTCGAGGGGACAGGTGAGGGTCGATGTACCTTTGCCCAGAACCATACGTCGTGTACGGCCCTGTGATGAGCAACGTCGGTATATACGCACGCGTTTACACGCGCGATATAGCAGCCTCGGCGCTATTGTGCGCGCGCGCGTATATATATACACGCACACGAACACGGAGAGTAATGCAGGTGGCTTTTTTTCCCTTTTGGCGAATCGATCATTCCCCGGGCCGAGCCGAGGCTGCTTAACGGAATGGAAAAGTCGCGGCACGCCTAGAAGTTGGCGGGTCTCTCTCTACCCCGCGATTCCCCCCGGGGGCAACAATGCGCCGACCCGAGGATTAATGCATCCGCGCCGATCCCGGTCCGCGCTGAAATATTGAAAATTACACCGGGAATATATTAATCCTCTTCCGAGAGACGCGGAAGGGGATTCTTTCTTGCCGCCGCGCCGGCTTCGCATTTTTTTTTCTTTTTTTTTTTTTTTTTTTCCCCGCGCCGAGCGGGAACAACGCGGGAATGCGGGACACGGCGTGTCTTCTCCTCCGGGGATCATTGCCGCCGCGATCGCAGTCCCACGGAACGGACAGGCGTAAGATTGCCGGCATTCGAAACGTTGAGTCGTACAGATACGCGGCGAGGCAAATACTTTTTTGTGTATTCATCTTTTTGTACGCGAATTTTTTTCTCATGCAAAAGCGAATTTTACCCCAGCGCGGAGCATTAATTGATTTGACAGTGCATAAAATTCAGTTTGATTGAGAGATGGAAACGCGCGTTAATTTTTCTTTTCTCTCTTTCATTTCTATCGCAAATTAAATTAGATCAGGTATTTAATAATATTGAGAATATTAATTATATATTTTATCTTTATAGTATAGGTAATTAATAATAATTTATAAGTCTACTGATTATCAATCGTGTTTCTTAATACCGGATACGGCGATATCCGGTAGATCCCATGAATGGTTAGTTATAATGATAGATTACGTACCTTGCCCGTGGTCCAAAGAATTAAGAATAAGCGCATGGTAGAGCGATGCCGATAACCGCGGCGCGCGGCTCTCTATAACGCCCGGGAGAATTAACGGTGTTCGTTAATTCGCAATACACAGGCGGAGCAGTGATGCCGCCTTTTTTCTCAGGCGCGGGACACAAGGCAAAAACTCCCTCGCCTCTTTCGTACATAACGTATGATGGGTGGTAACAAAGAATGGCGCGGCGATGGCAAAGAAGCGAGAAACGAGGGGGTCGAGGGACAGAAGAAAAGAGAAAGAGAGAGAGAGAGAGAGTAAAACGCAGTTGTTATTGTTCAAGGGCATCGACGCTCCGCATCTGAACGTTACACATAAACCGTATATACTTTCGAGTCGTATAAGAGTGCACAAAACACCGCGATACCGTAACGAATGCATCACCGTTAAAGGGAAGAAGAAACTCCTAGTTACAGAAAAATGTCAATATTATAAATATAATATATATGTCAATACTATAAATATAATTTACGGGCCTAACAGTATCTGTAAATACGTAAAATATATATTGACACTTTAATTAGACAATAATGTGCAAAAACAAATTAATTCTCAAGACAGTTGTTTCGACTATATCAAGCTTAACATGCAAAGTTTTATATAAAAATTGATGTTATTTAGATGTGAATTTTTTTTTTTTTTTTTTTTTTTGCTTTTGTGATAAGATCAGTGTAAACGTAAAGAGATACAATAATATGAAAAAGCAAGGAGCAATTCCGTGTTGTCAGGACGGGAAGCGCGATACGTTTTTCTCGCACGACAACGTAACTCGCACAAGTCTGTGAGATTATCGAATCCGTTAGCTGATCGTGAATCGTGCGATCGATCCGCTGTGCAACAACTTTGACGGATAATTTTCAGCGGTTGTTCGGCCGTGTGGCTAGGCAAGAATACACTCTCGAATGGAAAACGTGAGAAATCGCGATGCTCGACAACGTCGCGTCCACCGCGACGTCCGGAAAGGAAACAATTACTCATATTTATGATTATATATGGCGCGTTAGAAGTGGCAGCATCCGCGAGAGGACTCCCGAAAGAACTCGCGCCTGTGTGCTTGACTGTGTTCCGGCTGTCCCACGATATTTATTTTACAAAACCTCTCGCAAATCCCTACGAAAGTCCCCGTCGACGGCGCGAAACTTGTTTCGCGGGAACTTGTCCCCGCATCGCGGTCTCTCGTATCTCCTCTGAACCCGGCATTTCGTCGTTTTGGACCTCCATTGTCCTCGGACACTATATATGCGCGAGTAACGATAAATATCTTCATTGCCTGTGGCGTGGGCCAAACTCTCCAACATGGTTGTTTCGTGACTCCGAAAACTTAGGGTAAACTCGGGTAAGATGGCCATAGTTTTTTAAAATGCAAAAAACATACTTTTATTTTTGTTATTTTTTAATAGTGTTTGACATATCATCTTCACTGAAACTTGAATTACGTAATATTATCAAAATTAAAAGGAAAATATTTAATAGAAATTTTATATTACCAAAAGAGTGCAACATAAGCATTGGCCACCTTACCCAACTTTTAAAGAAAAGATGACCATAGTGACGGAAAGATGGCCATAATATTTATAAAAAAAAGTGAAAACGAAAGTAAAAATTATAAGTCATATAACAATTTACATATCTTTATAATATGTCTAACGTCGATTACGATAGCTTAACTATAATTTATTCGACGTTATAACAGTTTTTAGTGGACAAATGAAAAACTTTGCAGGCAGTCAAAAGTAAAAATATGATATAAGATTCACAATTTCGTTATTTCGAACAATGTATGCACATAAACTACTGTAAATATCGATTATTGAAAAAATTACAGCCTATGGTCATCTTTTCCGTATTGCCATCATACCCTGGTTTACCCTATAACATTTATTTATATATTAGTTGAATGCGACTCTTGATCGAGAAAATTGCGTGTACGCGTGATGGAAAGATTTCAATAAGAAAATGGAATATAACCAGTATAATATATTTACATTTTTATATAGTAAAAAATATATTATTCGTTATTGTTTAATACTTGATTATTTACGCGCAAAATAATTTTTAACAGAGAATTTGTGAATTTTAATTATTATATTAATTTTATATTAATTTATCTAAAGTTATTGGAGAAATATTGAGAGACGCTGTGTAATTATGAAATGTAAAAATATAGTCAAGTGACTTATTACAGATTTTTGAAATAACGAGTAAGAAGAGGTGCAATATCGTCGTGTAATAATTCTAGTTACTTCTTTATTCTTCTATTTCATCTCCAATCTCTTACAATCTTCCTTTTCCTCGCCGCGTTGTGCCGTAGGCTGTACCGGTTTCCCTCGAACCAGGCTGAACAAAATCCAGCGAAACCACCGCATGATCGATGAGCGAGCTTGAAATTCCTAGTTTGCTATCGAACGCTCGCAGACGATCTTTCATTACCACACTTTCGCGTCTTACCCTATCTTTTTCCATCGTGTAGAAAATTTTATAACTCTCTAATAAAGATTTCTGTGCCGCGTATACTTATCTGAAAGTACACGTTGGGTGCCTTAAAACTCTATCGCCATTGATTTCATCTATAGATTTGATCTTCTTGAAGAGAGATTTTTTTCTTAATGGAAATATCGCACAATTTAAATAACAGTCAATTAAGGGAAGAAAATCATTTCTAAATTGATCAAGTTTAGTGAATAAAAGAAGTATATATATTTTTTATTTTCTCTTAAACATCTGTGTAAAATTTATTCACGCAAAGCGTTAATTAATAGTCGATCAAAGTCGATCAAAATTCTCGTGGAAAGTCACGCGATGATTACGAAAGAAATAAATCGCTTGTTTATACGGCCGTGTCAGAAGTCCTAATCGGAAGTACCCGTGGCTCTTTATCCCTCCGGCTACGCGCTACCTGACGATGCTCCCCCGATGGTGTTGCGCGGAACAACGACGTTACATTGTAGCGCGCGTTGCAACAACAACGGGGGAGGGGGGCGTAACTAAATCTGTCCGTCAATTCCAACCCGTGGAAGACCTTGGATTGCTCGCTCGTCTGACACACGTACGTTGCTGAAGTTCTCCACGTGCAGGCCCGTGGATAATCGATTCGATCGTAAAATACGCTCCTTACGTCTCGCGTAGAAAAACGTTGCAATCAGAAATGTTCCGAGCGGACACAGCATCGAAGGCAGGCATTATCGTTAAATTGTACTTGAAAAACCGAACACACGATATTTCGATCACTGTCGTTCACCAACGTTGCCATTTCACGAGACCTGAGCTGAAAGTAATTACGATGCATCGCGGTTTTTTCATCGCATAATGAAAACCTTGGCTCTAATAATTGTATAAATTATTTCGCGCAAGTGATTCGTCTCGTCACTACGTTTCGTACGTCGTTTTTAATTTCGTGTGATAATAACTGAGTTTATTTCTCTTATAATTATTATTCTTCACATTATTTTTCAATTTTTTTTTAAATTTAATATTGTTTCTTATATTGACATTTCGAGTAATTTTTTTATAATGATATGCGTAATTTTTTTAGACAGGAAATAAACCTCTAGTTAAACCAATTGCATTCTTCGCTGTTATATAACTTTTTCGGATTCAATAGCGAATTATACAATTGTATTTCAATGAAGTATCGTAAGGAGGAGGCAAAACTATACTCATTGTAATAATATAAGTCTATTAATTAAATCCATGTACACACAATTCCAACATATAAAAGACCTTGACACTTAACGTTTAATACAAGTGTGTTTTAATACACGTATGTTGTTGATGTTGCCCACATACAGTGCCGTGGATAATCGATTCGAACGTAAAATATGCTCCTTAGACTCCCTGCCTTCTTCCACTTTTCATCTTCTCTTCTCAATGCTTCTTCGACGGGGAAAGTGGCAATCGAAAAGGGTTGTCCTCATCGAGTCTGATTGATGAAATAACCAACGATTCTGCTACGAAAGGAAGACAAATAAAAAAATTGATGAAGAATTATCTGTGTGTGTAAGAAAATGCATTAGTAGTAATTGCTCAAGTCGATTTATAAGCCATGACATTGTTTCAAAGAATATATTTTTTATAATAATGAAGAAATTAATAAGAAGAAATTAATATATATTTTATAAGAAAAAAAAAGAGAATTCTTTTCACAAAGAATTTCTTTTTCTTTGTAATTTAGTGTACAAAAGAAACTGTGTAATTTAAAGAGTTTTTCCTGCGGCGAATTTTTCTTTTCATCTTCCTCTCGAGTAGTCGTTGACTTTTGTCGCTCAATAATCGACTTTGCACGAATTAAAAGCGTGTCTGGCGGATTTTCTCATGAGTTGTTTATAACAACTCTCATTGTCGATGGACAATAGATTGTCTTGCGAACACTCAGAGTCCGTCTCCTTTGTCACGTATCAAGGACGCGAATGCCAAGAAATGCACTTGAAACTGTAGTCCATGATCTTGGTAGGAGCGCCGTTTTATAACTTTTCTTGCTTTACTTCCTTATACAACAAAAACGTTCATAATCCACCAATTTCAAAACACTATCATCTTGAAACGCACGAAAGTATATTACTTACATAGATTTCGAATAATTTTTACTAGTCATTTTTTAACATTTATCGAGGAAAGCATAAGTTAGACATATATAGATTAACTCTCGAAAAATAAAATAGTTATAGAACATACATCATACATCATCATAATATTGCTAATCACTTTTATACATTTTCTTTCTATATCATTACATATCATATTTTTTAGAAATTTATCTTAAATTTTACGTAAATATTAAAAACTATGTATTTTAATATTCTCTTCGAAAGAAATATATCGGTAAGAACTATTTTAATATTCTTTACAAAGATATATCTACTTGCAAAAAGAAACACAATTCTCTCTCGCGTGCTGTTTATTATTCTTCACGCGATCGTGAATGGAAGATCTTCTCCTGCTATCCATTAGCAGGCTCTGTGTTACTTATTTACTGTGTAAATTTTTAAATGTAAACTTGTGTACACTACCTAGAACAGCTCATGTTTGCATTTCTAATCGTGCTATATGCATTTGAATTTTGTTGGATTTATTTTGCTGTTTTTATGTTGTTGATGCACTTTGACAGCGAAATGTCAGATTCGCGTGTTCATATATTCATTGATATGCATATCCTGTAATATGTCGTGCAACAGTGTGATGCATTTATATGTAGATCGTTGGTGATGCGTTCGTCCCGTGGAAATCCATGTGCACAGTTTGAAAGTAATTACACAGTGCAACAAAATAATTGACACTAATTGAAGTTAATAACTCGTCGAGTGTTCTCGAAGGATACGGGTTAATCGATGAAAAGATTTTTCGTGATTTATTTTACCGGGATAAATCGCATAGTAGCAGACTTCGTCCGCGATTAATATGGTAAACAGTGCGGATTATGCGTGCGCGGCTAACTATTATTTTCGCGAGACCTAACGCCATACGTGAAAAAATACATTTTGCATCCTTTTTGCTAACTACCATAATCACGAGCAATTATAAGAAGATCGATAAAACAACAACTATCTGATGGTCTCACAACACTTTTAGAATTAAGTTAAATAACGAGCATAACATCGAAAATAAGATTAGCAGCGAGTTTAATGTCGGTAAATTCATGTATAATCAAAAATAGAATTAGAATTTATTATTATGTTTACATTATTAAACATGATTCTCTAACGTTTTCTCTACAGTGGAAGACGCAAGTGTACGAAACGCCGTGTATTTTTTTTTTTTTTTTCTCCGACCGATTGACGTAGAATCCACATTGAATTATGTATTCTAGGCTAATGGCCGTGGCGATCGAACAGGAGTGCATCTTCCGTCGGGGATGCAAATATACGATGAGGACACCGAGTACTCAGTGTACAGCCATCAAGTAGTACCAGCCAACCAGGCAAGCAGGCAGCCTAGAACGCGAACGGTACACGCGCACGTATAGAGCGCCTGCACCTTTGACCGGTCGAAGGCTCCTCGTTCTCTTTCCCTCTTCCCCTTTGGCTCGTCCCTCGTCGGGCCAGAGGTGGCTCGAGTGCACGAGATCGCAACTCTCGGTTAGGTCGTTGTGCGCCAACAGAAGACGACCGCCAGGAGGCTTTCTCTCTCTCTTTCTTTCTTTCGTAGAAGAGAAGCGCGCGGTGGGCGCCTCGCACATCGTAGTTATATTTAGATTCGCGCTGAGCGACTCTCCTCTCGTGCTTCTTGTTTTACATCCCTTACCCCCGCGCGAAATCACCGGTGTAGCGGCATTAGCATTATCGCCACTACGGCGACCGCGAACGACGAAGACGAAAGAAGGGACTCGAGGCACGTTGTCCTTCCGTCCATTGTACCCCACGATTCCGCAGTGAGAGATATCCCGGGGAAAGAGATCGATCGTGCACATTCCGTTTCTTTTCGTCGATAGAATTTTTCGAAATTCGTTATATATTAATTTTTGTATATACTTTTCTTGTTTTATAAATATTATTTTTTTTTTTTTTTTTTTTTTTTTTTTTTTTTTTAAGTACAGTAGCATTGAAAATGTTTTTTCTTAGTTTTATTTTCTTTTCAAAAATTATTTTAATTTTCACACTGTTATATCTTAAAATTATCTATCTTCTCCACAAAATGATTATTGTACCAAATAAAAAATAATGTAAAAAATAATCGAGTTAGATGTATCATCGTCATTTCATTCGGATGTGTTGTGCTTGATGGATGGATTGTTGGAGCAAGTTCCGGGACTATTGTTTGACGAAGTCACTTTTGCCTGGGAAGAAGTAGAACGATTGTATATGCATCGATGAATTGAGATATGAAATATGCAGAAGACACTCGCTACGTCGACTTCTCTTCTTGCTTTTTTAATATTCCCCTTTTCTCAGTTGCAACTCAGTCTTGCGAGTCGAATTCCCGCGTAATACAACCGAAGATAGGATCTTCGGAAATTGAAAAACAACCATGGTGGATTGTTACGCTACGCTCGCATTCTATCTGCTTCATCAACGACGTCATTCTTAATACTTCCATCCTTATCATATGTTTACGAGCGAAACATTAAAAAAATATTACGCATTGTACAAGGAAGACGCTTAGAGAGAGATATCGACAAACGACGGGAAGTTCAGGTTAGGGATCAATGTTTCTTCTTTCTTCTTGTACTATCATTGTGTATTCTCATAGCGAATGATTGTCCGATTAAATTATCATCAACATTCATTCAGTGTTTTTGAGTTAGGAACGTAAGTGTATTTAAGACTATCTGGAAACTAGAAAATAATTGTTGGTAGAAATGATTCTTACGTCCGGTATATCAGAAAAAAAGCATACTTCTCTATGAGATACTTCCTTTAAAAAAACTTCTGTGACGTACTTTCCCACTTATAAGCGACTCATCAGCGCCGAACACGGCGAGCAATTAACCGTGAGCATTGTTACTATGTAGAATGGAGTACCTTCTCGAGGATTCTTTTACGGCAATGAAGATTCCACGGAATAGCATATCCGTTTAGACGACCGAACGTCTCGGTTAGATCCTCGATATCATCGCTCGTTCGATTACATCCGATCCGCGGGATCGGAGATGGATTCTTTACGACTTTCTCACGAGTATCGGGAACGACAAGTATGTAGGTATCTGAGCGAAAAAATATACTCGTTAAAACGCCAGAAGCATTAATCTTAAGAAAAAAAAAACTTTTAATTTCAAAACGAATAAACATTTTTAAAAATATTACATAAGAATTAATCAAGCAATTATTACGTATGCTATAATTGCTTATGAATGAGAAAATATTTTGGTCAAATATATCTAATTGTGATATTTAAAAATAAAGAGAGAAAGAGGAGGCACGAATGTGTTTAAGAAGAATCGAAAGTATTCTTTCATTACAGTTTTTGACGAGATATTTGCTAGCGCATAAATAAATTTAGCAATTGAATAAAACATGTTTCCGAGTCTTGCTACTGCGACTGGTGCATAAAAAATCGCGTGACGGACAGTATAAAGTACATTGCGGCACGACTACGTCTCGTACGCGTGACAGGACAAGGTAGATGGTCCTTCTGTTTGGGACTCTGCTAGCGTGTCCTTAATTGGCCGAGATCGAGACATCGAGGAACTTCCTCGTTTTTTGCATGCACGTTCGCTTGTGAATTCGCTTCGATCGAGCGTATTCGATCAAATCCTCGTATTCGATCAAGATGAGAATCGAACCGTGAAACGCGTAAGGCATGTTAAGCAAAAGGATTGTTCTTAATTATCTGCTCTATCTTTTTTCCGTAATATATCGCGTTCTTAAAACTTGTGATGCATTTACGCATGTGAGGTATCAAAATGCCTTTCGACGATATATATATGTACGTATATAATAACATATCCAAATTTGACTATATAAAAAGCAAATTTATTTTTATAATTATTCCCTAGTCTTTGTTCAATTCAAAATTTATGTGTGTATTATTTTAAACGCATCCTTTCTGTCCTTGATCCGTCGATGATTCTCTGTCACGAATTATTTCTTCGTTAATATCGCATTCTCTGCTGTGTAATGAACGGTAGCGCTCGTTCAAAATGAGTAAACGAGGTGTTCCGTGCGCGAAGGACCAATTTGAACGAAATCGTAACATTGCCAATACGCAAAGCACGAATTACGGCTGCACGCCTTAGGGAATGTATGCTTAGAACGTGTAATTTCAGTATCTCTTCTCATTTCGCTGACATTAACATTAATAATCCATTAAGACAGTAGCAGAGTCGTATGGCGCCACATTGAGATACGAACTAACTATCGGTGTCGATTTATCTTTTTGTATCATTAAACCACTTTTTTAGAGGCTTGCATTACGCGGATTTTTGTTGTTCACGGTTTGTGTCGTGTGACCTATTTTCTTTGCTATATAATCGGTAAGTACTTTACCTCATGGGCGCGATCTTCGATCAACACCGGATGCTCGATGATATTTATGTCCACGCGTGAAACGAGAAATGTCTATCTTAATCTTCCTGTCTGGCACAACATCAATAAATGTAACATTAAGAAATTAGGACTAAAGAAAAAATAGAATAAGTTTAATGATAATTATTTTTACGAAATAATATCTAAAATGAGTTTACAGAAAATACAAAAATTTTAGGGATTACGCGACACTTGGTATTAAAAAAATACTGTTTTATTATCATTGCATACATTTCTTAAAAATATTTTCAAATAAAATATTAAAGCGTATTAATATTTTCCTTAATTTTTTTATTAAACAAAAAACATTAAATTGTTTTATAAATTTTTGATGCGCAGATTTGATAAAATTTTTTTTGCGTGCGCGAATATAAGGAAATTCTATATTTTAAAATATATCAATATAAAATATTTAATATTATATATTTTGCTGCAATATATATTTCGAAAAGTGATTAATGTTCTCGATAATAGCGCAATGTAATACAGATATGTTGCAATGCGTAAATGTCACAATCGGTTTACTCTACACGGCGTTTCCTGCATTTAGAACGTGTCTGGAACTGACTGCGTCGCATATGTGGTAATTTCAATCGGCGAAAGGCTGTTCAAGACTATATAGATTAATATAGTATAAATGGATAAATATAGGATATACGTACTTTTCAATTATGATATTATCGCAGTAATATTGTCTAAAAAAGAATCTATTCAATGCATTCTTGAATTACGTTTTCTAAAAGCTATTCTGTCCGAGATCAGACACACCGATTTTTATAATCTTCGACGTTATACATTCCGAGCAATTATAACCGAATCCACGTGAAACCATGACCGACTTGCCCTATTATGATTTTTATACTAATTCCGAGAAGTTCAATGAAATATTTCTTTCTATTCTTTCTGTAATTTCTTGCAGCTCGCTCGTTAGATAGCAATTAACAAACGCTACGTCCACGGAGAACATAATCGTGTTTATTTTCGATCATTGGAGCGAGACACTTGAGACTGGTTTGTGTTGCCTATCGTTGCGCCGTTTAGATCTCAACTCGAGAGGAACGAGAGTAATTTCTTATACCGCGTCATCATTGTCAAATCGGTCTACGACGAGAAAATCCTTGTTTTCGCTCTTGCGGAAAATATCTCGGTTTATTTTGTGTAAAGTGTCACGGAAAAAGTATACGAGATTTTTCGATCCAATGCATTCTTTTTTTTTACATAAAATACTTAATGAATTTGTCCTGAACAAAAGAAATCTCTCTTTTTGAACTAAATAAAAATATCATGAAATAGATAAAATTCTAATCACAAAAGTTACATACAATAATAATGCATTTGGGTGACAAACTAAAAAAAATTAGCAGACATCTGTAATGTAATAAGCAAGGGAAGTAATTAGTTATGTTATCGACAAGTAAGATAATGACAAAGGAAGACCAGTCGAACGCAGCTATACAAGCTAATGAACGTGCAGTAATTAATTAATTACCAAAAAATAAGAGAAGGCAAATAATCATGCGTATTTTCCGGAGAGCAAGGAGGAAAGAGCGTCTGGTAAAGGACCGAGGTGGTACACGGGACTTTATGAGCGAACAAGAGAGAATAAGCGAAAAGAAAAGAGGCGCGAGATCGAAGACTATAATTCTACAAACGCAAGACACGCCGGTGCACAACGGTGCACAGGCCGAGATCTTTTTTTTTTCCCCCCCCCCCCCTCTTTTTTTCATCTTTTTTTCTACTCCCTCGCTGACCGCAGACTGCGAAGTTCTGCGGCTTTGTTATGAAATAGACTTGAAAGCGAAATGCTCTTTCTCGCTGTTTCTGTCTCTCGCTCGATTCTCTGAACGAGCGTTTCTCTTTACCTTTCGACTCGACCTAGCGTCAAGTCCGCATACCGTTCAACTCGTATTCTAGTCTTGCGTTTTCGAGATGCAATCGCGTGTCACCCCGGACGATCGTTACAGTCGTCGGGTTCGCCGAGCCTTGTGGCGTTTATATTTCTGGTTGAAAGGGAAATTATGATTGTATTTCTATTACCGTGTCAGAGACAGAATTGTTTTATTCTTACAGCAATAAGAATGCATCGTGTTAAATTTTAAACGCCATTACGGTCGAAAAAAAAAAGTCTTGAGTAACTAGAAAAAAATTACATCTTGAAAGAGAACACGGAATACATATACCTAATAGAATAATCATTAGTAGAAAATTATATCTCGATAACGAAAATTATTTCGCTCTTAAAAATATTGTAAATAATTAAATGTGTAATAAATGGCTAATAAATCGCCTGTCGCGGCAACGTATCAAATTTTTCATAAGCTTACAAGCACGCTATAACAGTCAATTACGCGCGAAATATATTATGTCTACGATTGTAATCGCGGCGATATCGAGACGCAGATTAAAAGAACGATAGGCTCTACGCTAGTGCCCTACAAATACCGTCGAGAAGGAATTTGTATTCTCCACCCCATCCCCCACATTCCTGATACCGCGGGAGTGACTAATATCGGCTGATAAACACGCTATTCCGTCGGCGCGGAACGGCATGCACTTTCAGAATCGCGTACGCCGACAATTATAAGATAATGAATTAATACGCGCCTTTAAGGAGGATACCTCGTACACGCATACCGTCGTATCGCGGCGGTGAACAGATCGGTGATTAAATTCTCCGTGTTTCCCCCTCGCGGGCGGGTGTACTCACCCCCTCGGCGCGATATCATAACTCAATGAACCGTTCGCGATATCTTTTCCCGCCGATATCGGGAGACCTCTCGCTCTTTCTCTCTCATCGGTATTCTCGCGCACAATATACATATATATATATATATATATATATATATATATATATGTGTGTGTGTGTGTGTGTGTGCGTGTGTGTGTGTGTGTGTGTGTGTGTGTGTGTGTGTGTGTCTGTACCTACCCATTAATAAATTTCAAGATCAAGGTGAACTGGTGAGCTCTCGTTTAAACTACGCGATTAATCCCGGGAAACGCGCGTGATGATTTACGATGATCGCGGTGTCGCTCTCGCGGGAAAAGAGATCCGAGCGATTTACGCATTTGCGTGTCGACCCGCGACTGCGCGTTGTGCAATAAATACCATATGACGATACTATAAATCTCACGCAGCGACGAATATGCGATATATGTAATTCCGCTCCACGTAATTACGGTAGCAATATTGCCGTGTAGCTTCATCATAGACGATATTATAATGAACATATTTAGCGCGAATTAATCAGTCATTGCAACGGGATTGCGCGTTCGATGAGAGAGTGTTATCAGTGGAAAATGATCAAATACTTGCAATGTATTATGCGTCGTCAATTTCATATTCAAAAAGCCAATCTAGTCTTTAAATTATTAGTTTCATCTCTTATTTGCTTGGAAAATTGTTAGAAAAAATTTTAATTATGTTATGCAATGGCGGTAACTCTTTTTAAAAAATGGACTCTTCAAGTTTTTACCCAAGTTTGGACATGTCATTACTATTGCGTAAATATTATATGCGTAAAATATCATCGACTTTGCCCTCTGTGAAACTTGTGAAAATCATTTTACATCACCGATGACACGTGCGCACCGAAAGGTTTAACGAAACAGATTGCTGATACTAGATTCCTCTCGCGGCAAATCGATTTGGTAGCGAGATCTTGCACAATTGGAAAGGTTGTCAGCGGTTGTATATCGACTGATTCTGCAGTCACCCGTTGTGCCTCCGCGATAGCCGCTTTCGTACCGGGCTTTCCAATTGGCTTTGTGCTTCTATTAACGATTGCGCACGTGCGCTACTGCGTAACCTATCGACAGTGATGATAGCAAATAGGATGGAACAAATAGGGTTCAACTTATCCATCTGCGAAATATTCACGAGAGCAATTCGAAAATTGAAATTGTAATAAGCGCGGACGATCGCTCTCTTTTACCGGTCAATTGAAAACTCGACACGAGAAAAGAAATTACCAACCGCAAGATTAAAGAAAGCGAATCATTTTCTCTTCCAGGCAATATTTATATGTTTCGAAAAAAATACAGGCAAGATACTGTCAATCCAATTGCGATCAACACGATTTCTCTGCGTGTCGATGCCATCGGCTCATAATGGCGTTTTACTACACGACATGGTAGAATCCTATGGTGTATTGGCGTCGCGACGATGCGAGATACACGTCGACGTGTCGCCCGCATTCTGACTTAGCGGCGTAAAAGCGGCCACTAACGAACACGTGCACACGAGCACGCGGCCGCGCGGCATGGCAGTGTTAATGTACATTGCATAAAATATGACGAGACGAGCGGTTGCAGGGTTCTCTCGTGCCATCCATTGCGAATAGCGGCTGCCGGTGCAACGCGCGGCTATGCGCTGCCCCTCGGTAAACACTGTCATTATAATTCAATTTAATATTAATTTGTACCGTCCCTGCAAGCGGTGCTCATCCCGCGAGAGTGGTTCGGGAGAAGGTAGACGTGAAAAGATTGCGCGATCAACGTTCCCCGATGAAGACTTCGCAACTTTAACGTAGGAAAGCGCGAATAATAACCGAGCGACCAACCATACGCGAATGGATAGATAAATGGATAGCATTATAAGCTCTTGTCGCAAATATGTTCGACATTGCATACGGGAAAATTATTATTATGTTTTGAAGTCTGAGAGAACTAATTTAAATTTTCTCCAATTAATTATTTTCATAAATAATTAATTAAATATTTTCATTAATAATTTAGATAGACAGCTTGCGTAAGTTTAATACCAGAGTTAATTAAAATATGATTTATAAAATTATATTTCTTATGACTGATAAAAGGATATATATTTACAAAATGCTATAAACAGTTTCTCTCAAAAAAGAAAAAAGAAAAAGGGGGTCTGTTACAACCCGCTAAATCGAAGCTGACAAGTTGATCCGAGATGGACGACGTGCGACCAGTTTTTAAAGAGGGGTCACCTTCCAATTAGCAATTATTGAGACGTTGCAGCGATCGGCACGGAATTTTAAGGAGGTTATTTCCTCTCGAGAGGCGAGACAGTCTTTCGTACAAAAATATTCGCTCTCGAGACGGTGCATCATCGTCAGATATATCGCAGACACGATTTGCCTCAGTAAATGTCTAGAAATATCAAACTATGAATACATAATTAATATATTCGTAGCATTGCGGAATAATTATCCAAAGTTTCGCTTTTTTTTTTTTTTTCCTGCAAATATTTGAAACTCAAACAGAAATGCTGTCTATAGATTATACAGACATTTCATCTTTCAATGTTTTGAAAGCCTCACTTTTAACATTTGAATTAAGGGATACATGTGCAAAAGAAAAATGTTTATAGGTCAAAAGTGAGAAACATTGTTGAAGGTTGAGAACCGTGGGCCACAGGATGATGGATGGTGGCGTTCTTGCTTGTTCATGAGGAAGTTATTACGGTTTGCAGAAGGTGACTGCCGAGATGTAGAGAACAAGTCAAGGGTCGACCACGGAAAAAGAGTAGAATGTCGCGCGAGTCCGATGGCACGCGGTCCTCTCGAAAACTGCCCCCTTCGATTAAGTGGAATCGGAGTAATTGGTTAATGATTGCTGGCAATCTCCTTGGCCGACGTTCGCACGCGAGCAAAAGTTCTTTCTTCTTCTGGATCGTTCAAGTTGTACATTTTCATTTTTCTCTGGAATATTTTTATTAATTTATCAACAGATGCACAAATAAATTATACATTTATATTATATATGTATAACATATAATTGAGGGAGAGAGAGAGAGAGAGAACACAAGAGAAGGTGTTAAATCAATCTTTTACGAGTTAATAGAGACAAATCCGCTTTGCGTAATCCGATCGTGTAAAATTACGAAAGCGCAAAGCTCTTCGGCGTGAAATTGAAAATGAACGGAATATAGAAAATTGCGATGCCGGATGCACGGCAAGCTACTTATCGACGCTCCTCGATCTTAATGACAATATGTACCGCTCGTCGCCCACCGATAGGCAAACCGACCCGTGTCGCAACGGTCGACGTTTCCCCGTTCCTCTCGCTCTTTCGCGCGCCAGCTGATTTATCGACGTGCCCTCGAATTATATGTTGCAGCTCTCGACGCCGCGCGGCTTTCACCGACGACATCGTGCCCCTTTTGTCTCCTCGAAGGGGTTTCGACACCGGTCGCGTCAATTGTTTTCGCTTCTAATCGCGAATATCGTATCGCGTACATATCGATATGCGTGACGACGCGATCGACAGCATGCCTGTGCGGCCCTTCGTCGTGTCGTTTTATCACGGTCGTAACTACTTCGCCGAGGAATGCGTACCGTCTGCAAAAATCGATCGCGATTCGATCGGAGATACGACGCGACCACTTGCGCGAATGACCGGTTTCTCATTCATTGGATTGCACGAAAATTCGACGATTTATCTAGGTTCACATTTGTATTTCATATTGAAAATTAAATATATATATATATATATAAAAAAAGAGATTATTTGTTCTAAAAATAATCTCGCTTAATTTTTACTTTTAAAGTTGTGAATCGTTTCGAATCCATGTATATAATAATGTCGTGTTGTCAAGAAGCTCCGTTTTCCCTATCCCTGGCTAGCGGTTTCGTGGCCTGTTCTAAACCGGCCTGCGATTAACGCTCGCAATTTACGCGCGGAAGCCACTGCCGCTGCCGCGCGACGCGACGTGCACTCGAAATGATTTATACGCGCTCCGTCTCTGTACGTGACGCGTCGTTTACCACCCGCTCTCTAGAGAAGATTAATTAACCCCGTGGCGTTTCGAGGGAGAAACGTGTTCCGCCTGGAGCGCTCCTCGCGGGGGCGACGCGAGGCCCGCCGGCTTTGGTTTCTTAATCCAATTTCGTGGTGCATTAATCTAATTATGCCTAGGCATATGCACGTGACGTGCAAATATGCGACCGCATTGCTGGACTTTCGTAATGCAATGGCGTCTGGACGTCGGAGAAGCTGTCGGGTAGGCGAGAAACTCGTCCGCACCGAGTGCCCCAGAACTGTCGAAGAGAGAGAGAGAGAGAGAGAGAGGTGACGTTTTAAAAATAGAATTTTTCTTCATAATTTGAAGCGAAATTTGAATTTTAAGACAAATCTGTTTATGTCATGCAAAAAAAAGTGATAAACTTTTCGCGAATTTAAAAGTGAAAATACACAAGCTAAAGAAAACTTGGAACTTTATTCATTGTGTGTGAATGTACTCAAGAAATAAAAACGTAAAAACAAATTTTAATTTTAATTTAGTTACTTCTTGGTTATTAAGATTTAATGCTAAAATATAAAAAATTTATAAGAATTTCTTAAATAGAAATTTAAAAAAATATTTCAGAATAATAGTATCATGAATAATAAAGTATTCATACTTTAAATGTTATGAAATATTAACGAACAATTTTCCTGTTAAGAAATTCTTTCTGAAAGAGTATTAAAATACATGGCTTATAAGCTTCTATCGAAAAATGTACTATTGCAATATCGTCGATCGCGAAGTCGTCTATTGATCCGAACATTCGAGAAATAGGTTGCCGGCGAAACTTTCGCTTCGACCTATTAGCGGGCACTAAGTTTCACATTAATTACATCATCTGTTCACCAGCCTCATAATAATAAGGAGCACTCGTGGTTAGATGTAACCGCGGAAGTTCACGCGCACGTTCGTGCGAATAAAGTATCGGAGAAAGATGGAGAAAAAAGCGAGGGGTGAGCGAAGCAGTATGTCGAATAACTTCCTAGAGGTGCGCCTGTCACGAAGCCCCGGGTCATTGGTCACCTCGTTCTTATCTTGCATTGTCTGCGGCCCATCTTATGCACAGTGCCGTTGTACGGTTTACCATAAATGGAATTAATTCATTTACCAGCTTCAGCATTATATAGGGGTCGGTCGAAGAAGTAATAAAAGTCTTTATCTTTAGTATATATTTTTTATCGACAGTTATCTCTCGTATTATTAGTTATCGAAACAATTAATCAGGATAATTGCATTCCATAACTACTTTATAATTGATTACATTTGTAAGTATTAAATTCAGAAACTTTAAAATAAAAATCTCTAACTGTATATACAGTCATGATTCGCTCTCTTAATAATCATCCGCAACTTTCTCTACCCACTGAACGTTATGCAAAACTGCATCAACTGCATCAAAATTAAAAAAATTGGATTGCACATTTTAAATATAATTTATTCGAAACTGCTATTCGGTAGGTTAATTTATTTTTACGTAATGCTGTCGAATTCACACTTTTACGTAAGAAAAGAAAATTTAATGGCAGACGAATCGCCGGCGTCTGCGAGGAAATGTGTCCTTGAATACCAGCTTCTTCTATCCAGGCTTCTGGTCGATGCGGCAGCTGCCAGAACCGCGTTAAAACTTTGATGCATCTATGAAACAAAATTGCGCGTTAAAAACTTTGAAAGCGATTGGTTCGCGCGAAATCGTTTAATACAGATTATCGTGTAATGTTCGCCGGGCACCGAGTCACGACCGTTACTTTTCCTCCAAGAGGAGATTCTCTCTGGAGAAATCCGAAACAATCGTCGACACGCCCATCCACATACACTTACACAGATTTATCCGCGCTTCGTTAGGTAACGGGCAACAATGTGTTTCACCGAGCGCATATCGTTTTAATGTAACGTAATAATCGTGAGCTATCGCGGTTATGAACTATTATGAGCCAGTCTCGTCAATATCGACAGATCCGTTTCACAAAGTATGCAGACGTTCTCTCATTAGAATTGCATATGTCTCAACAAATTCACACATTATTAAAATTTTAATTGTAATCTTTTATTCTAACTTTTATAATATATATATATATATATATATATTGGTTGTTCTTCTTTATGAAAGTAAAAGATTGTACGTAGAGTTTAATAATAATATAAAAGTTCAAATATACAGCAATTATATATTAAAAAATATATAAATTATATATTAAAACACATTTACAAAAATTAAATTTTGTACATCATTTTACGAATCATTACAGTAATAGAAATTTTTTTCATTTTTTGGTCACTATTCGCTAATCATTTCCGTGTCGATCAACGCAAGCGTGAAGCCGCTTATACAATTAATACCGTGGATCGCGCAATGCGTGACGATCAGACCAACGACCGTTATTTTCCATGGATGAGACTCTCTTCGGGGACCCTCTTCCCGAAACAATTGTAGACACACCCATCCATGTACAATATATGCCAGCGCATCGTGTCTAGTTAGGTAACTCGCAATAATGTTTTAGACTATACGACTTTGCGTAAATATCCAGTACAACATTGTTAGCGAATTACATTTTCGTCGAATCAGTTTGTTGCATTATTTACAAATTGAGATCATGATTCTTTACTCTCAAGGAATGAATTTTAACACGCGTATCCTTAGATTTATTCTCTTTTGAATTATGATTATATTACGCGAGTGACACTTTATATCGTAGAAAGCTGATCTCATTCTTTCCGATGCGTTTAGGTACTCGTTCCATTTTGCTTCTCGCAAGCTTGTCCCTTAATCATTTTCCATCTCCGTTCTAAATGACGAACTAGGAAGCAACGGAGGCACTGCCCACGATACGTGATTACCTGCCATTCTAGGTAGTAGGTTTTGAGTGGTGACCGCCCTTGCTGCGGAAATTATGAAACCGGTCCGTAATTGAAACTTGACTAATGACACGACGGGTCATTGCGTATATTATTATAGAGCCATGGATTGGCATCAGCTCCTCGCGGTACCGGACGCTTCACGGAACCGCAATAGTGTTCCACGTGGGAAAGGATGCATTAAAAGTGCATCAAACATTGGCAGGGAAGTAGTGGCGAGTGCCGAAAGGCAAGCATTCGTCTGTCGAAATTAACATGGTAAAGGCGGGCATATATACTTTCGCAACAGAGATTAGCTGTACAAGCTTCAGCAACGTAGATGCTTGAATACTAATTATTATCATCATCTACATATTTTACTAGATCCAAAGATGAGCGAATAAGGCGGATATGTAGAGCTAAATTATAGATATACTTTATATGTACGCGCTACACTTATGTTAAAATAATCCTTTATTAAACCACATTAATTTTAATAATAATTATTATATATAATTATGTAATTATACATAATAATTATTATATGTATACACACACACACTCACACATAATATATCTCTGAAAAGAAAGCATTTTTAATTTTGTAAAAAAAATGACAATCGTAGAGATTAAATGGTAATATCTAATATTGCATACTGCAGCTTCATTATCATACCCGCCCAAGTATAACGTGGTATAACACGTCAAAGTACTTTAAGCACGATTGTTGTTGCGTTTGCAGATGGCGCATAGAGGCGCGCCACACGGGCAGCAGGAGCAGCAGTAGCGTTCAGCTATCGTCGGGGACCTGATCGGGCCCGATCTCGCGCTCGGGGGAACGCGGGATCACCGCGGCCGAGCGACCGCGATGGCCGCGACCGACGGTCAGATCGTCGTCGCGGCGGCACGCTGGGCCGAGGAGGCGACGTATCTGCGCGAGTTCGTCTCCAAGTATCGTCTGCCGGCCGTGATCAAAATCACCAAGGGCCAGTATGGCGGACTGGGCGTGCCGACGCTACCGGCGCCGAGTTTACAGAGCACGGCGTTGCTGATATCGGCCGGCCGTCGACGTAAAATCGTGGCGCAGGCGGTGAAGATCAAGGAGGGTCGCCGGGTGGTCGGCGTGGGGCCCAGACTCGCGATACCGGATTCGTACTCGGGTTACTTTGAGATTCTGAGCGAGGAGGGTCGCGCGGTGCGCGGCATCGAGTCGGTAAACGAGCTGTCGCGTAGATGTCCGGAGGAAGGTGCTCTGGTGCGCGAGACGATGCGCGCCATCGCTTGTCGGGTGGATGACGAATCCGGGATCGTGGTACCGGAGGGTTCGAGGACCCTCGCTGCCGGCGAGACGATTGTCACTGCCGGCGAGGTCGCCTTACCCGGTCGCGGTAGATTTCTGCGCTGCGTCGACTGTCGCGGCGACAGCGTGCTACTTGGGATGGATCAACGCGGTCGCTTCAGCGCCCTGGCGCGCGAGGACAACATCAGCGGCGTGCACACCGCTAGGGCGCTTCTCAGCAAGCGTTTGCCACTCACTGTGAGACTGGTGCACGGTCAGCCGCCGCGGGGGCTTAAATCGTCGTCGCAGTTCGTGCCCGAGTTGAGGCTGCTATCGACCTTCGAGGAGGAGCACGTGTTCGCGCTCCCATTGCAAAGAGAAGGCGCGGCCGTCGCGCTACCGCTCGCGGCGCCGCTCAAGCTGGTGAAGGCGCGGAATGAGGAGGCGCTCAGATCGATGCAAGAGTTCACGAGGCTGGTAGAACGCGCCTCTCGTTTGGTCGCCGACGTAGCCGATCGAGCGCACGTGTTAGATGGACGTCTGGGCGAGGGCAAATCCTCGAGGCAGAGGAGCGGCTCGGGCTTTCTCAGGAGACCGTCGACCAACTCGGATCACGCGCCACTAAGTCATCATAGAAACAGCAGCGCCAGCCATCATCATCATCATCATCACTATCACAGCAGCAACGGCCATCAGGCATCCTCCGGCCACTCGGGTTATCGGGACGAGAACAGGATACCGTCGTCATCGTCGGCCTGCACGGAGGAATATGACGAAATTGATCAGATATATGACTACGTGCGCGGCTTCGCGCCGTTACCGAAGAGCGTCAGGTCGCCGTATGAGAGTCCTCTCGTCGCGGGTCAAGGTGGCTCGACTTCGCCATTGACGCCGGTCACGGTGACGATCGCGCCATTGCTCGATGATCGACCGGAACCACCACCGATCGAGACGATACCAACGAAGAAAATTCAGGCGGAGAAACGGACGAGGCGCGCGGTCAAGGAGACGCCGCAACCGCGGGTGGAGAAGCCGCCTCTGGCGAAGCTCTATGTGAAGAACAGCGGCACTCAGCGTGGACGTCCGCTAATGAGGCAGAAGAGCGCGTCGCCGTTGAAGGAAACGCCGCCGGGGTACAAGGGCGGTTCGCCGCTCTTCAATATACGCTACAAAAGCCTGACGAATCTCCAGCAGGCGATGGAGCTGGACGGTACGCTGGATTCAAGTCACTCGGGTGGAAGAACGTCGGGAGATTCCGGCGCGGGCGCCAAATTGCCAGAAAAAAGGTATTTGAAATTTACTTGTTCAATTTGAAGAAGCCCTCTTTATCATTTCTCTTTCTTTGTATAATCATATTATATATTTTCTTTAATTTATTTTGTTAAAAAAGATTATTAAGTAAAATGATATTAAACAGAGAAAGCGAGTAATATACATTATTTACTTTTTTAATTATTGTTTATTATATTTTATTATTTATTATTGATTATTGAAACGTTATTTAAAGAAACAAATTTATTTTTTCAAAAATTTGTTTATTTTCAATTATTAAATAATTATTCATACAGACAGATATAAAATAACATTCATTAATTGTCAGAATAATATGTATTCGTGACTAGGTTTATCATGTTCTTTTAATGTTATTTGATAGATCGAGACGTTTAAGTAGACCACGATCGCTGACAAATTTAGTCTGGGAGCTACGAGGTGGAAGTGGTCTTGGTTGCACGAGACCGGAAACTCCACCTCCTGTCACGGCTGCACCGCTGCCACCAACTAAATGTGGGCCACGTCTGGCTGTCACTGTCGTAGCACCGCGACGTGTTGGCACGCTCTACCTCTAACTCGTGAGTAATATATTTTTTTTTAATTTCTCTTCTTAAAAATATCTTCAATTTTTTAAAATATTATAAGGTCGCTTCCGTAAATATGCTTTTGCAAGAAAAAAAAAAAAGTTGCGTTGCGCAACTAATTGTGAGGTCAACTTCCGTTGCGTCTTTAAAGAAAAATTGCAACCGGTGCTCTCGAATTGAAATATCGCGTGCGCGGCTATTTTCTGAGCGTCTTCGTGCGAGCGATCTTCGTTTCCCGTATTTCAACCAGATGATACGCCGTCGAGCGGCGAGTTTATTTGTCGAACGGGCGGACATGCACATTGTAATTAACTATGTCGATGAAATACCGGTTACGATGTAGTTACAGCGTATTTTGTCCGGGGAAAGACGACTGAATCGTTAAATTCGCGGGACCGATCTCGGATCGGCAGGATGATCTTTCAACGGGGCGTTTTACTGAGGATTATAAGAAACGCGCAACGCACTTTACTTCCCTATTGCCATAAGTTCTTATTCATTTAATCGCTCCCCCTCGCCTCTCTCGATAATCATAACGACGTCTAGGAAATGCACCTGTCCGTGAACGATTCAGGAAGTTCTTGCGATTACTGCCAATTACAAACCACGGAGAAATCCATTCTTAATCGTAATCATATTCGGATGCGAGACACGAAGAGTCTCGCAAAACGTATCCGAATCGAAAGACTGATTACAACTATACAGTAATGTCATAATTCCTTGTTTTTTTTTTTTTTTCTCTGTTAAAATTATCATTGCGTTGGTTCTTTCCGCATACTTACACGTATATTACAATATGGAGCTAAATTATATAATATTAATTAATGAAAAAAATTGTAACTATAAAATTATTATCTACATATTGCGATTGAATTGAATGATTTTGAAAAGAGTATACGAAATATTTCTTCTAATTTATATAATTTTTAACAAAATTGTTTATTAAAGTTTTTAAACGTTTACGACAAGATTCAACGACGCGTTACGACAGTTTTACATTATCAAGCGGATATTGTCAAACCGGTTAACGTACGATATTGCACGCATATATCAAGTGTCTCGTAGAATGAGATGCGGCAAGGATGTAATTTCCGTGGACGCGATCGTCTCGCTCATTTCTCCGTCCGCTAATCCGCCGAGGTTAATCGACAGCGACAGCGAGAGATTGAAAGCGTTTCTTCGTCACGGGTCTGGTTCTACACATCGTCCATCGGGCGACGATGAAGCGTTTACGGGAGGAAGTCGGGAATCGTATAAAACTTCCTGCCGCGTGCATCCGCAATCCAGTCGGAATACCGATATTCCTGAGTCGTGGAAATTAGCAAGGTCCACGCGGGTTAATCTACCGCAGCATAACTTCTCTCTTTCTGTTGCGGGTGCCATTTAATGATGGTTAAATGCTTCACCTTGCGAGAGGGCGGCTCGCTTAGAAACTCGAGACGGAGGACGGAGAGAAGGAGGAGGAGGAGGAGGAGGAGGAGGAGGAGATAGTTCAACGGTGGACTGGCGGTGGACAGCCTCCGGGTATATAACATCATCCGTGCTCGGTGCAGCGCTATAATAGCCCCGGTTCCCTCCGCGGTGCCGCTCCGTGAGCGGAATTAAACGAGACCAGGTTCAACGGCTGGACACAAACCGTGGTTTCCGGTCCCACCGCGCGTCCTGTCCACCGCCTGTCTGCTTGACTACGTATTATGAAAATTATGATTGTACGAAGGGCGCGCGATTTCATCGGTCGCCGTAGAAAGCGAACGGCTTTCGATAACGCAATCGAGGACGACGATCGTACATCCGGTGCAGCCGGATCGTTTATAATCTGCTAGCATGGTTTACAAATCAAGTCAATTAGGAGTATTAATATAAATTTCTTAAAATGGTTGTATACATAAAGTGTCTTTTAATATTTTTGAATGTCAACATTTTAGATCTCCTGATAAAAGTTGTTTTAGATATAAACATTTTTATTTATATATACAGCCATTGACAAATTTATTAGGCATCCTTAAATTTTCCATATTTCTTAAAAATATTTTAATGTTACTGATAACGCATTAAAGTTGCTATCGGTAATTTAAAAAATTTTTGTATTTTCCTTGTTCTGTATACTTAAAAAAAGAACATTGTTGTGCTTTCTTAAAATTTTATTGTATTTTTGGTATTCTGCAACTCGGTAAAAAAATTTCTCTCGAAAAATTTAAGTGCAGTTCCATAAACTACAACATTTTACCTACAAAATCCTTTTTTTTAAACTTTCCTATAATTTTTTTTTACCGAGATACATAATTTTGAAACTAAATCTGTATTTTTCAGACATGTTGTCCATACTAGACGAAAAATTAAAAGAACATTTTATAGCTTGAAATTTCAGCTTTAAAGTGCTATCGATAGTTTTTTTTAAATTTTTAAATCTTTTTAGTATTTATACACTAAGAAATACAGAAGATTTAAGGATGCCTAATAAATTTGTCAATGGCTGTATATAAAATACTCGAGACTTCAGTTTCTTACACGTACGTTAACGCGCTTCTGTTAATCATAATTTAACCGATTCTCTGCCTCTTTCGTAACAGTGATTATAATTTGACAGAGAGGATTTAGTTAGAAAGCCGCGATTAGCGGCAGAGCGAAAGCCGAACGAACTGGCCGGCGAAACCGGACTGCGAGCGAAAAGGAATATATACCTACACGTGGGAAACGCGCGATGATTCCGCAACGGGAACGGGTTCGTAGAAGATTCAGACCGCGCCTCATCAGGCGCTCGCGTTACGTCTCTTACCTGGACGATTAAAGCTGGAAATTCAGATTTCGCGGTGTGAAATTGCGGTTTTCTCTGTAACATTAATTTCGGCGCCGCCTTTCCTTGACGCGACGACGACGGCGACGGCGACGGCCGCGTATTCTAAATTACCCGGCCGTTCTTGTCACTTGCGGCTATCCGCAGAATCGTCGCCGCGCCATTTTCACGTATATTTTAATGGCCGTCTACGCGCGCGTAAACGCCGCGCTGCGAAATTACCGGGTGTCTCTCGCGAGAAACGAGGGTGCTCGTCGTAACCGTCGCTTGGCCGCTAATTAATTAACGCGGATCGAGAAAACACGATATTCTCTCTCTTTATCTTTGCACGCGCTACTCTCTCCCTCCTAGTATCTTACGGTGGTAAAAGACGCATCAAAGCTCCTCCGGGGTTTCCCGAGAATAAACGGCACACGTTTACGGCTACCTACGTTAAATCGCGTTATGGCAGAAGGAGGATGAGGAGGGATCATCGTTGCCGATAATTAGAAAGTAATCGCGCCATGGTTTTTCGCATGTTCGCTCGCGTCGAGCCACGGTCCTGGCATAGAGAGAGACCATTATCTCGAAAATTGCCGGGTGCGCACCACCCTGTAGTCCCGGAGCCCTCTCTCGCCTGTGCCGTCGACGACGTTGATTAATATCAACGAATTCCTCTGCGCGTTCGTGTAATTACGCTCGTGGCGATATCCACAAACAGCTACGTCGGTTAACGCCCGTGCTCGTACTTGACGTGCGACGACGCACCGAACGTAGCATTACACGCGCCAACGAAGATTGTCGGAGTCTTGGTGGATATCCTATCGCGTCTCACGGTCGCGCGATAATATTAAAGCCGATCTATATTCACCGAACGCGGTGAAGTTCCCTCGTTCCCGTTCGCCTGTGAGCTTCTGACGCGCGCACCGCAACGAGTTCGACGTTACGATCATCTTCAAAATTGCTAGGCGTCCTTGCCTGTTCTTCGTGCCGTCATGTAACCCGTGTTCGCTTGTTAGGGTGTTTCGAGAAGCACGATCGCTTCAATCGTGCCTTCAAGAGCGTCATAATACAAACTCGTTGCTTCGACTTGCACGATTTATAATAGTTTACGATACCTAACGCAGCGGATGCATAACATGGCTGCGATATCGAGAAAAGTTTAGGAAAAAAATTATTTTAATTCAATAATGATTCATGCATTGATATGTGAAAAAAAAAAATTATTTTAATTCAATACTGATTCATGCATTAATATGTGAAATTTCAAAAGATTATACTAAAATTTAAATCGTTTATGAGATAGATACGTTTTTTAAGTTTTACAGTTTAGGATTTTTATGTCTCGTGCAATTTATGTTTTTATATTTTAGAATACCAATATATGTGTATGTAATTTTTAAATTTTTTATCTCAGCTATTTGCTATAAGCAAATGCATCGTGACGTGTGCTTAGTGCGTTCGCTGCATTCGATACTTTTTCGCTTTCTTCTAACCAAAACCATGCATATTTATCGTATCCCCGGTTACATTGCATGCAAATTACTGACGACGTTCGGCTCTGCGACCACGTCTCCTCGTTATTCCGTCCCATTGTCTGCCTACATCCTTTCTTCCTGGATAAATGCCGTCCCGACGTGGTTCACGTGCGTCGCGCTTGTAGGCCTCCGTCCTGAGTCATCCGATGAATTTTTTCACCCATTTACCGTCTAAAACCATCTACGTACTCGAGATAGTCGCACATTGAGAGGCGATGGAATGAAAGAGAGAACTCGAAAAAGAATATTATAAAAAGACTGCGTTGTTAGCTGCTTCATCTCGAAAGCTCTCACTTAAAACCTACGCCTACATGGATGACGCGATGCATGCTTGACTGAAGGATGTCCTGCATTATGTTTCATCTATAAATTCTTTAGCTAATGTGGAGTTTTAAATAATAACTTTTGATTAAATAAAACGGATTAATAAATGATGAAAAAGTCGAGGATCTTAAATTAAAACTCTTAAATAGAAAACAAGTAACAAAATATTATTCTTTATTTAGTTTCAAGTAGACTTAAATTAGAAGTGGGTTTTGCTCAAGTGCATATATAAACGTATAATTTCAGTGAGAGTGATTAGGTTGGGTGGTGTTTTCTTGTTTCAAGAAAGACGATCTGTTTATAAGATGATGTGATTGAAACTCTTCGTTCCAAGAATGCATGTAAAAAAAATATTAATTAATCCTGAATATGATCATTAATAAAGCTTATATTTCCAGTCGGGAGAAACGAGGGACGTTAAATCGATAAATAAAATTAATACTTGCTGCTGCTCTCGCGTTTATAAATCTCTCTTAAAAACCTAAAATATTATAATAATTTCTGATTTTATCACGAGATATGCTTGGATATGTTAACACTTTCTCGTCTCATAATATAAAAGAGTAATAAAACAAATTATTAAAAAGTCGCCGTCATTTAAATTCAAAGTTTAATCGCATCATCACATAATCGCAAAATATAATGAGTCTCGAATCGCGTTTAAACGTGATAAAAATTTTAAGTAATTTGCAATAAATAATGACGTTGCATCGTATCGCGCGAAAAGAAAAGGATAATAACACGTTGCAGACTCGCTCCTTAATTTGGCAAATTTACTACGACCGAGGCGACAAACCGCGGGTCACGCTTCGCCTACGGAAAAGGGTTCGGGACTCGATTTGAATTACGCAAGAGCACGTCAACACTTTGTTCCTTGCGTCGGTAATTTTCTCCGCGAAAGCGAAGCAAATCGATGGCATTGTCAGCGTGCCTCACGCCCACGTATCTCCGGGTGCGTGCAACGAAAGGTAAAAATACGCTTTGAAAATGCGTACTCGCGTTTCAACGCGTGTAACTTATAATTGGTTTACAACGGTAGTCGGGCGATAAATAAATCTGCGAAAAATAGAGAAAGAAGGGATCAGCAAAAATACTACCTGTTGCATCGAAAGAGGTGCTTTCGAAAGAAAGAGAGAAACGAAAAATATTTTTATTCTCTGTATTCTCTGTAACATATCAGAAGATTATATCAATTGCAATATAATAATATATCATTAATATTGATTACAATAAGTTAAACAAATTCTTGTTTGCTAAATCTGTAACATACTGCATACACTCGAGATCAGTCATCGTTAGCAAAGTGCAGAAAAAAAGAACTAAGTGGAAACATCGTTATCTAGTCAGCCTTACACACGCTGAGTTCGAATCAGCATCGCCGATCACATCTCTACTTGATTTAATGCGTGTTTCATAGTATTTTTAGTAAGAGTGATCTATTTTATATCTATCGAATATATATATATATATATATATATATACGCGCACATCTTAATTTAAGGAATAAAATTATCTATCAAAGTGACGTATCGTATAATTATGTATAATTATAAATATTAATATTTATATGGATTAGTTTTATTAGGTCAATCTAATTTATATTACGAATACAGATATTAACATTCCTGCTGGCTCTTTTTCTTGAAACTTCTTGTGCGTATACGTATTTTATGAGCCTCTCTACTCATCCGAGTAGGATCCGCAGCCCCGAGTAAAACAAATTTTTCTCTTTCCACTTATTCTTGCTCTCCAACCGCAGCTAGGTAGTCGGGTGTCCATGATAGCGTATCTACGCGTATGTAAAACTATAGATGAGCTTGCCGGCACACATACACGACTCATGCGCGCGCGCATAGTAGTATTGAACATTATATATCCAAGTATATATATATATATATATATATATATATATATATACTCAACATAGTAGTATTGCAACCAACACTCGCGGACTTTTCGAAGCATGTGCGTGCATTTATACGTGTGCGTGCATAGATGCACGTCTGTGCGTGGGCGGAGACCAGTAGCCGACTCGCCGCACGGCCGGTTGATCGGCCTGTTGGACCGTGACGTACCAACCACTACCACTTTATTATTACTACTGCAGCACTCCTTGCTAGTAGTGCTTTGCGTTCGACTCGCCGTGCACTTCTCGGGATCCACGGGAGGAACGTTCCCCTCGTCTTGGCGGGCGGCGACTCACCGTGAGTAGCATACCGCGTTCAGATAACACAAACGCGCATGCATATGCACGTGTATGCGTGTTTGTGTGTATGTGTGTGCGTGTGTGTGTGTGTGTGTATGTCGTTCGCAAACCTGCGTGCAAAATTGCCTAGGGTTTATTACACTTGCACCGATGAAATTGTGCATGCGCCGTTCGTTACGCATCTATCTCTACTCGAGCACCATCGGTCGGCTGGAAAGTATTCGACATGTCGGAGAAATTGGCGCAGATGAAGCGGAAAGTACGGCAGAAGAGAAATCATTGAAAATGTTTAAAGGAGTAAAATATTTTCCCTTTAGAATTTTTCATATTTTCGAAAATTTTAGTATTGTCAAGTACAATCGAATTTAATTGCAAAAAAGAGAGAGAGAGAGAGAGAGAGGGAGAGAAAGAAAACAGCACAAACTTACTTTCTGACGAAATTGATGCACTCTTTATATTTGTAAATATCAAGTGATTTTATTAATTTCTCATTTACAAGTGGTTAAAAAAAGGGAATAAGGTTTTATCGGTTCTAGGTTCCAGGATAGATAGGTAATATATTTTAATTGATTTAAAGATAGACTTAAATTTTTACTACAATACCAGTGTCAACTGTAGCCTATACATTAATCTTATCAATTCGCGCTCACTCGCAGTCGACGAAAGTCTGTCGGCATTTTTCTCTCGTTCACCGCGTGTACAAATTCGCTATCGTTTTATTTACGGGACGTTTATCGTGGAAAACGTGCATCGCACACACGTTCCGTTAGAAACGTCTACCTTGTAAACTATTGCTGGCCGGGCCTTGCTAAGTTGACCGTGCTCTAGGCCCGTATAGCTGTCCGACTGAAATTATTTGCAATGCGCCACGAAGAGAGAGCTCCGGTTATACTAATTTATAATACTGCAAACGAGACTTGATAGAATCCATTTGCTTGGAGTAACGCACGAATCGTGTACGTCGCGCGGGCTGAAGCGAAAGGACATGTAACAAAATATTGCTTTGACGCGATAGCGCGAGGAGCCTCGACTAAACTGGTATCCCGGTACTGTGGACGCGCGCGCGTGTGTGTGTGTGTGTGTGTGGATAGGCTGTGCGTACGGTCTCTATAAAATTATTTCGAAACCAAGCGTGATATTAATAACTCGAAATTATGAGAACAAACAAAACGGCGAGCGTGATCATGACTCGTTAAATGTGTACATATGAAACTTGGTATGAAAATGAGGGCTATAAACGGTCAGAACAGAAATCTCAGAATAAGGTAAACGATGCTTATTTAACACGCTTATTTAGCAAGCAAATTATACGCACGAAAAGATAATCTGCATTCTTCATTTTGTACATTATAAATATCTGACATATAATGTTTATGTTCGTAGCGTTTTACGATCTAATTGCTCTTGACACAAAAAAATTACTCGTGTGTTATTTAGCAGCACGGATTTTTGTAGAAAAGATCCAAGGTCTTTGTACATATACGGCGTACGTTGCTTATGCATCTCAAGCAAGATTTCTGCCACTCTTGTTCTTGCGTAATCGGCCGTAGCAAGAGCGGCCACGATGCATCTGCATTCAGCATCTGCATCGACCGATCGGAGGTCGATGCGGAACGAGCTCGACTCTCTCTCATCTCGATGGCCGTTTCTCTCTCATCGTAATACTCTCTCGCGGACGCGCACCGTTCGCCCCGCTTTTACGATCTAATCTCTTCTTTTACTCTCACCTTCGATCGTGTTCGCTCGTTTACGGGACCGAGAGAGGAGCAATTCGCCCCGTGGTCTCTCGATACACCTTCGCCGAGCGCTAGCGATCCTCGTCGACCGGTTTTTCGTCGTAGATGCAGCCGCGTATAAAATTGCGTGAGTCGTGAAGAGAGGCAGGCGGGCGGGCGGACGGTTGCCACCGATCCAGAAGCAGCTGCAAATGGACGGAGAAACCCCAGACCACCGCGTCCTCCTCTTCATCCTTCTCCTCTTTCATCTCCTCCTCTCGCAGGCAGACGCTGCATATGCTACGAATCGACCGACTTGATGTTTTACGACCGCCCGTGAAATCAAACTGTGCGGTGTTTGCGATGCGGTTGCACCGGCTCTCTCGCGGCCGGTGCGTTTTTCATCGCCGAACGTCGATCGAAGATGAAGAGAGCTCGTTTCTCGCGGCTGCGAAAGCCGCTGATTAGCGAGATCGCGGAAATATCTGTCGTGGAAAATTGCGGAAACATCCGCATAATTTATTGAGCTACGTCGCGCGCGATCGCGTTGCGAAATCGCGAAATACGCATGTAGCTGCAATAATTTCTCTCTTTCGAACTTTTACTCTTCAAATATTTTAAGTATTAATAGTAATAAATGTCATAAAATAATTTTACCGTTGATTGTGGCAATATACAGTAATAATACGTTTTTTCAAGAATATTATTTGAAATTAACAAAAAAAAAAAAAATAGAAAATTATGTCGTTTGCTTAAGTTTGACGTATTACGAAACATGTACAATCTTTTATTGCTTGCGTAATTACGATCGGAGTAAGTGATAAAACAAGATTGACTAGTCATTTCTTGCATTTGTAATACGACCAATGTGTACTTAACTTTCTCGACAAAACATTATGATTTTATAATATTTTTTGTATAGCACGAGAATAAATTATACAGCGGCGGATCATACATTGGCATTCCTACGGCGCGATTTCGTTCGTTGCCGATAAATTAATTCGCGATTGCGATCATTTGTACTTCTAGATTTTACAACTTTTTGTGAAAAGTGCCCACGATAACAGTATTTAGGTCGTTTGCTCGCAGTTGCATAATTCTTTCTTCGCACGGAATCGGGCCGCTTAAAGTGCGCTCGGATGACGCGTGCGCATAGATCCACGTCGCGATTAATATCGCAGGAAGTTACAAAATGACTAATCGTTTCGTACAAACGATCAAACTGTCACGACCGTAGCCGTGATCAAGATAGCCGACCATTAACTATCTTATGACAAAGGTAATGACGCTAATAATTCTTTGCGCGGCTTATACGAGATATCGATCTCACTTCTGTATGACTCTCGCGCCAATAAGAGGATCTCGAAGGGCGCATCGCATCATGCGATAGTAACAATACCTGGCCTGTAGGTAATTCCGCAAGGATTCGTCCATTCATTCTGCAAAGCATTCAACCGTGCCGTACGTCAATTCTATCATGCGCATTCGATACCAGCAACTAATTCTCCATTGAATCATTTAATGCCAGCCATATCGACACGATTCTTTGTGTAAATGTTAATTTTACATGACAAAATATTATTCCGTTGTTGTTTTTTATCTAAAAATACTAATTAAAATTTTTTACATTCTACTTTTTAAGAAAAATAATGTATATAATTTAATAAATTTTGTACATATAAGTTATTTTTCTTAAGATGTAGAATATTTAGAATATATAAAATTAAAGATTTTAATAACTGTATTACAAGCCAATGTACCACACGTTAACCTCAGACATTTCAAAGGTCACTCTTCGAAGACCTGGTATTATGTATCTACGTAGCTTTTATCCTCATTCGTGAGGAAATCGGAAATCCCTCAAGCTGAGGAAAAACACTGCCGCAGGATCGCCCTCGGTGTTCTTGCAAAACGCGCAACAACGGTTCCAAGAAGCGTACAGATTGGTGGGTGGTCTCCATTCAGAGATGTTTATGACTATGTCGTGGCAAAGTGGCTGTGCGCGCCACGGAACCCGTGCGAGAGGAGCCGCGCACTCTCCTCTTCGTAGCGCCCACCAGGTCGAAGACCCTACGTTCGAGACCCTTCGCTCGGATCGACAAAGGCACCCTGGCGACCTCGGGATGTAACGGCGAATCCCAGGAACACGAATCGTGCAACATAAATATTTATTTATTTCGTCTCTCCCTCTCTCTCTCTCTTTCTCGCGGCTATAACAAATAAATTATTTTGATTTAGTATTCAGTTGAACGTTTTCTGCTGATAATATTTTCGATGTATATCGAGTTTATCTCACTTTACGTACATTGAGCTTACTGCGTTACGCAACGCGCCAGGTATGGCTCTTGTGAAACATCGATAACGTCCCGACGATATTAATCGATATTCTAATCGGTCAATCAACGCCCTGGGCACCCTTTGCACGTAATATCCTCCTTATAACGGGACACCGAGTACTTCTGTTCCTCGATAGCTGACGATCAGCATCGATAAATCGCCGTGCCGTCGACGAAGTTACGAGGAAGCTAGCTCCAAGTTCTGAGATGCGCGATGAGTGCGGCTCGCAGAATTTTACTAAACAAATATTGATTCTATTATATCTTACAGATAAAACGTAATACATCATGTAGTTGTATATTAATATATGGATTACGAATAATTATAAAATATGCAAATACCTGTTCTGATTACAACTATTATCGCAATTTGCTTTCTAAATTTTTTAGAGTGAAATTTTCACTCTAATCATGGAGTCACTAACCAGTTCACTCCATGTGGAGTAAACATTCACTTCAATAAATTGAATTTATTCACTCTAAGGCAAAAAGTGAAAAATTTCACTCTTATTTTTAAAGTAAAGTTCACTACTTTAAAGTTAACACTCGAAACTTCACTCCAATTTAAAGTAAAATCGCCTGCGTAGTTCTTTCCGTGTGTTACTTTTAAGTTAGAACAGCGCGGCATAGGCGACCACGTACATAAAAAAACAGTGAAATGTCACTCTTTTTAGGGTGGATAATAGGAAGGATAAATCCAATAAAAAGCGAATAATTTCACTTTGTCGAAAAATTAAAATTCCACTCTACTTCGACTGGCAGTATTTTCATTATTGCTTGAAGTGAGACTCGACTTCAAAAGAGAGAGTGAGATTCCACTCTAAAAAATTTAGAGAGTGAATTTGACTCTTTCTCGATTAAATTACCGAGATAGATTTTGTCTTATAAATAATGAAACTAAAGATATCGATTTATAATTATCGCTTTATCATTGATATCATCACGATATTCCATTTGAATATAAAGTACAATGGTCTTTGAAGTATTATATTTAGATCTACGTTAGATAGCAAAGTTTGACGCGTATAAATCACGCGGATGCAACCACCTTGCACATTCTTCAAAAGCATCGTACGCATGAATGCTATTTGAATTTCATTCGAACCGTTTTAGCGACCGCAAAATTTATTTATGCTCCCTTCCGCTTCCTCGTCATATTCTCTAAAGAAAGAGAGAGAAAGAGAGATTCATGAATAATTCACGTTATACTCGCCTAGTTCCTCGTCGTGAATTCCTATAAATCCGTATCATTACATAGCAGAGCAATCTCCACCCGCGAGAGCCATCGGTAAATTTTCCGCGCCGGAAAGTTTAGCTACGTTTTATATTTGCCGGCAGGTGCGTCTGCTAGATCTATTCGTAAAATATCACAAACTAGCTCTCTTATACACGAATGATCGGCTTCGACTTGCCAATTTTGTTTCCATGTATACGGATCGAGTTATTCGCATAGATATAGCATCGATATCATCTATATATTCGCGAGAGCTATTTTATATTATTTCCTGGAATCACCGATGCATTCTAAAATGCATTTTTTTTAAATTTAATGCGCGAGTTATCCATCGACAATCGCTTGCAAATGAAAAATCTATTGTGATTCATGTCACTCTTGAGAGAAGCACATGTATCACACACATACACATGTACACGTACACACAATACTACGGAGTTGATGAGAGTTCTCTTCAGCAACTTGTTATCGAGCGCACGCGACAATTATGCATCATCAGGTTGGGTAAATGTAAAATCCTTGTTCTCAATCTGTGATAATTACGCGTCGACAAACTTGTCTAATATATATGCTAACTATAGGTGGTCGCGTCATAAAAATTAATTGACAGGCGAGCGGTAATTTATTATCTCGTCGCATTTCGAGGCTCATTTCGTTCAAGTATGATTTACCGAACGCGATTGATAGTGTATCTCGATTGGAACGGGTATGGAATGAGATTATCATCGCAAATCATTCGATCTTATTAGACCAGTCGACCGGATGTATTATAACGCGGCGTCAAGGTTTTTCGCCAACTTGGGACGTACCCTCGAGTAGTAATGCCAATTATTCTTTCTTCCACCAACAGATACACCTCTAATTTACTGTCGACCCTTCTCTCCTTTCATCGGTCACATCCCTCTTTCGACACTTCTTTCTTTAAAGCCGCTTTTACGACTTTTATACGGACGTCGTCTAGACGTGTTACGTTTCTTTCTTCCGCCGAGCACATTAACATCGCTCTTTCGTGTCTTTCGAATCATTGGCGATCCGATGTTAAGTGTATCTAACACATTTAACATTGTACTTTATTGTAACGCTTAATACAATTCGCAGGAATTATTGCAAATTATGAATACATTGTATATATCGCGATTTTTGTAGGAAAAGAGTAACATTTTTAACGCAAGTAGAATAAGTTTCAATATTTACATATCTGATAATTTGTACTTTTATTGATCTCTTGTCTATTTTGTTTATCGATTTTATCTCTGTATAATTTATATATGCAAAAGATTATCAATATATTTTTCTTTTCTCTTTAAGAGATTTTTAATTATAAATAATTTTAAATATAATTTTTTTTTAGGAACACATAACTGTAAATATTTATTAAAAATACACGTTATTTTTTAGCTGAACGAATCATATTTTTATACTTTGTTTTTTTAATTTAAATTAATGGATATAATATAATCATTATATTCCATATTTTTACAAAGAATACCTCTTTTGAATTTTTTGAATCTTTAACGTCCAGACTTTTAGTGTTATTTAATGTTATCTGACATGTATTGCTTAGCTCTTTATTGCCATAATTTTTTATAATTATCGTGAAATTTATATTAAAAAATCATTAACATTTTAGTAAACTTTCCAACATTTGAGATATCATCTTTTTGACTAGTTTTTATACAAACTATTTTAGACACAATAACTTATTTTAAATTCTTGTATCTTTAAAAAATAAAATTTTTGTTTCAATTCAGTCATGAATTAATAATAAAAATCAAAGCTCTAAACGGATATATTTTTAAAAATTACAAGAGTCATAAAAACATTTTATTTTCTAATTGTGGCTAGGATTTTTTTTTTTTTGAAAATCAAAAAGAGCAAGAACAACACGTAACAAAAATCATCCACCCGCGCTTGTCGATCTTCGAGACAGAGGAAGAATTCGACCGCTGATGATGCCGTTACTTGGAATGCGTACGCACCAGTCGAGAGACTCGTGCATGCGTTGCTGGAATACCTCGGTGCGCGTGTAGTGATACGTCGTTGCTACAATCGGTAGTAGCCCTTTGGACCTTGAAGTATTTCGTAATAACTGAAACTGTACATACCTACACATGTGCTGTGCAGCTTGTCTGACAGCTGTCGGTCTCTGACCTCTCTCTTAACCTCTCTCCAAATCTCTCCAATTACGATAAATCGAACAATTAAGCAATATTTATGATGTTATTGTAACTATCTCACTAATCTCTTAAAATCAAAATTGATCTTTATTCAAATATTTATGTTGCCATAACAGTATTTGTTATTCATTAAAGTTACAAATTTTCTTGCTTGCATTTGTAACTCGGATATTTTTAAAGCCGAGAATATATTCGACTTGTATTCTTCAATTATTTAACGTTACAAAAGTAGTGCATTAAAAGAGAATCGTTCGGGTAAATTCCTGAGCTAATAAACGCTGACATATCTTCTTTTAATCAAATATATAGACCCGCATATCGATGATCCGGCGGGCTTATCAATCATCCGTTTGCGCACCAGCGGGGCTTTACCAAGAACCTTGTTGGAGGAGGACCTATTGACGCGTATAAGTACAGAGAGAAACATATAAAATGCACGGGTTATTGTCGCCGGGTCTCTCACCGACAGCTGCTCGTTAGTTGTTGCCAGCCGTGCGGAGGTGAACCAGTCGAACCTACATATGCAAACGTATGTAGTATACGACGTGCATCTAAAATATCTACGTACCTAGTGCACACACACACACACACACGCGCCAAGTTGTATTTCTACGACATACGGAATGTATTATAAGCGTTGATATTATTCGTAATATATCTAATCGTTGAAGTTTTTAAAAACGCATCTCTTAGCTATTTTTAGTTTACAAATGATATTTGTAAGAAAAAAGAAAAGACTTTAAATTTTGATTTAGATGAATTCGATGAATAAGCAAAGATACACACAAAAATGACGTTAACACACATTTATGAAATAAAAGAAACATTAATATTATAAAAATGTATAACTCACATTTCTCTGCTTAAAATTTTTTTTTAACTATTTTTAAACTATCTTTTAAATTTAAAAAGAATATATTTTATATTCTTTAGGACGTATCTTTTGTGCGAACTTGGTGTATTGCGCTTTAAAATGTACGACAAAGTCTGTAATTTTTACCTTTTCAAGGTACACTCTGTGTGCACAGCGACATACGTATTTGTGTATGTGTGTGTGTGTGTGTGCGCGCGCGCGCGCAGGTACGGTGTGTACACACGCATAGGAACGCACGCGTGCGTTTTGTCGGACTAACGGCGGTCGAACGAACAAGTATACGAGTCAAGAAAGGCAAGCAAAGGCAAAGTAAAGGGACAAACCACGCCTTACGCCGCCTTGGCAGTGGAGAGAATTCGCCTTCGCCTCCACTTCTTCGTCTCTCACTTCTTGCCTCGGGCATAACTAATATATCGACGGCTACCTTCCCCCTTTTGCGTTCGCTCGCTCTCGCGTCGATTCGCGATTCGCGTGATCTCTCGCCGACGTTTGCGAATCGTCGAGGAGATGCCAGATGCGTTCCGCGCGTTTCCGCTCGCGAGCGCATCAGGTGCCGATAATACCTCTTCCTCCGTAATTGCTTTAAAAATTATATTATATATCTGTGAAGAAATCATCATATATGTTCATAAAACATACAGAAATTCTTTTTTTTTTATATCTTTAAAGACAAAGATGCAAGAAAAATTAATTACTAATTTAAAAATACTAAAATATTTTTAATTAATTAACTATTCAAAAATACATAGTTATCGAAATGCTATAAATCTACATTATACGTGGTGTTATTGTTAAAATAATATTTGCGGATAACAATTATCGTTTTGTCGACTGACAAAATCAGATTCATCTGGAAACGAAATGTCACTGGGTTACTAGAGAATTTTCCAAGTCAGCAAGCAAGCCAAGCGCGAGGCGTTACTTCCCTATTACTGTTTTACGACGTATCGTTGGCGTAAAATTAGTTTCGTTCACGCAGGGTTCTTATATATCTGCTCTTATTAAGATAGACTTTTATTTTCTACGGGTGTTTTAATTGAGGTGCTTTATGATCTGCTAATTTAAAAACCAAAATAATCAGTAAATATATATTTACTTACAATTAGCATCTTACATATGACGTACGATATATTACATATGATTATATTATATAACAATAGTATGATGTTGCGAATAAAAATATATGTAATTAATATAAATTTGTAAAGAGGGAGATTATATTAGATTTTGACACTTGAGATATTTTGCAGCATATTAAAAGAAAAATATTAATATAATAAAATTAACAGAGAAAGAAAGATCAAAGTTTTACAAAATATGGAATGTTAAAGATTCTAGTTATACTATTTTGAAAGTCGTGGCTTTTGTTATATATGACCATGCATATTAATCATAATCATATAATCTTTTGAACACATTGACAGAAGACGGAAGTCTGGAAAGAAAATTTTATTGATCATAGATATCCGTAAAAGTTCTGTAGCTACGCTTCGCAGCCGGCAATTCTGATTCAAGCGAATCCTTCCTGACGGTCAGAATGTCACTAGGTTATTAGAAAGTTTTCCAGACGAGTAAGCGTAGCAGTAAGCGTTTACTATACTCCACTGCTTGTGAGAGGGAATCGGCTGTTTGCATCGCGTAACGTTTTACCAGAATCTCAGGTGATATTGTATAATTTATTGTAAATCTTAGTTTCTTTTAACATAATTTTAAACAAACTTGTGAAGAGAATATTCATTGTAAATTGTACTAAATTTATTAAAATAATTCTAATAGAATATACAATATATAAAAATAGTAATAAATTAAATTATAAGACAGTAATATTTCAAGAAGAATAATGATTGTCGTGAATTGAAATAAAATTACACAGTCAGAAAGAAATCACTTCTCTCTATATATCTGCCAGGAACATTATCGACAAAGTCCCTCGAGTCACTTTGAAAGTTGATCTGCATATCATCTGCATAGTCTATTCTTACATCTGGCAGGTCGTATGCGTATGGATAGAATTCTTTATTCGATGTTACAGTTATACGCGTGGAAGGCAAACGCATATCGAGCATGAGAGAAAACGAGTACGGAAGAAAAAAATGAGAAAAAGACAAGCAATATACCGTTAGTACATCTTTTTAACATCGAGAAAAAAAAGGTGCAACTCGATCGTTTGATTCGTTGAATTTAACGAATGTATACTTTCATATGTCACTATTGATATTCTATTTCTCAGAATTTTTTCTATTCAATTCTGTTTGCTCGCAATATATAGGTATGATTTTTTCTTCAAAACTAAAATATATTTACGTGTGTGAAATGGTATTAAAAAAAATAAATGTATGAAATGTGCAAAGAAACAGCTAAGCTGTAAGAATATAAAGATAAATTACAAGGATATAAAGATATGCATCAATAGTATCTTTCTCTTTCACTCTCACTCTATATAGCCTCCGCGCTCAATAGCGAATTAAGATAATACAGGCGTAATGTCGACCACTAAATTGCGAACGTCACCGGAGTACTCCATTTCCTCTGCTAAGCGAGCGAGAGTCCTGCGCCTTAACATTTAACTCTCGCGGCGGGACTCGGCGGACCACAATTGACTCTCTCGACGGGCGACTATCCGCGGTATTTTGCATCGTAGATCTAACCGGCGATCGGCGTTCCACGATCTGTCCGAACGTGAGAGAGGATAACGATAACGGGAGTGCACGCCTGGGAAAAACGATCCGTCCGTCTTCCGTGAGACGTAAACGCGCCTTATTTCGCGATGCACTCTCGGCGCAACGACAAGACCTGCATCGCTCGAGCCTGCAGGGCTCTATTTCAGAGAGAGAGAGAGAGATAAAGAAATGTGTAACGCGTATATTATTTATTTCCGCGAATCACGGATGAACCGATTAAACGACGATTTCAGGCCTGAAGGGCCTCTACACGCGCGATTCTAAGCGCGGATAACTTGGTCGCGGCTCTCTGAGCGAGCGGACTTTATATGCGCCAAAAGAAAAAAAAAAAAGAGAGACAGAGAGCGAAATACCTCGCAGGGAAGTAATCGCGATACCGGTCTGGCGATCGTTACTTTCTGCACACTCGTCGTATAGCAATTAACCGCGGCAATAACGATTTTTGTCCGGTCGTGTAATGCTCGAGCGCGGACAAACACCATTACACGCTGTGTGTTGAATCAGTTGCGGCGCGACAAAAATTGTAATGGAGCGTCTCGCATGTAATTATGATTTGTTACAAAGTTTCGAATGGCTCTATAACGTTTGAAGAGGAAACATGCCATTTCCCATAAGTGTGTTATATGTGCTCACGATGCGTTTTTTTTTTTTTTTTTTTTTTTTTTTTTTATCGAATGCGTGCATTACATGCCTTTAAACGCCATATCAGAGAAAACTCGTATAGTGCTCGACATTATCTTTCCCTCTAGTTCCAGCAATCGACCTTCGAAGTCAATGGCATCGTTAAAGCAAAGAAGAGACGTCGCAAAGCAACAGACATTGTAGAAAGAGTACAACTCGATACGCGGGTATATAATTTTATCCAAGATGAATAATTGAAATTTTTTGCACGCACAGAGAGAGTATTAACTTAATTGTCAAAAATTCGTAAAATATCAAAGTATCCGTCGTTAAAATCATTTTCATCGCAAAGGGGGGCTCATTCGCCCTTGGTTCCACCAATGAACGTCGCGCCGATGATGAACATCGCGCCGCGCGCGTGTTCAATAAAACGTAATCGCGTATGATATTCACGGCGCGACGTTACAGCGGCTCGTTCGGCGATGTAACGAAACGAAAAGAGCGGTTAAGCTCCTCTCTCTCTCTCTCTCTCTCTCTCTCGGTACAGCAAAACCCGTAGGACAGAAACGAGCGCTACGGCAAAGTCCGCCGTGTGGCGGTTAGCCTGGAGGCAACGGCACGAGATGAGCGATGGATCGGAACGATTCGGGAACAGTACAATCGGACGCCATGTGATAGTACGGGAATAATCCCCAAGACGTTCAGATATTCTTTCTCTCTTCCTCTCTCCCTCTCTCTTTCGAGGGTAGTTAATCGGTCGATCGATTAATTGACGGTTCGCGCGCTCGCGAACCGCTCGCCGCCACGGAAAATACCGATCGATCAAAACAATCGATTAATCGTCCGCGCGTCCGATAAGGCCGGATGATAAGAGGTAGCCAGGGTATTGTTCCTCGTTGCAAACAATTAATGATACACCGCCATCGATAATCGACCGAGCCTCGCGATCGCCAAGCTCTAGGCTACTTTCTCTCGGATATTTTTCAGCCGCATGCGGAACCGCGGAAATGTTTCTCCGTCAGCATTTCCGCGAGATATTCGTGATAAGAAAATCGATGTAGATACAGGACGTTTCAAACGTATTTTTATATGCTTGCTTCCTTTTTAATACCAATTCATCAGCGGACATACATATACAATTGACGCAAAATGCAATGCATTATGCGAAATTCGATTAATTTTGCGTCTTTAATATTTAGAAATATATACAGATTTGTGATGAAAAATATAATTGAAAATCGATCTCTTCAACGTTTATAGCGATTTTCATCTATGCTTTGAGCTCTCAAAGTGCTTCTGTCTATTCCGCGAACTAACAATAATATGTTTCTATTGATTGTGCGATTTAGTAGTAGGAGCGTCTGATACGTTCGAATGAAATTGGTAGCCCGTCGCTCGGGGCTTAAACTCGCGACTTCTGGGGAAGGAATGATTGTAAGAGATCCCTGGGCTCTCTGAAACTCGTTTTTAGTTACCGTAGCCGATGACGCGCTCGAGTCTTTCGCTGACGTTCGACGCCCGAGACAGGAACACGCTTCTTCCTCATATTAATCTAGGCTTGTTGAGCCCGCTTCTTATCCATAACGGATTTTTCCGCGTTTTTGCCATGGCCCCGCGCAACACAGGCGCATTATCCCTAACGTGTTTCGTTCCCCGTCGCGATTATCCTCCCGGCGAACGGTAAATCCCTTTCCGATGGGCGGCCGTCAGACGTTGACTTGAAAACGGCAGGACGTTCGTCTCTCTATACGCGCTTAGGATAATCTTATCGATACTTGTATCGATACGATATCATTCTTATTGCGGAGATTGACTCTTAAAAGAACGGTATAATAATTTCCTTTATGCGCACTCGTGAAAGTATCTTGCCCTAAAAATGTAACAGCATGCTAGATTGATCGGATATAATTACACGCATTTTTAATTTTGTTTCATACATGGATTTTAAGTAGATGCATTTGCGTTTCTATTTATTATATTGCGTTAACTTTCGGGGACAAGAATGCCCAGGAAAAACATGGAAAACTGGAAAATCAAAGAATTTTCATGAAATTGTACTCGAAAAATTTTTTTAAAAATTCTCTCTGATAATTTTGCTCTTATATTGTAATATATTCAATGTCTTAACTAAATATTGATAACTGATGCAGTAAATATATATATATATATATATATATGCATTTTCTCTTGTGCTTTTCACTCATATGAAAGAAAAACACAGAGTCACTTAACTTTCAAGTGCTAGATTTGCAAATGTAGCGGAAAACCCTAAATAGTTGTTTGTAAGATGAACACTTTTCACTTGCGTAACATTTTAATTTTTTTATCGCTAAAATTACAATATAAAATATATATATTCTTTGTAATTTCTATTGTAATCTTAGCGATAAAAAAATAAAAATGTTACGCAAGTGAAAAGTGTTTATCTTACAAACAACTATTTAGGTTTTTTCGCTACATTTGCAAATCTAGCACATGAAAGTTAAGTGACTCTGTGTTTTTCTTTCGTATGAGTGAAAAGCATAAGAGAAAATGCATATACAATAAAAAAATCTTATTTTAGAGAAAGTTGCGCCAAAAAAATAAAACATTCTCTTTAGCTGGAATTTTGAATAAAAATATCTGAAAGAGCAGAGAGAGAATTTTCCAGAAAATTTGTTTACAAGATTTGAGTACGTTCTGGTAGAGAACTTTACCGCATTCTTGCTTCTACCTAAAATCTCTGATTCTGATTGCAAAGATTTGTGTCACTCGTGGAACGCGATTGGACTCGAATGGACGCGGCGCGCGCAACGAGTTCACTGGGTTTCCAAGCTCCAGACTCGCAAGTCGAGCGTGGCAAAATACCGCGGCTCCACTTGGGCGAGCTTTCGTTCGAAACGGAAATGGTAGGCTGCAATTATTGCAGTCGTTGGCTTGACTTTCCCGTCTGCTGCGGCCGTGCGCACCAGCCGCGAATGCATAACCGCCGCCGGTCGATTAACTGCGACCTTCGCCGCAACGTTGATGCAAATAGACGACATATCCGCAACGTGCCCGCCTCGGGTCTTCGTACGACAATGTTGCGACCACTTCGCTTTCCTTCCTTTCAGCTAGAAGATGGTGAGCTCTTTGCAGCCTGAAGATAATCATTTCTCGGAGACTCTACTTTGTGAAAACGTGTAATCAAAATGAGAAATTTCAAGAATGAGACTGAATACTATTTTTATTGAATTAAATATCTTTTTAGATTTTTAAGAAGATCGGTGAAACAAGGCGAGAAAATGAGACACAATTGAAGACCTGAAACAAAGTTGCTGCTTTAACACACGAACATGGAGTTGGTTTCGCTCGAGAAGATCGGCGAACGAAAGTTCTATGCAACGATGACGTTGGTGGAGCTGCATGCTACTATCCGCTTGCATCATCGCGCAATTGCGCGATTCCAGCGCGAATTTTAGCGCGTAGTGCAAGCTAATTATTATCCCATAATCAAACGGTATTAATTATCGCAGGCTTTCACTGGATAACTTTTATAATCGCCCGTAATAGACGTAATTCATCATTGTCATCTCGGAAAGATAATTGGATCTGCCGCGAGACAAGAGTTGGTTTCTTGCAAAAATTTTTTGGAGAAACGAATACGCCAGTAAAGTGTTTAAGCTTTTAAAGTATTTCTTGTTTTTATTACATTGATATTTTATGCACTCTACTATCATTTTATGTAGATATGTAAAATAAAAGGAATTCACACATATTTATTACGCGACCACTAAAATTTTGATGTATGAGGCAAAGCGGAGCGCCCGTTAATAAGCAAAGCAATTTTCGAGGAATACCGACGTGACGGTACGGGTGGGTTTCGCAACAGGATCTCAAGCTCGGATCGATCCCGAGTAGAGATACCGCGGGCGATGCGTGCCGGATCGTCGGATCGGCGTGTTGCTTACGTTGAGAAAAATTCGCGAAATGCCGTCTGAACGCTGCGAGACGTCGCGTCGCTCCTCCGCAGAACAAACAAAGGGATGCTCTCTGCGTCCGTTCTCTCGCAAACGAGTTCCGTAGCCAATTATAAATTACCTCGAATTAAATCGATGATCATCACCACCACCAGTATTGCCGCCGCTGTGGCGGACCTTGGCGAAAACTCCTCACTTTTTACGATCACATATGCGCAAAGTCTTTTACGGCGATGCGCGTAATTGCAACGTGGCGAAGGGAGTGATAAACAACGCTCGAGGCTATATTATAAGACAGTAAGGGCGGGCTGGTTCCCTCCCGCTCGGTTTTCACTCGCTCGTGCGCACGCGTTGGATAATATTTATCGGCGTGCTTAATTGCTGCCCGAGACGAAACTCTCAACCTCGAAACATGGGCACGTATTTTTTGTCATGCTTTTTCTCACGCATCGAAATTGCTTTGCATGCTCTCAATCAGTTCCAGCAATAAATTATCCAAAATCTCCATGCAATTTATAAATAGAAATGTTAAGAGTTCTTATTTATTTCTTTAAAAATAGTATATTATTTTTTTAATTTTTTTTTTTTTTTTTTTAATTTCTTTTCATTTCTTATCGTCGAACTGCTATTATAATTTAGAGATATGTATACAATAAGATTTTCAGTAAATTTATTTAGTCAAGACTCAATTTTTTCAAGAATATTTCAAAACTTTGTTTATAAAATTATATATTTTTTATATCCCTCTGTATGTATGTAAAAATTGTGCGTTTAATTTTCTTATTATTCCGGAATTTCTCAACACTCTCGAAGCGTTGTCGACTCTGACCTCTTTTAAGATCCACGCGCGGTCAAAGAATTATGAGCCTTCAGACTAATTATTAAGTCCCGAAGATTTAAGGTAGTACTTTAAATACTTGGGTAGTAACATTAAATAAAATTCACATTCTGTAATGAAAAAGCGTGCCGATATCGTCCCCGACGTTCTCGACGTTTAACGTTCGCCTACGCGGCCCGTTAGGCCCCGAGGACGTTAACCCACTAACTGGGAGATTATTTTTTTATCTGCGCAGTTATGGAATCACTTGTGTTCGTAACCGCGACCGTGATTATCATATTTTGTGGTTTCGGATGTCGTGTTGTTTTCGGTCCCAAAATTTATGGCCTCGTTTTACATCCGCATGACATTCGAATATTTTACAGACATTTGAAATAATATTCGATTTATGCGTTATATGTAACATTGACTCGCGCGTAAAAAAAAACCAACAGAGAAATATGAATTTTGCGATTGAAGATTGTTCGGACTTAAAAAAATTTCGTATTTATGATAATAATAATTATTGAGTGGCATATATATTATTCAATTGTTCAAAATTTGACTTGCATTAAACAATGTTTTAAATAATCTTAAAAAACAAGTGTAAATACATATATAAACATTTAATGGTGTAGACTTTCTTTTTGGTCTTGAGAATGATTTTTTGCCTTTTTTCCGAATATTATGGATTCATAGAAGGAATCGAAGAAGCAACTTAATAAATATAACAAATTACCGGTGTACAAATAACTATCGCGAGCTTAATGCCGATACACTGTTTTCTAAACCAGTATGCACACAGTGCGATGCATCGCGAGGGAATCGGCGATGGGGATCCGCCGCATTCTGCATCGCCAATTTGCATGACCGATGATCGAGCCGCTACTATACGCCAGTGACTAGGTGCATCATCATTACGCACTACCGAGATACGATCAAACTGTCGGTAATAACAGTCGCACGACCCCGCGCGCGCACACGAGAGAGCTGGGTCGCGTTTATTAAATTACGTCAAATTATTGGTACGCGTCGTGGTATCCGGCCGAGGCCTCAACATAGAATAGCCACGGCCTCGCCGGTTGTTTAACAGCGAGCAATCACGCTACTTTCCCAATTAGGCCGCTAATTTTAACGGGGAGCGTGTAATTGCCGCGCGGAGCCAAATTCTCTTGTAGCGCACTTTCCCAGAACCGCTTAATCGTAGGTCAATAGCTAATGCACATGAGCGATATAGAATTAAGTTATCTCACTATATTTCAATTATAAAGATTGATACGCCGTGATTGATTGCGCTGGAGAACGGAAGACAATCCCTGTCCTTATCGACCAATCGATTGAATTTTAATGGATTCAAGTCGAACCACTTATCGAAGCAAATTTGTAATATCACTCGCGGAGACTAATCATTCGCGTATTAAAAACCGATACATTTAAAGGGAAGCGTATACTTTGTACCGTGGATAAAATCCATATGAATCGTATTCGCTCCGACTTTTCGCATCAAGGCATATGTATATGTCTTTTTTAAAATATAATGAAAAAGAACGTCGAGATATTTGGGACTATCTGCATGTAAAGACATGATATAGCGATATCATACGAGACAAAAAACAAGACGAAATTAAACAAAGATGATTACTCTGCCCTTATCAGGCCCAATCAATCCAAAATCGATTTCAATCAAACTGCTTGTCAAAACGAACTTGAAATATCACGCGACTAATTTGCAAGTAAAAATACATACATACATGTATTTGATTTCAAGCGTTGTTCGAAGAGAAATCATTATTATCCGTAAAGATCGCAACGCAATAATAATTTAAAATTTTTATCTTTGTCGCTTTAATTCTTGAAATAATAAATGAATAAATCGCGAGAAATAAAGGTTTATCATTGCGTTATATCGAAATGTTCAATATTAAAAATATATTCTTATTTCTAGTTTAATAATAGGTATCTTAAATTTCAAGCTACATTTTATATGAGTAGTCGTTTTTTCTCAGTTGAATATAGTCTTAGTTGATTTTTAATTAGAAGAATATGATTATTCAACCGTCTGCATCTTAAGGATAAAATTTTGAATATCTCATTCGTCTCTTATATGCTCTTAAGTCGAGAGAAATTCAAGTATTATCTACAAATACGAACCTAAGTTATCGCCGAAGCGCGACACTTTCAATTAACGATTAAAAAATATCAGAGTATAATTTCTATTTATTCATCAAGTAACACAACGCGCGTATATCGTATTTCATTACTACGATAGCTGTTCATCAGCGATCAAGATTGAAAAGGGGAATAAAGTCTGTGAAGTTTCATGTTTCCCAACGACGCGGATTCACATACGCCACGAAATGTATCCTGATAGTACTTATAAACGCCTAAATACATAAAATTCTTCCAATTAACATAAACATTTTTTTTTTTGTCAAAAAATATTTTATAGACTAGGTTAAATTAATGAAAATATCGTTGACATATTCACAAAAAGAGAGTGAATTAAATCCAAATAAATAATTTATATATGATTTTATATTTAAAAGCTGAGTTTACAAATTATGAATTTAACTTTCTATTATTCTAAATATTTCATATGAGAATCTTCATTTAGTTATATTAATTACAATAATTGTAATTATAATTTAAATGTAATGTATGTGTTATTTTACCTCTGCTTACAGATTCGACCGACAAAGGGCTGAAGAAGGCAAAGAGCCACAAAAATTTCCGACGTCGTTTGATTAATCAAAATTTGCAGCAAGAATTCAAGGAGGAAGGAAGACAGAAAAACGGGGAGTATTTCGCCATTCTTTCAGCGTTAAATTAAATCGCAATCGCGAAAGCCATTCAAACTCGTCGTTCGACACATGTATGTACACATATACACATGATCTATATGCATTCACATACTTAACATACACGTACACAATACATATAAAGGACCCAAAAGCCTGATTAACACCGCGTACTTCCTGTGATCGTCGATTAACGATAAGCGGAATAATCAAAAATAGCGACGCAGCGAAAGGAGAGATATGTTCAGGTACGAACAGAAATGTGAATTACTATAATGCTCTCGTAAGAAAAAAAGACAACGCCGTGTTTCAAAGAGTATTGAGATCGGTAGATGCAAGGGCAAAGAATAATGGAAGCGAATATTTTCTACGACTCCAAATATCTGATCTACTGGTCTATTTTAATCTATAATTATCTTTATATAAAAACAATTTGTTCTTAAATTTTTAATTTTTTTATGAAAAATGATGATGTAAATATTTCTGTGTTAGATAATGGACTCGAGACTTAAAATCTACGATGAAAATGCATCGTTGTCTTATGTGTTATTTGTCTTGTTTTAATCTTGTTTCACTAGAAATAAAAGGATTTTTTTAAATTTTGTAAAAAATATGAAAAAGTATTAACAAAATATCTACAGTCCAACGATATAAATTTCTCCGTCAATGGTCAAATTAGATAAAAAACCTAATATCTCGAATAAAATAAAACTTTATTTATTTGCTAAATAAATAAAGTTTAGATTTATTATCGAAAAACTTATCGAGACTTAAAATTTTCTTTATTGATAAAATACAATCTTCGATAATACGTGATATTATAATATGAATGATATAATATTGATATCGTTGATTTTTCAATCTTACACACGCAGCATACATGAAAGATAGAGAAAGCTTAATTTATTGCCGAGCCATACTCTCGTTACTCTTTGTTATCGGTTGAAGATGGAAATTGAAAAGTCACGAAAAGGGGAGTCGAATCTACATATTGTAATCGTGCGTTTTTCGGAGAACCACAAGAAACGCAGATATGCGTATCACGACAATCATCACCTCCGTACGCAAGTAGTAGATTCTTTTTATAAAGAGACGCGTCGTCAGAGAGCAGACGCGATCTAATGGGCCGCATAGTTAAGGATACGAATGCCATAATAATGACCAAGTTTTGTGGTTGTACTTAAGTCATACTTTATACTCTACTTTATTATTAGGATACTCTAAGCGTAAGTTACTTTTATATTCCATTAGCGAAGTGTCTATCTACAGTTATTGCTATGTTTTTATTATTATTATTTTTTTTATACTTTTGCATCGTCGAGACGACGAATCGACTCTGTTTTGCGTTGATCGTTTGTTGGCGCAAGCTATGAAAACTTTGCAATACTGCCTTACCTGTACTTGTGATCATATACCTAACTTGAATTTAAGCTGAATGCTCGTAATCTATACACTCCGATTTCAATATTACAGAGAAATAAATTTTATCGTGATTTTATGTTATCTTGATAATAAAGCAAAAATTTACAATAATCTTTATTTGACAGAAAAAAATAATAAAATATTGATGAATTTAATTGGATGCTAAAACGTTTTTTATTTGATGCTAAAATACGTCAAGATAAAAACAAGAACGAAAATTATGCTTTTCTATAGCATTGTTCCAAAATAATTAATAAAACAATCTGGAAATATCTTCTACAATCTGAGCGCTCAGTTATTTTCCATTTTATACATCAGAGAGACTTTCGATTTTCTTATTTTTGAGAATTTCGATTTTTTAATCTTATATCACTGTATATTAGTAATTTTTCGGAAATTGACAACATCTTATTCGCAATATATAAAATTATATATACTGCACTTACTTTTATCCCAATGTAGAGAGAAGCCATCGATGAAAATATCACCTGTGCGATTGTGGATGAAAACAAATAAAACAAATAAACTCACATTGAAAACCAGGTGCGAGACCGCCTTTCAGTTGATGGTCCCGACCAAAGGACATGTTTGGACCTTGGTCTCATTTTTGTGATTATTATTTAAATATATACGTTAAGCAGATAATAGAATAAGTTTTAGTCTTGTTATATAATTGAATATGAAAATAGCACCTCGTTGCACTGGGTGGCCTTATTCACAGACGATATCATTTTTTTTTCTTCAATATCCTAAAGAAGCGCAATAATTACGAAAATTACTCGTAGAAAGAAAGAAAGGTGTTATAATTATACTTATATAATATACTAAATTATTTATAAAAAAAAAATCGACGGATATTCTTCAGTTAAAAAAAGTAAAAATTCAAAATCAGTAAAAATAACAAAAATTCTTTGTAAAGAGAAAAACAGTCGAAAACAAGTGGCTTCTTAGAGAAAGAATTACGAGCTGAATGAAAATAATAATTAAATAATTAGAATGCGTTCGCGTTACAATGAACTAGCTATATTACAAGTGTACAATAAGCTTTTAGATTTATAATACAAAGTATAAATTCTATATTATCATGAATATTATATCGCGTAATAAAATATCGCGAATTTTTGTATAGAAGGCACTCGGTCCCCTTTACGACAGAACTCTGTGTGTTATAAGTGTGTGGATACGCTTATTTCGTATGTTGATGTTCTCGGAGAGTGTAATTTTGCCAAGACGACGAGCACCGGAAGAAGAATCTTTAGCTTGTAAAAAGCGATATTATGCAATTTACGCGTGAAACTAAAAATTAGTTTTCTAATTCCTTAGGGCATTGAATGTCAATGGATCTCCGTGCGAGTGACTACCTTGGAATAACGCGAACTCTGATCGTGTTTTAGCCGCCCCTTCGTTACGCGAGATGCAGAAGGTGCGACTAAAACGAATGGATTTACGGAATAATTGCACGATCAGCTGATCGATATCGTTTCTCAACATCGTCAGCCACGTTCTCGCGGCGAAATACTCAGCGCGTAAGGGTCGAGGATCGTTGTGCCTTCCTGTATGCACGTTAAAGTACGTTTATAATGATTGTAAGAAGAGCAGACATCCACACTTTGTGATTCCATAAACAGTTGTTCATTTTTTTATACTTTCTTTAATGCTTACCTAGGATAGCTTATATACCCTAAAGAGTGTTTCAATAAAAATCACAATGAAATAATCTGCTGTATTTTACTTATATTTCTTCGATCCAGTTTTACCTATCCTCTCGTGAAAAAAAATAAAAATTTTCCTTCATTATATTTACTCTTATATATTATATCTTATAATCTTTTGAAATTAAACAATATAAATTAAATATAAACAATAAAATTTTTATATATAAAACTTATATGTTTTTATATCTGGATAATACTATCGTTTGTTATCGACATAAATTCTTCTGGAATAGAAAAATTTCAAAATTTTGTGAGAAAATCCAAAAGAAAAAAGACTCGAAATAAATATTTTGCTAAAATTATCAATAATATCGCCAATGAAAAATTACATAACTATCTGTTGAAAATATACTGTCGCATAAAAATCGCTCGGATCGAAATCCAATTTACTTTATTCGTATATCACAGGTAGGGTTTTATACAAGGGGGACGAAACAGCGGATAACATGATTTATTACTTTTTTGTATTCAAGGTTCTCGAATTAATGTTACAAGCAATAATATAATCAAAGACAATGAATGAAAAGCGATGAAACTAAAGTCAAATATTACACCTCTTTCATTATTGGTCGCATTATCTCATCTTCGAATGATTGATTTTTTCGCAGTAATCATTTTTTATTCATCTTTTCTTTTTTTTTTTTTTTTTAATAATTTGTACTTCTCTTGGCGCAATCTCTTGGTTCTTTAATTTCCAAGGAACCAATCAATTGCTTTCCAACGTCGACAGATTTGCGAGGTTTATTATATTTTATCATATAACGATAATGATATTTAGAAACGATGCCGCTTGATTCATAAATATATAAAAAAAAGATATCGTTGTCCGCGGAAGATCACGTTTATTAAACTTTGAATCAATGTGGTTTTGCATATGAATAGAATAAATGCTGGCAGACATTCGTTTCAAGTTATAAAAATATTATTTGTCCAACATATAAACTAACTAAAGTTCTTTTAATGAGTAAAAAATGAGGAAGAAGTATTGGTCATAAACGTCGATCTCCCACTTTTGTTGACGAATACACATATGCCAATCAAAACAATCACGTAAATAAAAGTAACAACACAAACGCATAAATCAAGCCGCATCGTTGTGAAAACGACGGCAAGCAATCGCTTGCCCTCGTTGTGTATTTCACTTAATAAAATCTTGTTGATTAAAATAACGAAACACTAGTCATAATAACTTCTCTAATTAACGATTATTTGGTAATATACAAAATAGTAGAAAAGAGGGAAAAGCAAGTCCGTTTCCTATCTCGTAGATTTTTTTCTTTGTAAATACAAAAACGTAACGCGTAGTATCTAAAGTATTGTATGTGTTCCAGGACGTCAGAAATATTCTGATCGTGCGGAAAAGTCCTTTGTAGTGAATATAATTATATCTCTGCAAATGAATCGTGGATAATTTCCAGTGATTTAGCAAGTCTTTCCAGTGATAAGAGCGAGAATGAGTGATCTGTTAGCTTCGCTATGAGAATAAGATAGATTGTCGAAATTGTATGGTTTTAAAAACGACATGCTTTCTTGAAAATTTCGCGCAAAAAAAGGAAATTATCGCAAACTATATCGGAAACTTGTCCGCGCGATCGTTGCTGCCACGTCGTGGAACTCATCTTTTTTTTTTAATCGTATATGCGTACCGCTGTAATATTCCTTTTTCTTTATGTAATGTATCGTTATAATGTTCGTGTAACAATAAAAAGCAATATGCAAATGGTATTGAAGACTTCTCGTTCGGAGGTGGCTGCTTGTGTTAGCGCGTTCCGTGCATTCGCGCAGAGGAATTCCATTAGCTCTAAGACATTTCGCTCTTTTACATATCTCTATCTAACGCATTTTCACATTCTCCCATTTTCTTTCTCTCTTTCTTTCTCTCTCTCTCTCTCTTTCTCTCTCCCTCTCTCTCTCTCTCTCTCTATCTTATGTTCACTCATTCGCTCTCTTTTGCCCGACTAAAGTAATCTCGCTATCAACAATGCTATTAATGCGCCGCAACATCTCATTTTCTGGAGGACAAAATTGCATTCACCGATTCTCTATTTCAATTTAAAATCAGTTTTTATTTATGATCAATCAAAGGCAGATAAAGCATCCTAATATCTTTCAGTTATATAGAGATAATTAATTATTTCTCTCTCTATAATGATTTTTCAAATAATTTCTCAAATAGATTGTTTTCTAATTATAATTACTATTATTTTTACCGTATATGTATATTATATTGCAGCACATTTGCATAGTAAGCGGTTCACAGACAGACATACGAGATTCTTTGATGGTCTGCAAAAGTAACAAAGTCGTGTTTCTGTTCTAATCTCTCAAACATGATTTCGAGTCAAAGTAATCGACACGTCGCGCACAATAAACGTCTTTGTTTTCATTTTTCTTTCAGAATAATTATGCGTGGCAAGATACCGATTGATAGAAATTGCAGATAAGAGCCGAATAAATACCGAATAATTTCAGGTATTTTCGCGTATTTTCTCGTAAGAAGTCTTACAATACAGGGTGTCGCCGAACCATCGGGTATCCTTTTAATCACAGCTTTTTCGGCCAATTTCAATTCCATAAGATTTTTGTTTGGCCGAAATATATCATAAGAGCTTATTCATTTTTATACTTTCCTATAATTTACTAATCTTTAATGATATATCGAATTATAAACATTGATAGATTAAATTAATTTAATATATTTTTTGTTGCTTATTTTTATCTTTCGAAATTTATTTTGCGAAAAACTTTTCATTTTCAATCGCTAATTATTTATTAAGCTTTTCGTTATTCAAATCTCTCTTGAGAAAACAACGATTCCAAGGAATATGCCTTGGTTTATGGGACGCCCTGTATAATATTAATTCGATTTCCTCCGTGGTTTCGAGTTCCCGGTTCGAGCTCTCGAACGCCTTTAGTCGCCTTAGCACGAAATCTCCGCTTTTTCCAGCCGCTTCCGATATCTCCCTTCTATTTCTCGTACGACAGTAATCATAGTTCTTAACGCTATCCGCCGACCCGAACGAATTATACGGATCGTCCCCGTCATCGGCACAAATATTAACGAGCATTTCTCCGGGATTCGCTCGAGTCGTCGCGTTGCGATCGGCGTTCTTATTATTTTACGGAGCTTAATCGACAAAAATCTCTCTCGCACTCTCATTCGCAAAATCGACGCACTCTCTTTCTCATTTTATCTTTTCCCTCTCGGCACTCTATAATAATTACTTAATCTTTCTATCGCTTTTCCGATTGTTTCATGACACTCCAGGCTTTTTGATATCTCCGTTTATAGTCCTCTTTAATTCTGGTTATTATTTCTAAATAGCTAAAATATTGACCGATGATCGACACAAGATTGTTTATTCCTTGGGGTATTCGTGCTTTTGATTCTTAAAGACAAGCATAAAGAGGTAAAGCAGAAATATAAGATAATTAAACTATTTGAAACCTTTACTAATTATTCTTTGTTACTCTAATTTTTTTCCTTTCGCGCATAAACTTTTTTTCAATAAAATTTATATGTGTGTAATTATATTACACGCGTTTCTCCGCACAATGAGATAATTAAATTTTTTTTACATCGATATTAGATACTGATAAATGAGCGAGTATTTGCGTATCTGCGTTCTCTGCGAAAAAATTCATTATAGATTAAATTCTTGCACGTTCATACATTTGCGTCGAATATACTTGTCAAAAGTCAATCGCAATATTCTTACTCGCCCATTACATATAAATAAATAATGCGAATAAAAAGTGAGCTATATCCTCACGCGCGAAAACATAGTTTTGCCGAACGTCGCTTCGTTTTTTTTTTTTTTTTTCTTTTTCCGACGTTACATCATTTCGATTTTTCGACACAGAAACGATTAACGATTTCGTATTCGTAGTCGCAATAAATTATACGATTTGTACGATCTCTCGCGCGTGATTCTAATATCTAGGATACGGACAGCCTCTCGGCAATATTCGATCGCGCTATACGCGTTTTATCTTACACGCTACTTAATATTGATACTTGCACGATGCAAATTTACATATTCGCAAATAATATTAATTAATCGCGTAAATCCGCGTAAAGATAATCATAATTACATACATATAATTAAATCATGGAAATACATCACAGAGAATTATATTTTTCCCTTCTCCCCTCTCATTTGTATTATCGATTCCGTTCTCAGGATCTTCTCGAATAAATGCCAAGTCAGCCAAACTCGTTAACGCACACTCATAATCTCGCATCGTCTCCGGTCTCGAATAATCCTTTTATCGGGACGTTCGATCTGCATAATCCTATAGCAATTTATACACTGCTGCGTCGTCTCTGACCATCGTCAAGGAACAACTCGTTCTCTCCCGCGGTGGAAAGATCTAAATTTTACAGCCCAAAAAGACTTTATACGCGGAAGGATTATACGCGCGTCGCCCCCCATTTTTCTTTCACAAATAATACAACAGCATTTACGCTGGTGACGGATTTAAAACTCCAAATTGCGAGCGATAATTAAAGACCCGAAATGAAAACGGAACTAACAATAAGTGCCGTAATAATTAGATTCGAGATAATTAAGTCATATTTCTTCAGTCATTAATTTCTACTTTTTTTTTTTTTTTTTAATTTTTTGATGCTTTTAATTCGTGTCCATTTCGAGTTTATAATTAAAAGCTTTATAATTTACAATTTATCATCAAAATTACCTTTTCGAGTATTATAACACTGTTCTTTACATGTACCAAAATTCACGATTATTTATTTAGTAATTACAAATATTTTCGAGAAGCAAATTATGAATTTGTAAAACGACTTAGGGGAGTAATGAGACCATTGTCAATAAATCCATTACTGATTCACGCAACACACTCGATCATACATACGTCTCCCTTCTTCTTTCATTCGCTTCTTCAGAAATATCAGTTTTGCTCTTTCTCTCTCTTTCTCTCGGTCAATTATAACTATTTATTACAAACGAGTACACACTCAAAACTCAATGGCAGTCTGTTCTTGTGGTGTAGGCGGCGTTTACCACGTGCGGACGACATTCGCTTCATCGTGTAAAATCGCGTTTGTCGGAAATGCGAACGCACGCAACAAACGCGGCTCTTGAACTCTTGAGGAACTTTTTGCTTATTCTTCTTTTTCTCAATCGTGTGTGTTCAGAGTTTCAGTTTCTTTTTTTTTTTTTTTTTTCTTTATTATTATTACGATTAATTAATTGCGCTTACCGGTACCCTTGTCGGTATCACGGCTCTCTTGTATTTCAGTCTCGAGAAGTTATTCTCCTGTGTTTCAGTTCATAAAAAGAGATACTCGATACTGTATAGGATCGAGGATGCTCGTGTCGTATCGGACTATCGGTTGCCTACACGTAGAAAAAAGCGCATTATTTTAACGAGAACGATGCTATCTCATTCCGTGTAATAGAAAAGCTGAACTGCTTCATTTAGTGTGGTCATTTTCAGTGATGAAATGATGAATATTTTCGTTTGGATAAATATGTGACTGTAGAAAACTCGTGAAACAATTCGATGCATTACTCATTTGATACTCCTTTTTAGAAACGTATCTTTTCTTCTGTAATTCCAACATTTTACTTAGTTTACTATCAGTTTTTATTCATGTACTTCTTAAATTGATCAACAAGTATATTTTCTATATAGTTTCTTTATTCGACAATAAATGCAATCTGAGAATTAAAAATCTAAATTGACCGCAAAAGGTAAAAAATTGGAAAAAATATATTAAACTACTTTTTTTTTATATCAAGTTCTTAAAAAGTTAGACTACTGTTGCACTGTGAAACCTTTGCAACCTTGGAACTCTTTTTCGATTTGCATAGATAACAGTAACTTTGAGTAATGGATGTGAAAAGATTTGACTCTGTTCGTTCGACTGGTCGTTTCAGCTGGATTTATCTGATCGTTTTAATATCCTCATAATATTATTCTCCCTTTTTCTGTATAATTTATATTTTTGAAGAATTTTGGAAAAATTCAGTGAAACTAATTTTCGCGAATTCGATTGTAACCAATCATTGGATTCTCATCGATTAAATCTGTGATCGCTGATCATGATCAAACGACGATTCGAGCCTAATTAGTCGAGTTATCTTACGTATTGCATAAATCATGAAATACTAACGAGCAGATTTCTCGACTGAAATCTTAATGGTGACGATCGAACACTTTTTAATTCGAATTGACTATTATCAGTGTAAAAAGATGGTCTCTAAAGGAGCCACGTGATCTTTGGGAAGTCTCTTCATTCTCTTCGTACTCAACTGGACGGTGCATGGAAATTGTAAAATTGTAGCAATACGTCACGTGTCTGTAATACGATCGATATTATAAATTTATTTATATCATATTTATAAGTATTAATGATTAATTAGTCTACTTGTTTTGTATATTCTTTTTTTTTAGTTCAAATACTGGAATTAATTTTTCGGTTAATAAGTACTAACGCGTACACTGTTAATTAATGATTAAAATAGCTTTTTCAAGTTCTTGAATTACATTCTAGAAAATATTTCAATTTTACACAATTTCCATTTATTACACACGACGCGACGCATTGCTAGCATATTAATCTTCCGTATCGGTCTTGCATTATACGACGAGGTCTAATAGATTTTTATTTGGTCAACATTATGCTTTTCTTACGCTTATTCGAGCTAGAATTGTTTTTAATGTTTTTAAAAAAATTAAGAGAGCATCTTTCTCTCGCTGATCCAAATCTTTTCGAGCAAAGCGTTTCATTAGTACGTAGTCGATAATTGGTACATTTTCTCGACATTCTTCGAATAATATAATATCGAAAAATGCATTACGTATTTCAGAAGATTTCGTTAACAACAAATACTTGCAGTGCAATTAACAGTTTAAGATAATTTATGAAAAATTTAATAAATCGCGAAAAAAAACAAACTACTTTGATTTGACACAAGTTTTATCAGAAATAAAATTCTATCTCTGGACAAAATTAGTTACATATCTTTTCAGTCTTCGTGATTAAGCTTGGCGCTCTTCGAAATGATGGCTAAATACATATCTAGATCAATATTTTCACCATAAAGTTAACATTAAACAGCGTTTAACGCAACTGTAGAAATCTAAGAAGTACGTAAATAAATGTTACAAGAGACAGAAATATTTTATATGCGAAGAAATTCGAACAAACGTCTAACGTTAATTTTTTGATCATTTTTTTCTTGTTTTTTCTTATAGGAATTAATCTCCGGCCTGCTCCATGCTTCATAAAGATTTTTGAGATGCCTGTAATATTCATTCTCAATCTGAATCAAAGGGATCTTGAAATACAAATGGATTATTCAATAGCTTTTCCATATCTCTCGATTTTTGTGATATTGATGATTGCTATTATACGCCTTCGTTTACCACGCGCCTCGTGAACTCGGATCATTCTTCAGTCGACGGATACTCCGATATGACGGATATACCGATATGATTTAAAGTACAGTTTAACGTCATTTAAAATAAGAAGAAAAAGGAAATGTATTTCAAAACTTGAAAAAAAAAAAAAGAAAACATCTTTTCGGCGCACTACAAATTACATTCTTCGCATTCTCACGCTCATTCTTCTCTTTTCTCTCATTCGCAAAAAAAAAAAAAAAAGAAAAAAAACGCGCCTGCGACGCGCACGCTACTCAGTTCTGTTCTTGAAAACGACTTCTGGAATCTCTGTCTATCTACGTTACTCGATATTACAAATTCCGCTATTTTATACGCACAATCTACATATCTGTCTAGCATTCTCTCGCACTCTCCCGTTCTCTCTTTTACTCTCGCTTTTTCCCTCTCTACCAAGTCTATCTATCCTATCTACTATCTCCCTGTTGTACATTCTTCCGCCAGGAATCCAATGTTTTCTGGTTTTTACGTTATGTACATTTCGACAGGCCTGTGGCGAAAGAGAGTAGGAGATGCTGACCCAATTAAAAAAATAATTACTCGATTTCGCGAAACATTCACGTCGCCGAATTTCGATGCACCGCGTTCTAGAAAGTAAACAGACATGACGTTGATCATCTTCGGATAACGCAAACAATATTCAAAGACGTATAAAAGAGATTTTTATCCAGATTTCGAAACAATCTCGAGAAAAATGATATCTGAAAGATATCGTTTTAATCTTGTTTAGCTCAACGTCTTTTAAACTCTTTCATATTGTTTGAGTTTCCTCAAGTCTTTGAAGAAAGAAGAGCTTACGCATTTCTAACGAAAGCGCCTTCAATAACAATTAAATTTGTTATTAAATGGTTTGCAATTTTCCTTCCTTCAGAGGCGGCCGATTGATTAATCTCGGCGCTACTCTCAGTCGCCATTTGCCACGACGTGTACAAATCGGCTTAATCTTAAATGGTAAAAATTTCTTCGTCGTTCTCGTGATCGCACGCGCGATTCGCACAGCCACGCTCTCGCTCGCAATCTCGGAAATATTCGGTTGTTTCCCTTTTTACCCTTTTCGTACGCATACTACCCTCAATGTGATTACTCTACCAGCAACTTTCATTAACAGCTAAACCGTATCTTGCGAACTGTTATTCTTTTTTGCCTTTCTCTCAACGAAGCTGTAGAGAAGTTATAGGAGCCATTGTGTGTTTTGTATTTATATATATATATATGTATATATATATATATATATAGATTTTTTTATACTTTATATGTATATATTCAACGATAAAAAAGATCGTTTCGATCGAGTATCACCGCGACAGTGATAGCTCTCTCTCTCTCTCTCTTTTTTTTTTTTTTTTTTTAAAGAAACGTAATTTTCGAGCGGCTGAATCGCTAACTACAATCTCGCTTTACGTGGGATTTTTTTCACATGCATTGTTGCATTGTATTCTCACGGATGAATCGCCGCTCGAATAACGTTTCGAGTTATCACCCTTGAAATTCGCGCAAACGAGTCGACGATATCTAAAATTCCTTACACCATAAGGCATGTGTGGCAATAAATTAAAAAAAGACTACAATTTTGTGAAAGTTTTACAAATTCTTGCAATTTTGCTGTAAAAATTGTGTATTTTTTGTGTAATTTTTTTCGATCTCTTCAATTGTATTACTATAGTTAATTAAAGTTAAAAAGACAGCCAGTAAAAAAATTTTCTTGAAGTCGGTATTAACGTATACTTATCATTAATAACATGCAAATTTTACAATACGACAGTATGCCACATATACTACATTGCGTGTGGGATTTTGTGCATGAATCCGATTGTACATAAGAATCGAACGAAATCTCAATTAAACAGCAGCAAGTCTTTCTATAAGAGAGACGACGTCATTATATAAAAAAGAAAAGATTACGCAACATTTTATTAGTTACTGCATATTTTGAAATATGATATTGCCAGAGACATTATTCATAAATCCGCAAATTCTTCGTAAACTAAAATTGAGTTATAATTGCTCGTTTATAATTAAGTTCTTGTTGTTAAGTTATAAATAATAGACAAGCGTATATCATGCGCGATCAAATATCACATTTTAATTCAAACTTACTTTCAATGAGCGTATAAAGTGCTAGTGACTAACAGAACATCAAAGAAATATGTAAAATAAAACACGTTTAAGTTAGTGTAGTATCAATAGTTGCAAAATAGTTATCACAGATAGTGAATAATTCAATAATATTATAGGTGTAATTTTCAATGTGAATGAAAGATTTGTATTAAAAAATATCTCTAATATCTAATATATTTAAAATCTAATGTAAAACTTTAGATATATAATTGTGATTATTTGTTTCGTTATCATCAGTAATAGACTTATATTATTATTTCGAAAATATTAAAATTAAAAAATACACATAGTATGTATAACATAAAATATAATATATAACAAATACGTAACACAAAATGATTTTTTAATGACTTAAAAAGAATAAGTTTGCATTTATCTCCGCGAAATTTTAAATTTATATTCCCTGTAATCATTGCCTATCTCACGAGTATACTATCAATATGTATGAATCTAAAAACAAATTGAGAATTCGTTCGATTCAATAATAAATAATTTAATTTAGAATAAAAAAGAATTTTGAAATGACATTCATTGCAATGAAACCATCACTGTGATATCGTCGATCTTGTTCACGCTGACACGTGCGCAATGATGTTTCGAAATTTCTGCAATTCGGTTCTCTCTCTTTCTCCTCATTCTGTCACCCACCGAAAGCAAATCGCGACACGCTAATACCAAGGGCGACACGCGGAATAAAATATAAAACGTGCCGCGAAACAAAACAATTAACGAAGAAAAAATCAATCGCGAAAAATTCGAGAATCACCAATAGGTTCCTTAAATGCGTACGCGTGTACAGCATTCTCGTATACTTTATACGTGCGTATATAGTTACACACGTGAATATATATCTGTATTTTTCGTGTATATGTGAGTGTGTGTTTATGTGTATGTGTATGTATCATGGAAGCGCCGAAGATATTCGCACGAGATTTTCGAAACTATTAAAATCAAATGTATATACGGGAAAACGAGACATGTATGTATATCGGACTCGCATATGGGGAACACTCAACGACCTTTTTCGTATCTTCGAAAATCTTCCCGGCGATTTTTTTTTCGATTGATTCGACATCCTAGTCAAACGTAAATAATAATCATCGTCGCATTACACTCGGTATTTTTACATACACTCGATTATATATATTCGTTACCGAGAAATATAGCGCGATATAATGCAGAAGACGACTGTTCTGTTAACAAAGAATTTCTTATCCCGTGAAAATAATGAATCTTTTGCTACGATTCAAAGGGGGGAAAGACAGAAACGAAAATGAATTTCTCTATTCATTTTAGGCCCTCGTGCGTCCTCGCATGAACGTCGACATCGAGCTTTGTACATTACCTTCGAGATCCGCGACTTCGGAAACGCGGGATCACACTTTCATCGCGAATATCGAAAGCCTAAGATAGAATCGTAACTCCTACATAGGGCGCCTCTCGTACGTTTCGGGAATAATTGTTTCGTTTAACGATGTATTTCTTTTTCTCTAGTCCAGATAATTAATACGGTCCTTACAGCTATATGCATACTCTCGTTAAAAAAAAAAAAAAAAAAAAAAAAAAAAAAAAAAAAAAATTAAAACGTCAATGGTACGTAAAAAAAAAATGCAAAAATATGTTCGAAAAAAAATTTGAATTGAACGACGACGAAAGGTACGAAGGGCGCATCTTACGACATTATCCTATTTCAGTATCGTGGTACGTCAGCTAGGTGATCGTGTGTTATGCGATGATATCCGCTAAAGGTATTATATACACGCAATACAGTTACGGAGTAGCGTCACATTTATCATACAGATAGACAATAACCTGGATGTATTTCAAATTGCGTACTCGGCTAAACAATTCCTACGTTTATCCTAACTCCTAGAAGATTAACTAAAGGTCTTAATTGTAATTCTGTGTCTTACCACCGCGTCTTACCTCGCTTAGAGGTCCACTAACTTACTTATATGTATTTAAAGAGTACTTAAAATTAATTTCTCGTAGGCATATATACCTCTATGCATTAAACCCTTAAGCTTATGTCGCGCTCGTACATTAATTATCCTCATCGTAGAAAAGAAAGTAGTAGTAGTAATAGTAGTAGTAGTAATAGTAGTAGTAGTAATAGTAGCAGTAATAATAGTAAATTACGGGCGAAAGGATCCGTACTATAATGTAATCGATTAAAAATTGGTCTATGAGTCTATTACTCGCGAGCGATAACGCTTGCATAATCGTCAAACACTCGATGAAACGATACACGCACAAAGAAAAGTAACACGAAAAAAAAAAGTTAACGCACATAATACACAATATAGACGCGTGTGAATGAATGAAAGAAAAAAAAAGAAAGAAAAAACAAAATGTAACGGTTCTCTTCTCTTAGCGCCGGTCGATCGATCATTCGACCCTCCTCGTAAACCGATCGCTCCTCTCCTCGAAAGGCACGAGAAATTGTAATTCCAAGCCTCTTAGTCTCGTATTCGCAAGCTATAAGAAATCCGTGTGTTGCGTAGAAAAACCTCGTACGCAATATATCGTATGCGGCAGGGTTAAGTTTCACAGCAAAGAGAATCACACAGGACGTTATTCAATGCATAGAAATGCTTTTCGCCGTCCCGGTTTCTTCTCGGCCCTTGTAACAAATTAGCGCTGATCAACGCTGATTGTTAAATAGAATGGTCTGCGACGCAACGGGAATAACGGCCGGGAAAAGTTACTTTATGAAGGTCCCCGGTCGTCGTATCGCATTGACGAGTAAGTTGGAGGAGACGAGCGATCGTGAACTCGCTACGCTTTCGGTCTACTGGATGTACCGACCGGCGTCGTCGCGCTTTACGTACATTATGTCTACTATGAAGGAACAAAACATCTGGGTACTCTCTGGGGATATTTTATTTGGCACAGATTAAACGGAATTTTTCTTTCAACCCGCGACACATGTTTTTAATAACACGCGAGAACATAGTAGACAGGAGTTACGCAGACCTACACGTGAGGCGGCGTATCAAGGACCATACCGGCCGGAATCCGTTCCGCTCTGCCGTAGCGTTTCTCTAACATATGTGTCAAACATTAAACATTTCGTGCGGATATATTTTGATTAAATCTTGTTGTCATTATTTGATAGTCCATTTCATTTTTTAATTGTTTCGTGCCCCAGTCCAGTGGTATGTGTAACCCCGTAATAAGCATCAAAAGAACATATATACGCGTCGTTATATCTCAATATCTCATTTCTCGCATTTTCAGCTTGTATTTTTTTCATTTTCGTAACAATATAAAAAAAGAACGTAAATATATGTACTTTATACTCTTTACAAATAATATATTTATGTGTAATATATGTATTATACAGCGTACGCAGACTTATCCGCCTAGGAATATTATCAACGTAGTTCTCGCTTAAGTCTAAAAACGTACTATCTAGTAAAACGAAGAACGAGAAACGTCCACTTCGCATCTCGCAATTTTCTTGCGAAAGGAAGAGAACCTTTCTTTTGGGAACAGGGAGGGAGCGGGAAACCCTTCGAGATTCAAAGTGATCTCTCGTGGCGATCGTCGGAAACATGATCGGAAGGAATTGTTAGTATTTACATGAGAAAAAAATGGGAAAACGACGTTTCGTTTCAATGACTCGACGATGAGGATCCTTCAAGCTCGTCAAGCTTCGAGCTTGGCTCTGCCTTCGCTATTTGTTTCGCAATGTCCGTGATTTAAAACTTTATTCCTTCTATCTAAATTTCAATCTATCGCAATCAAATGCATTATTATTTCCATCTTAAGCAACTTTTATTAAGGCGAAGGCAAGCAAAGCACGTAGTAGGAACATACATAAAGTGCCTCTCGCAGTATATAGTCCGAATGAAAAATCTCCAGTAACGATTGGAGATTAACGGCGGACGGAGAGTATTTTTTCCGTCGTACCGGAAGAGAATGCATGCAATGTACGATCGCGATGATAACTGCCTGCTCTACCTATTTCCGCGAACGCTCGCTTTCCCTCTTTCGAGTCAGTCAAAAAGGATTCCTCATTTTCGAGTGATAAACCGCGATGATGTGGAGCGATGGAGACGAATACGTCGTCGTTTCGAGTACATCGTTCAGTGCACAGAACGCAGCGCGTTGTTGGATCACGAGTGCTTCACCACGATCACGCCCGGCCGCTGTTGGGTCTGCTGTTGCGTGTGAAACTGGAGGAAATGTTCGGCGTGTAATATCCGTTGCTTCGCGGATGTTATCGTGGCGGACGTCGTCGAGGGCGAAGAGGAAGATGGAGGGGAGGAGGACGTCGTGGGCTTCGTCGACGTTGAGTTCGCCATCGTTTGCTGTTTATTGGTCAATGCCAACGGCACATCCTGCGCGGGCTCGTCGCTGAATAGATGGTCACCCTCCAGATGACGTATCGCCTCGACGATCGTTTCCAGATTCTGCCGGGATGTGTTCGCGATGTACAGCCTCGCTTGCGGAATACCGTCGTCCAAAGAGTTCGACGGAGAAGGCAACCTGCAGTAGCAAAACCTCTCGTTATCAAATATCAAATATCATTTAGGTTTTTGTGGACTGACAAAATGAATCTATACAATTAATTATCTTAATTTAGTATAGAAAAATATAAACCTACATTATGACTTTACGTTTAAGCTCTAAATTTTCTAACTTATTTTAATGTTAATTTACAGAATCACTCTCTTACTCTCTGTGTTTCAAATCACGATCAGAAGACAAACAACAGTGATATATTTAAAGCAGAATAAACATAATATGACGTACCTCTCCACCTCGACTTTGGGCTCGGCCTTTATCGCCGCTTCTAAAGCGCTGGGAAGTCGTTGAGGCTCTGCGGCCGGTGAGAAGGGTCTACTAGGACTCGCGGTGATATACTGAGGCGAGGTGTTCTTGAAATCTGCAGAGGATGACGTGGCGTACGTGACGCGACTCGACGAAGAGAAGGAATCCGCAGTTGTCTGCTCCTCTATCGTCGTGAACACCTGATTCTGGGCAAAGGTGACGAGTTTCGGACTACCTGGACAAGATTCCTCCTCTTTTATCTCCTCCGGCTTTATTTCCATGTCAGCCGGCTGCGGCGATAATGGCGGCGAGCTCGGGTCCGGACTTGAAGTCTCCACGGTTTGAGTAGACCCTACTGGCGGCAAAGCCATAACCGAGACTACCTGCAACGCAGCCACAGCGTCTTCCGTTTCCTGCGCCATTACATTGTCCGTGTGCTCGATCACCTGTATCAGAAGGGAGTTACGCTAATTATTATGATATCGTAGTTGCAAAACCTGTGCTTTGGTAATTTGTTCGTTCGAGGCAGAGGGAGACATGTCGATTGTTTTGCAAACAAAACGTTATTGAAGGAAAAAAAGAAAGAAGAAAAAATCGATTCGATAAAAATAACAAAAATGGTAGCTCGTTGTGTCGCGCGCGGGCTGTTATCAGAAGCATCTCTATTCAAGCAATTAAAACAATGTTTGCAATATTTTTCGCCTGGAAACATTTAAACCCTCGAGGGTTCAAATGAGAGTTCACGGTAGAATTATATTCTGCATCGTATGCAGATGGTAATCTCTCGGCAACCAAAATCCATTTAAACATGTTTCCATATAGATTGTGATATTTCAGTTAAGGCCAGTATATCACGTTTTTATTACATTCTTTTCTTCTTTTTTTATTACCACTTAATTTCGTTTGCAAAATTTCATATTACCCATCCAATTTGTCGCGTATAATTTAATCTTTATATTTTTGTTTTAATTTTGTCAATTACTCTCTATTTTTTTATATATAACATACTGTTGGATTTTTCACTTTTCAAAAATCTTGATCGATTGATGAAAACGATTATACGGAATAAGATAGTTACCTCGTGGGGCTGATAAGCGATTAGTTGATTGTCTCGGAATCTCTCTGGATACAACTGATTCTGTATGGCTCTCATCTGCTTCTCTAAATGCAGTCTCGCGTGACGCTCCCTCTCTAGCTGTCGTCTGAGCTCTACCACCTCGCTGTTCACAACGGAATGTCCCTCTGTGGTCACTGTGATTACAGACAACGGCTCGGGGGACATACTGCCCAAGCCTTCGTCGCCGCTCTCGCTGACATGCATAGGTAGATTAACGACGACGCCTGAACAATAGAAAAAAAAGAACGAATGAAAGAGAAATCAAATTAGAAATATCTTTTAAAGAGATGAAAATAACACGCATGAAAAATTAATTGACAAGTACTACAGTTGTGAACAGTGAGACCAAAATGATCTCGAGTCATTTTTTCTTATCCATTTATAAAAATTTCTTTTCTTTTTAAAACATTTAACGCCAAAGAACATGTGTCAAATAGATAATTGTATGTATGTAAAAGAAAAATTGTTTACGGAGTAAAAACGACTTAATATTTTTGTGAAATTAATTTTGGGAAAGTTTCACAAATTTTCGGGTTACAGATCGTTGGCGAATAACCGCAATAAACTTTCAGAACAAATTCAGATTTCCGGTGTGTGCGCTTCAATGAAACAGTGCGAATACACATATGCGGTATAAACGGGATTGCGAGGCCATGAGCAAAATTAAATCTATGGTCACTGTTTACGATATAGAACAAATATAGAGAGATCCTCTCTCCCCATCTCGCACGGATCAAAGGCCAGTTCATTTATTTCGACGTTATATTAAAGCAAAGTGAATGTAACTTTACGTACTCCTATACGTTACTTCATTTACGCATTGTTTGACGTCATGGAACGTTAAATTATGGTGAATTATAACACGATAAAACGTAGCAAATTGTGTGCACATGTACCATTTTAGCAAATACTTTTCATCAGAACATTTATTAATTAACATTCATGTCGGATAATTTTTACGATAATAGTAATTAAAATTATGGACTATTGCTGTCAATGAGATAATTTCAGTACCATTAGTTTTCATTTTTCAAGTCAAATACAAATTTAAAATAATATTAAATCGCTGATGTTGCCTTTACATCGTTACACATAGTTTAACCAAAAATATATCAGGCTTTTAAATATTATATACATTTCTTGTTACCATATCTGTTTTAATCGTTTAAACTTGATATTGTGTATAAATTTAACGAGTCATACATCAAATATAAAATGTATATTAATAAAAAAAAAAAAAAAGTATTTTTTTCCCTTACATCTCTCTGCGTGACTTAAAAAAAAAAAAAAATATTTTATTGCTACACACACAATTTATACTATAATTCATATTTATAGAGAACATTCGCAACGTATCTGTTTAAATATTAATTTGAAGAGTCGAGTTAGCTTCTTCTTTATAAATTGTGAAACGTTATTCTATCGCTCGGATAATGATTGTAAATGTCGAGACTAATATTTGAAGGCAATCGGAAGGATAACCGCGGTTGATCGATAAAAGTGGCTCGTCGGCATTAAATTCGCTCCGTCGCACAGCCGACGACGAACTTTCTGAATATCGGCGTGCCATCGATGGAGGAAACTAATTTACGATAGAATCAGAAATTGAAATTGTCTCGGTCGAAGTTCGCGACAGATACTTTCCGGCGGCCATATCGCCACGACGGCGACGTCACCGAAACGCCATCGGCATCGGAAAAGGAGAGCCACTTTAATCCATCAAAGTTGTATTTAGCCATCAAAGTAATAACGTCTTTCAAGGGCGAACATGTTCGAGAACAATTCTTGCTATTGTTGTCCACCCGCTTCATTTCACTAAATCCGATATACGTACAATCCGAAAGTTTAATCTTTCAGCGACATAATATCACTTTTTAGTAAAACGAATAAACAATGATATATTATATATAAATTAATTATCATTTATATCAAAATAAAAAATTCCAATATTATTTGGAAATCCTAAGTTTAACTATTCGGTTAGGTTTTTTACTCATTTTATTTTTTAAGAGTAAAAGTAATAAAACGCCCACAGCAAAAAGAGATTCTTCTTTACATATAATAATTGAATTAAGTTCCACGCAAATTAAATTAGATTTTACGAAAGTTTTACATCTGCAATAACCGATATTAAATATATCATCTCGATATTATATATTGAGCTTCCCTCCTGAAATGATTTATACATATATCTTTTTCGGCGTGATACTATAGTCACGAAGAATGTAATTACTTTCGTGAAAATGACGAACGTCTCCCTCAAATGCTTTACATTGATCGTTGTCGCCGACATGGGAGTGATTAAAAAATTCCTACAAAATTTGTCATTCCTACCGCGAAATATGGCACAAGTGTCGTGCGTACTGATTTAATAAATAAATACAAGAGAGGCTGTCAAATTTTTAAATATGTTATGGCGACACGTTCGAATTTACCAATTCGTCCAAGCAAATAAATCTGTAAAGTTATGTTCGAAAACGCGATGTTATTCAGTTGGGCGCGAGAAAGTTTTCGAGACTCAACAATTCAATTTCGCGATTGAAAAATAACTTATGGTTCAACGTTACACAAGTAAACCGTGAAATAAGCGGATCGCAATGTATATTTCCGCAACTTTTCGCGCTCTGCTCCGATTGTTTCCGCTTTTTGTTTTTATGATCCTAAATCCACACCGCGGGACAGTGCAATCGCGGTCACACGGGCGATAAATAATTCAAACCCATTTGGAAAATCTCGTTATGCGATGAACGTTAATTCCATTGCTTTTACGTGTACAAATGTTTGCGAACAAGCAATGGTCGCAATGATATTTTATTGATGCATTTTTGTACTAACGCTATATTTTCGTATGATATATGTTTCGATATTCTGCGATATATATTTATTTTTATCACGATTTTTTTTTAAAAGATATGCAGAAACCGCAAGGAAGTTCTTAATTAATAAAAACAGGAAAAATTATGATTCTTAACAAAAATATAAAGCTCTTACTTTTTGCATATATACAAGTATAATTAATTAATTTACATAAATTAATTAATTAAAAGATGACATTAAACTTTTACCTTGAGTGTCGGATTTGCGTTTCTTAGGTACATCGCCACCTTCGTGTTGATTTACCAACCGTTTCAGTTGACAATTTTGCGATAGTAATTGTGTCTTCTCTTGCTCTAATTGGTATATGTATTCGGCAGTCTGTTGAAGTATCGCGGCCTGTAACATAAATAAAAAAACAAATTATTTCGCACATCCTGTTTCATCTCATCATTATGTACAAATTGTAATCTGACATTAAAATACACGTGGCGTATCAAAATGTAGTAAAAAATCATCAGAATTTATTTTTATGCTTAAAGCGAAATCGACAATGACAATAAAAAGCGTATCAAAATGTAGTAAAAAAATTGTCGAGAATATTCAACGAGAAACGTGAATCCCTACGATAAATCGCAAAGAGATCGCATTCACCGCAGGTGCCTCCTACACATTATTCGCAACCTGCATTGAAGGGACGCGATAGCGGGTAAAGGCGACGGGGGCTTCCTGTTTACGTGCCCCACGAGCTTAAGGGGTTTTACATGGTCAGAGGGAGAAAAAGAGGAAGGGGGGACCACACTGTGCGCGGAGCCAGCCGATAACATCCGGCGACGGGTATCGCGTGTCACGCGTACTACGTCGTAGTAAAACGGGAATGGCTTCGAAGAGCCAGATCGGCGAAAACAAAAGGGCCGATTGATACCCGGCCGCAGCGCGGGGTAACGGGGCCGGGTGTACGGTTCGCACCTGCCGACAGGTGGTTAACGAACAGATGCCCCGCGTACGCTCCGATCGTAAATGCACGAATGATTCTCGCCATCGCGCCTCGTCTTTTCCCCGAGCAACCGGTCCTTTGCGTTACGTGTAAAAACATATTCGATTATCCTTCTCCTCTTCTCTCGGGAGGGTTTTTTTTTTTTTTTTTTTTTTTTTTTTTTTTTTTTTTGGCTAATTGGATATCAGCCTAGAGCGATCGCGCAATTGGTATCGCGCAATTTCTGCGTACCAATCTGTCTATTTCTATCTATTTACATATCTCTTTCTCTCGCACATATAGAATAATTTAAAAATATAGAAATTGAAAAGAGACAAAAAAGACTAACTTTAAATAAATGAAATAAAATGTGTGTATAAGAGCAAATATATAAATTAATTAAAAATTAAGAAATAAAAAATGACTTTATTATGTCAATTTCTGATTCATATCAATTAAAAATAATAAAAATGAAGAAAGATCGCGCATATACACAGAAGATAAATTGTTATATATATTAAATATATGTTTTATATTATTTCTTACAAAATGTTTTTAAAATTAAAAATTGTATTACAAAATATGCTCTAATGATACTCTAAAAAATCATAAAAATTTTTGTATCGCAGAATACAATATATTCACACAGATATCTCATCTTTATTAAAGTTTATTGATTTTATATTCACTAGAATATGGAAGTGATCGAAACAATAAAAACGGATATGCAAACGCGGGTCACGAAGAAGAGCAAGCAAAAATAATTAAATGAAACATTACAAATATAATTTGAGGTCACGTTTATTTTCACAAGCATGCATAAAAGGAATTAATGATTTCACAAGAAGTATATAAACGCGAATGTAACGTGGAAGAATCACAATTCTCGAACGATATTACTGTGAATCTAAATACACCGAAGTCACATTTCTTAATTATTTATTATTAATTCTTATTATTTAAACTTAATAGTTTAAAAGTAAATCTAAAATTACGGATTGTGAATACAAGAGAATAAATACTTGACAAATTTTACGAACAAAATTTACACTTAATAAATTTCCGAAAAAATTGCATTGTCTTTCTAAATATGGGCACAGAAGAGAACCATGACAAAACTGACAATAAAACTTACGAGGTGGAGGAAATGTTCAACAAGAAAATAGGAACCGATATGAATTATCGGCATTCGTTCGTTTGGCCGCTTGTCATAACTCATACACTTCTTCAGATATCATGGCTCATTGGATTATACACACTACTCTTTCACGAAGTAAAATTAGCTACTAAAATTTGGAGTAAGTATCGAACTTAAAACATGTATACAAAACTATAGTATTAGCATCGTATTATACATATAAATGTATCGTGAGAAATTGAAATTGTTATATATTTTAATAACAAAACATTTTATTCTTGACATTTAATTACATATATTTTTGAGATTAAAATGAGTGCATATTATGTATATGCTGAAAAAATATAATTAACTTTTCTTTTATAAAATATTTCTGAAAAGAATTCTTATACGTTCGTTTTATGATCAATTTCTCATAAAAGCTGCATGATTTTTTAAATTTCTCTTTAAAATCATTGATTATCAAAAGACTCATAATAAACATTAATAACGTTAATTTTTAGCGTTCTGCATTGCATATTTGTCTGGTAACGGAGTTTCGGTAGGCACGCATCGTTGTTACACTCACAAGGCTCTGAAAGCTACTAAACCTTTGAAGATTATTTTCTTATTTTTACAGCTCATGGCAGGCCAGGTAAAAAAAAAAAATAGTAATTGTATTTTTTTAACAAAATATTTGTTGCACATGATATGTTGAAGAAAAAAATAAAAGATCTCGTGTCGCACAGTCTTACAAACACAATTTTATTTTCATATCAGAATAGCACGTTTACGTGGGTTAGGGATCACAAACTTCACCATACATACAGCGATACGGACTTAGATCCCCACAATTCCAGGAGAGGATTCTTTTTTTCTCACATCGGTTGGCTTATGGTGAAAAAGCATCCGCTGCTGGTCAAAAAGCAGAAGCAGATCGATGTTTCCGAATTGCTCGCTGACAAAATGTTGATGTTCCAACACAGGTAAATGATACCACAAATTATTTATACCAAATTACGCACCAAAGAAGTACAATAGCCGCGCATTAAAAGTTTAAATACCGATTGTAGTTGTAAGTCATAAATATAATAAAACAATACAAATGTGTGATGATCTTTTCAGGTACTTTGTCCCGCTTTATTTAGTTGTAGCGGTTGTCTTTCCGGTGTCGGTGCCAATGTACTTCTGGAACGAGACATTATGGTCGTCGTTCTTCGTGGCATATTGCTTTCAATATGTCACCCTCCTCCACGTCACTTGGACTACAAATTCATTCGCTCATTTATGGGGCATCAAGCCTTACGACAAGTGAGTTTATTATCTCGATATCACATTATTAAGTTGCCTCAAAAAATTTTTGATTCGAGAAATCTGATTTGTATTATATAAAAGTAAATTTATTTATTTATTATATTCAAATGTAAACATAATTCTTTTACACAAAACACTATTCTAAACTTTGTCATTTTATACTCACTTAATTAACATTTACTCTAATTACAAATGTTGCTTTATTCACTATATGATCAATTTAAAATCAAATTTGATTATATGTTATATATTTGATTTTAATGTGAAATCTATATCGATTTCTTTTTCGAGTGAAATATAAAAGATTACAAAAATCGTATATAATTGTTTTGCAAAACACTACAATATCATTATTTGTAATAATTTTTCAGGAGAATCCAAGCAACACATTCGACTGTTTCTTGGCTCGCAACAATTTTAGATGGCTGGCATAATTTCCATCACGTTTTTCCTTTTGACTATCGAATGGCCGAACTTGGAGTGTTTCCTGGTGTAAGTGCATATATAATCGATTTTCTCGATTATGTGGGATTAGCTTATGATTTGAAAACAGCCTCGTCTAATATCATTTATAAACATATGAAGAAATATGGAGATGAGACAGGACAAAAAATGCTCGCCAAGAAGGAAAAGAAGGATCTTCCACCGCAGAAAAATATATTAGAAATTTTATTGGAAAATTAAATTGAAAGTCAAAATTGCGAATTGCGTCTATAAATTTTGCAACACTAGTTTAAAGATATCTTGTATAACAAAAATAAAAATGGCAATCGACAAAGTTTGTTCAGACACTCGCGATGTGAATTAACGCGTTTCTCATCTCGTTCGTATCGAAGATCACCTTTTGCTCTTTCGAGAATGGAATAAAAAAATGTTCTCCCGAAGCAGGTTAGCACGTCGATTATTACACTGGAAGACCATGAGCTCTCGCGATTTATATGGTCCGTTCGACCCAAGTTCCAACGCACGTGCCGAAATCTTGTTAGACGATTATTCGCTCTGCAAAAGTCCACGCAGGCGCCAAGGTCACTTGCTGGCGGCAGCAGCGACGATTTATGCAACAAGTAACAATTTATGCGTGAGATCGCACCTCTTCCTCTTTTTCGAACAAGCCAGCAATTTCGCGTATCCAGTTATTTAATTTATATATTTTTATATTAATAATAATATTGAAATTTATACGTAATTTTAATTTTAAAAGCTTTCTCTCAATTTAAGATTTTTCTGAATTTTTCGTAATTCTGGGTAAAAAAAAATATATATATTCTATTGTCAATAATAATAATAAATTAATAATAAAGAATGAAAAATTTTAACATACAGAAGTGAGGGAAAGATTTTTAATCCGTCAGTTATTCCGTTTCCATTTTCGCCCGTATATCAGTAAAAATGTAGAGTACGACAGCTGTGCGGTCGTCCGTCTGAATGGGGTGACGATCGATATAGAGGTACAAGATGAGAAGGGTGAAATAATGCCGGCAGCTGGCGATCGAAAGAGAGGAACATTCGCTGCAACGCACGATCGCGTGTCTGAGTTCGTGACCCCACCTGCTGAACTCGTTTCCACGAAGCAGGGTCACAACTGCCCTCAAAATAATCGACGAAGCGATATTGTGTATGTATATAAATGTATGTGTGTGAATGCACGTTAGTTCTTACGCGTAATAACAGTCTGTCAAATAAATATCTATCTACGTAAAAAAATCAAGTAATCTTTTGCGTTTAATAAAAAATTTTTAATTTCACCCTCTTTTTCTCTTAACTTATTTACCATCGTTCTGCTTCGAAACAATTTTTCAAATATTTCTGGATCATTGAATGCAAAAATTCAACACTTTGACTTCGGCTCTCTTTTGACGATTAACCCTTACTCCGTTCTGATGGATCCATTTTTGTCTGTGATTTTTCTAACAACGCCAATTTCTCAAAAACAAATAATCATAAAATAATATATTTACGTAAATTATTTTTCAAATTTATTATTTTAGTCTTTATTTAGAATGTTCAAAGAATGTATATACATTTTTTCAGATTTTTTAAAACACTTTTACATATTAATAAACTTATCGAAAATACGCTGACCCACCTGTACAGTTAGAAGGTGCGAAAAATAACAATACGGAGTAAGGGTTAACATTCATTAATGCAAATAATAACATTTTAATTTCGACATACAATTCTTTCTTATATGAAAAACATTAATTTGAAAGAATTTAAGAAGACTGAGCGCTTTCGATGTAGAATATTTTTGTATCGCTGTCGTTGCACGCAACTGTGGTATTCTACTACGTGTGCAGTCTTTTCTCCTCCTTCGCTCTCGTCCTTTCGTCCCTTCCCACTCTCGCCCTTCTCTTTCACACTTTCTCCCTTTTCTTCCTGCAAGAGAGAGCTCCCACCAAGGACTTGCCGCTCTTCTATCGTCGAATCTTTCCTTCTTCAGTTCGCGAGAACTTTCCCGTCGAGAATCTCCCCGCCGCCTCGGCAATCGGATTTCTTTCTTCTTGTTGCAGCGGCAACGACAGCATTCCAAAGCATTCGGGTTGGGAGAGAGAGGAAGAAAGAGAGAGGGAGAAAGAGAGTGCAATCTACCAAAGTCGCCCTCTTCGTTTACGATTCCGCGCACGAATCCAACAGGAATTCCTTGCTATTCGCGTTGCCCTATTGTTCCCGTTTGCGAATCGCCTTTCCTCGCTGTGTCTCCTACTTGGCTACAAATTGCCGTCATGATAGCAGACGTTAAATGAAAGGAGAATGAAAAGATAAGACGGTATCACGTAAGATATCAAATGTTAGTTATACTGACGTATATCGCTGCACAGTTTGCATATGATATCTTAATAATTTTAACTCTCGCGCACGACGAGTTTTCAGCGGGAGATTAATTTAAAATTTAAAATTATTGATATACAATATATTATTATATACGTAATTTTTGTTATATATAATAATTCTTAATTTTAATAACGATCTCTACTTGATAAAACTTTCTTGAAATTTCTATGTTATACTTTTGATGATAAAACGGGTTAAGCAAGTTATAGAATTAATAATATATGTCCTACTTAAATCTGTTTGATATGCACATTTAGTCTTGTTTCTCTCGGAAGACGACGCAGTCAGGATCGTCGTAATTAATTGCTGTTATTATACCGTGCATTTTATGCGCTTAATTATATAAGATACACGAACGAAAATTTTCGAGGCGGAACGGCGCCAATGATTTACCGATAAAACGCCCGCCATCGTTACGGCTCTGTTATTATTATATCGCAATTACTTCGCTTATAAAAGCGACAACTTGCTTGCAAATGTATTCTTTCAGCTAGCGTGCAGAAATATGAAAAATGCATAAAATTTACATTTTTCAAAACAATTCGATAGTAATTAGTTGTCAATCTTGGTAATAGTACGTTTAATATAAAAGTAATTAAGGTAATTAAGAGATCTTTTTCTTCTTCTTCTTCCGATATTATTTTATTATAATTGTATATAAGAAAGAAACTTAGGTAATCAAAAGTTTTCTTGGAGAACAAATCTCAATAATAAAATAAGTTTCAACAGTCGCACAGTTCAAAGGATTGAAAAATCTTTCTATCTAAAATAAATAATCTCGTCCTTTATCTTTCTCCTTAATTCTTTCTACCTATCTCTTACTGTCTTCTGATTTCTTTTTCTTTCCGCAATGTCGCAATACGCGATTACATATTTCACGAAGGAATCAAATGTGGGGATTCGCAAAGCCTAATTAGGATTCCCGGTGATGAGGTAACGAAGAAGACGAGGTCAGACCAGCGCGGAGAAGATAAAAAGATGGGTCGGCCTGCGGCCGTTTCCGAAGCACCTTCTTGGAAGAGAATCCTTTGTGACCACTCGTCGTATATGCTAAGTAAGCGGCTCCGCCGGCGTTCTAAGACGAAACCAGAGATGTTAGAAATTCGAACCGGCTTCACGACGGCGCAGCGGCTATAGCAGAATCGCTGGACCGGACGTTGAAAAACGACTAGTGTCCGCTTTCATTTACGATGACGAAATTGCGACATAATTTGCGGTAAAACAGAATTCCGCGCTTACGTGGCACTAAGTTTCCTTCGTATTGTTTAGCCGGAATGACATCAAAATTCGACATATATGCTAAAAATGGTTTTTATATATTTTACAAGAAAAAGTTTTTGACAGTCGTATAAAAAAAAAAGTTTGTAAAAAAAATAATAAAAAGATTTAAATCTCTTTAAAAAAATTTTTCATCGCTCATTAGAATTTTAATAGTACTTTGATAGAGAGGCGAGTAGAACAATATCTTCTATACATAAAGTAGCACTCTCTATAGGTTTCAAGGTCTCTAGGTTTCATGTCACAACGCAATTATGGAAGAAAGTAATAGTATCGATAATTGAGCAAGTTTTTTTACCTAATTTGCTCGATTGTAGTCATTCGAGCGGCGACCGCGCGTCGTCTATTATTTGTGTCTCTCCTACGCAAACATATAATTATTATATCCCTCCCCCCCGCCCTCCTCCCCTCCTCTCCAGACGCGATCTCGCGCGACACTGAAATTCCCCGGCTTAATCGACGCGCGCGCGAGTAACGCGCGAAGTATAATATTCCATAGGAGAGATATTTCGCGTTTCGCCGCGCGCGTTATACGCTTCAGCATTACTCCACCAAGGGAGAATTATAAATCGGGCGCATTTGTTCGTACGTCACGGTACATTGCGACGGGGCGTCGCGGCGGCGCCAGACGTCGGCGCACGCGAAAAGCGCTTTTCCGCGTGTGGGCGCATGAACGAAAATACGTTTTCTGCGAAACGCTCCGTCGTCATTTACCATCCTTCTCTGCTTCGTTCACTTCCCCTCCTTTTCTGCTTTTACGCTGCGATCTCAAAGCGCTCTGTCGCCGTACCGTGATTAAAAACGTTTATTGCCGCCTCCTTGGACATGACGGAACAAGAGACTCTTCTCTGCCGAGCGAGCGAGCGAGTGAATGATATTCCGCGGATATTACTTTTGCCAAAAGTGGACGAAAATGGCTCGCTCCATTCGTGTGAGTTAATTTTTAAATCTTGAAATCTTTAAAATGACTGCCAGTGCGCATTCCAATCTCAAGAGATAGTAAATATATTAAAAGAGAACGCTTTTTCTCTCATTTCATTCCTCGCCATTGCAGTTCCTCCTTACATACAGAAAATTAGTCTGTCTACTATTTAATTTCAATTCAAGTTACTATTCAAGTTCAATCGTTGCATATAATAAATACAAAAAAAATAACGTAGAAGAATATCGATTTAATACAATTATGTCAAATGATATTTTATTAATAATTTTGTTTATATTTAGTAATTTACTCGTAAAATTTAGATTCCTTAAATTTATGATAATATTGTAAACTAAAAAAAAAATAGATTAAAGAGAAAAGAAAAAAAGGAAAAATCGTCAAAAAAATAGCGTCAAAGAATAAAGTTAATATCACAGTTAAGATTTTTATAGTACTAGACTACTAACATTAAAAGGCAGCCATTTATAATTGTGCAAAATGTATATAGATTGGATTAATATTTACACTGTATCGTATTTTTCAATTTGCCGACAGTTATTAAAATATAAGATATTATCTTATACATATATTTATTATTAACAAATATTGATTACTATTTTGGATTAATATTCTATTTATTAATACAGTAATAATATTCTGCTTAATTATAAATGGCTGTCATGGTTTCATCTTTAGCAACACCGCTATTAGCGGGTCTAATATAATATATAGAAGTCTGTGGTTAAGACATAAAGGAAGAAGAGAAGGGAAAACAAGATGTCGGGCAAGAGTGACCAGTATAGTGTTATGCAACTGCATTCTGAATATGGTATGTTCTCATACGTGAACTCGAGGACATTACTCCCTGTGTGACACGACTCGTTGTATCAGGGTTTCAATGCGATATCCAAAATAAGTAAAACAAGATTTATAATATTAGCATCCAATAACATGTAATAATTGTGATTTTCGTAGTAAAAATATATTAGATATAGTATGTAAAAGTTAGAAACAGAGTTTCAAAATAAACGTTGGTTAATTAACTTTGATTAAATTTAATTCGACTTTCATAAAAGCAACTAATGATAAAATAGTAATAACTGCTCTATGAAATCCAATATTTAATATAAATACATGTTTCGTCATAATTCTAACAAACTGTGAATCACGAAAAATCTATACTTATAATTATATAAGAAAAATGAGCAAATATTATTCTTACGATACAGTCGACTTAGTTTGTGGCAGTAGGATGATATTTTTGTTCATACCTGTAACAAAAAAAAAGGCAGCAATTAGTATAAACTGAATTGATATTAACGTGATTAAATAATACCGTTCCGAAAAATAAGCTGATAAAAAACGAGGAGTATACTAATCTAAAATTTTTTGTAGACAACCTCACGATAATATAATATTTAAGAAAGTATAATATTTCTGATCAATAACCGCACATCACTTATAAGTGACGGAAATCGCGTAGAAATTCTCCAAACATATAAACGTTAAGTGTGACAAGCGTCCGTTCGTCACTCTATATCAGTCGACGTATGAGTGACGTTTAAGCTTATCTTAAACGAGCGAGGAAAGACGGTTGACGACGGACGTTTGTGAAAGCTCGAAAATCGATCGTGATCGGGCAAGTTGATGAGAGAGAATCGATATATCTGACTTGATCCGCTTATGGCGGGAGATACGCGTTCTCGAAGCTTGTCAACAAGAGAATTGTCGCGCTCAAAGAGTCCTACATTATACATATATCGGCCTCTCGCGCATCTTGCGCGTCATGTTCACGCGTGATCGGCAGTTCATTACCGTAAATACATATAACGTCTATGTCCACGTAACAACGTTGCTGCGGTTCAACATACCTCTCGTCGTCACGCGGTCGTTAGACTCTACGCGCCGGCTATATAAAATGCGACCGGCAGGAATGCGCGTGGGAATGCGTGCATGCGTGCGTACGTACGTATGTACGAGAGAGGAAAGTTATGCGTTCTCAATGCGAATCGATATTAACAGCCACATGCCTATTGCACACCACGTTTCGTTTCGACTAAGTAATCTTCGTCTTTGACTGACTGTGAGAGAGAGAATCACACAGCAGGAAAATACTGCCATATATTTACGAGTTCCTCCATTTTAAATCTTTTCTTTTATTATCCGTATTTTGTATGAATAAGACAGATAATAAAATATCCTCTCTTCCTTCTTTAAAAATCCTTCTTTACGTGGATGACAGTTAATGTTGAACATAATGTCAGTTCGTCCGATATGAATAAAATATTTGACACAGTGTGTTTTTGATGTACTGTGTATGAGTGTGTGTGTGTGTGTGTGTGTAGAAAATTTCAGAACATAATTTCCAGACTTATTACCTTACATAATATATAATTTATTACGCATATATCGATATAGCCAGCCCGGATCAATTTATTTGATGGCCATTACGTTGGAAATGTCAGAATCTCACGCTTTTTAAGATATTATAAAACTATATTTTTAGGAAATATTATATACAGAGTGGGTTTATATGAAATTAGTTTATGTGTTTTAAGAAAAATCTCATTTATTTTTCGATATAAAAAATTAGAGAAAATTTCTTGCGCGTTCTAGATCGTTATTCGATACAATTGCACTGAGCGCGATGTTAATGTTCTCAAATGAAAAAAACACGACTAATCGGATCAGTGCACTATAAGTGAGTCAAACGTATATCTTTTGTCGGATTTGAAGGCGCGCATCGAATCGACGACATCTAAAAGCATCGAATTACTGGCTTATGAGATTTCTAACGATATTCTAGTTACAGATAAGTTTGTCTCGGATAATCCGTTTGCGCGTAATGCTTCCTATCTAACATCTTACGAAGCATTACGAGGTTCGTTCTTTTTTGCTAAAAAATATACAGATTAAATTAATCTTATAATTCTATAATCTATTTCTCGTATGAAAACATTTACAAATATTTTTCAAAATGTTGGTATACATGCAACGTGTTTTTATGTTTCAAGAAAATGTTTACATCCCAAAAAATACAAACTTTTGTTAAATTTGCTACTTCTACTATTATTAGAATTCAAATTTATGACAATGTTAGGCGTGAACTGAGGCTAATCCCGAATTTATTGCTTCTATATATTAATGAGAAATTAATTATAATATTGACTTGAAAAAAAAGTTAGGAACAATTTCTCAATTGACTCGAGTCACCTTGTCACGATATGACAAATGCGAATAAGTAAGAATATATGTAGTATTTTAGATAGTAATCGGAAATAAATTGTTTATTAACGATTCGACGAAGCAAATACGTTTGTGAGGGTCGTGCAAAACGATCATGATACTTAAAATGTGTAAGAGAGAAAAGAAAAAGAGGGAAAGAGAGCGCGAAAAGAATATACAGCTATATACACACAAATGATAAGGACGAACGTGCATCAGATATCCTCCGGGTGCAACACGACGGGCTGTGGCTGCATTCCCGAGGGAGAATCAACGTCGATAGCGCGACGGGCGTGTAATTACTGGCCTCAGCCAGACTCATGGAAAAGCCGGTAATTAGTTAGCGCGCTCCAGATTCGATGTTTGAGCAGATAAGCTGGCGCCTCGACCGCCACCGTGACAGCGACGCCAGCGGCTCGCAATCAACTGGTTCATGGTCAAGGCCAAGGTCACGTCGCGTACCCACGATGGTCATCGCGTACTTTATCGCGATTCTTTTTTCAGAAGACGAAATTCATTCGGACATTTTAATCCGTCTAATGATAGCATCTTCAACTCCACTTAAGTTTTACTATCTTTAATAGTGAAAAAATTTAATTAATCTTATCTCTTAACGTAGCAATTTCTTTTGAGAATATTATTACAAAAAAATCTACTCATATATGAATCTATTTATTTGCGATGTAAAAAAAAAAAAAAATATATATATATATATATATATATATGAGAAAGCGTAATCTTTCTACGAATGTGAAACCGAGATTTCTTTTGAATTGCAACCAAACTGAATTGATTTCGACAATCGTAGCAGCATCCCGCAGAACTGCGAGTGAACGAGAATCGCTCACAAAAGAGCGACGGTTTCAGTATCGCGTCACGCATAGCAGATTAGCGGCGCGAACGTGGCGTGATAGACCGCGTGCTCGCGTGCATCCGACACTCTTCACGCGAGTTTCCAGGAGCGCGATCGAGTGTCAGTAGTCGGTTCTCTCGTGAGAACGGATATGCGAGAGAGAGAGATCCGACTCGTTGATCTGTATTGCACCGTTCTGCGTATGCATCGCGACCACCAAGCTTGACTGCTGGTTTGACTTCAGAGACTTATTTGTACTCTTCCATTTGTCCGATCGTGCCTTATCATCACGAACAAGAAAAAACAACAGATAAGTCGTCGCGATTAACTCGCCGATAAAATCGGTTCCGATCGGACCCGACAGTTTAAAGTTACGTCGTTGTATATTTTGCTTTTCTCGAATCCCGTTCATAAAATAAATCTCCTCAAATAACTACTATTATCTTCTCGGATAACCACTTCAATGAATAAACTTATTTTCTTTTCTCTTTAGACGCTCATCCGAAAATAAATTGTTCATTACTGAACAGTCGGACATACGTACAACTTAAGTCGTAAAAGATCATATTCGATCGTTCATTTCGATTTCTGCTCACGAGAGGATGACATATATGGTGGCCGACGTAGATCGGAAGTCATTTTGCGCAAGACAAATCGCCGGCTATTGGCCGGTTGTCTTAAGTGCTTGCGACGTTATTACGTCAAACGGAGCTGAGTACCGACGAGACGAATCGGGGCTCGTTTAAACGACCGGAGTCTCAAGGCGACGAGAATCAAGAGTTTATCTTCTCGTCGATCGAACCATTCGGTATAATGCACTCGATTTCACTATCGCGACAATGAAAAACCCCGAGTTTCCCGACTTTTTCACGACGCACTCGTAATAGCGGATTTATGAGTGTATTAATTCCACGCCACGCGATAACCGAGATAAAATGATATGCACCGCGATGGTAATAATCTGACTGACGTAAAATATATACGTAGATGCTTCAATAATTACCGAGAAGGGAATCAATCGTTCGCGAGGAGAATTTAAGTATAGCGCAAGGGGAATTTTAACGCACGAGTTGATGTAACACATAACAAGCTATATATTCGTAATGAAGGTATGCATAATTATCGCGTATATATATTCGATCATGATTTCGATGCTTGGCTTATTAGCAAATGAAGGTATATAATATGATGTTTTTTAAAGTCTCATCTTATCTAGTACTTCCATGTTTCGGATCTGAACGTAATGAATTTTAATATTTATTATACACTTGGTGTGTATAATAATTATTTTGGTACGATAACTATGTATGTCATGAAACATGGAGTGAACCCTGTAGATTTTTTTACGGCACGCAGAACCATGGGAAACATGGGTGACGCACGAGTGTATCCGTGGAAACGTCCCTGACATCGGATTTCCAGAGTCCGGGTGGATTTATACGCGTGCTCGCGTGTAAACAACAGACAGGGTGAAGCGTGTATATACCAGAAGGCCAGCCGGGGAAACTAGTTGCACACATTCGTCGTGGAATAGCACCGCTCGCATTGTGAATCGTGCCGAGATAGCTAGATAGCTAGCTAGCTAGCTAGTTAGCTAGCTAGATAGGTAGGTAGGTAGGTAGGTAGGTAGGTAGGTAGGTAGATACCAGTAGCACGTGGCCGTTTATGGGAGACACGATTCCCATTGGATGCCGAGAGCCGGTGGAGGCATCGGGCGTTGCGGACGACCGTGACCTTGACTGTCGACAAGGACAGTGAAATACAGGCGGCGAACATACAGGCCAGCTCACAACAGGCGGGACCTTGCAAATTTCAACGCGGTCTCACGCAGTTTATCGCCTTATCATCCGATCATTCTTTTATGCAAGCGAGAGTTGGCTAAATATTCCAATGAGGACAACGATTCGAGTACAACTTGCACGACGTTGTCTGAAGACGGAAAACAATGCGTCGCGAATTATGGAAAAACATATTCTTTGTCGAATCAATGATTTTTAATTATATGTGCAAATATTTTAACATTATTTATATTAACATCATTTATATTAAGATTTTTACTTGAGTAGTGCTTGTTAATTTTTCCAATTAAGGATTTATTAGTAAGATTCTTTAAATTCCTTGATTTTAATCGCAAAATAGCCGTAGGTATTATTTTAAATAATTAATATTGTTTAGACTAATTTATTAGAATAATATTTAAAATACATTATAGTAATTTAATAGCATATACTATATCATTACATCTTTTTATCACATATATTATTTAAAAATAAAAATTAATTGACATATTATGAATTAATATACAAGCTTTTAAACATTAATATGCAATTCGGTGAAAGATGAATAGTCCATCAGAGACTTGAAATGATTATCTTGATAATCATAGCTTGTAAAAGTCAAAGGTGCTCGTAAAAGCTTCTCTCAATGTCAAGGTGCACGGCGAATTCTGCACAAGGTTCGCGTGTGAACCAGACTTGAGGCACACGCGTGCAGAGATACCGATTGCAGGAAGAATACGAAAGAGGGGAAAGGGACTCGATGCTTAAACATAGTTTGTTTGCATTCCACGACCGTGGAATAATCGTCCGTCTTTCATGGAAATTATCGTGCATACTATATACATATGTATATGCGATATGTCTTTCTCCATCTTCACCGCGCTTTTCTAATGTCTCTAATAATTGCAATGAAATTTATGACACAGCCGTGTACGGAAAAAAATTATGAAGGGTGTGGCAGAATTTTCAGAATAACTCTTGCGTTAATCAAGACGCGCGGTAACCAAATATATAGCATAATAATTTTATATTACGAGGTTATTATCTTTATAACATTTGTGTGCACATAAAAAATTTAATAATTAAAATTATAAAAATTTGTATATAAATTATACAAGGTAAAACATTTATGCAGAGAATATTATAATCTTTCTAATTTAATTTTATATAGCTATGAGTGCTATTTGCATTTCTGCAGCGTATCTTTTTGCAGTAAACTTGATTTCATGTTCCTGAAAGTTTATCACGACGAGATCATGCGCGCACGCAAACTCCATTTCGAATCCCCAATCATAATGAGCGCAATAAGAGTATCTACTTTGCCATGGTAAGTAGTAGCCACAGAGTAAACAGATGAATACAGAGAAAATCGTCGAATGAGATGGTAGAAGATAATTGCGATGCACCTCGCGACTCTCGTAGGTCTCTTTATAATATTTATGCATTTAAAAGGCGATCGCGTCGATATCGTTGTAAAAAACTCCGGCTGTCTATCGAACTTAAATCCCATTTCAGCGCGACGCAAGCCAAGTAGTTGCCGAGCCCTCGAGAAACTTTAATATCTCGCGTCGTGAGAGATTAAAGATTCAACCGCCGCTGCTTGTCATTCTATCGGCACGTTACTATGAAAGAGAAAAAGAGAAAGACGGAGAGAAAGGAGAGAGACAGACAGAGAGAGAGAGAGAGAGAGAGAGAGAGAGAGAGAGAGAGTACCCTCTTAGCTCTCTCTTTTTCTCTTGCACCAAATTGCGAATCCCTTCGTTTTGCTTCACCCTACGACCTACGACCTACCTCCGGCGACCCATCTTCACCCTCTTCTTCGTTTCTCTCTCTTTCTCTTTCTTTCTCTGTCGTCAAGGCGTCGCGACGCTAAGTCACACTTTTACGGCGTCACCCCGTTAAACCGTTTGCACAGCCCTTTCGGGCGTGACGAAAGCGCTCTTGAGAGGAACCGTTCCGCTTTAGAAAATATATTTTCATCCCGTGATGTGCGCGCTCGACAAAGATTCTCTCTTTCTCTAGCGATGGTACTCATCTGATCTAACTTTCGTAGAATTGAAAAGTTATTTATACGTGTCATCTAACGTGAAGGTAACGTGACAAATAAAGAAATAAAAGATTATTCTTTTGTGTTTGGATTGAATTATTTTTAATTCTGCTCTTAAATTATAAACATAAGTTTTCATTTGAATCAGTATTATTTTGTTGAAGAAAAGGGAATAATTATAACGCATTTATAGCATGATATTTTGTTGAATTGTATACCAGTCGATAGACTGATTTGCATCTTACGATGCTGCAATAGCGTGCCGCGCCCCTGGTGACAGTCAATCATGCTGAATGCTCGTAACGCACGTGAGAAAAAGACAGAAGTATGTAAATGCATTTATGCACGTACAGCTCGTTCGTACATATATACATATACGTTCCGAGAATTTCGTACGATGACACGAAATCTTTTAAGATAAACGAAAACATGAATAAGTAATAAGCTCACGAGTTTGTATATTATCGGAATATCCAGGAAAATAAAATCTTTCGATGGAATGTCCACGAAAATAAAACCATTCAATGTATGATGTGCAAACGGTACGCTCGAGATTTTCTGCAATAATGTAAACGTCACCTCAAATCACGGATACAGTATTGAATGAACATTGCTTTCATTTATATCTATTATTTATATTTTATACATAGAATTCAAAGTTTGTAAAAGAATTGTATTTTCGTGCCACATGAAATGCAAACAAGCTTTCAGAGTAGCAGCGAGATATCAAACATCTTTCGCGTATCAGTTGTTACCGATTAGTATCAATCATTCGTCGAGTCGACTGTTAAGGACATTGCCGCTGTAACAAGTGGCAAAAAGGAATAACGACGGCAGCAACCTACTGCTGCTGCCGAGAATGTTGGTTCGCGGTTGGTGGTGGTAGGGGTGAGTTAGAGAGAGAGAGAGAGAGAGAGAGAGAGAGACGCACGGAATATGTGTGAGAAAATGTAAGCCCGAGAAGTACTATATCCCGCGTATTGCGGTTAACTCTTTCACAGCTATATTTTTTGTACACGGATCTCGCTGGAAAAATCTCTCGCGCATAAAATTTCAGTCAGATGCAGGAATCGTTGAAGTCAGAGGATAACATTTCATTTGTCATAATAAAGTTGGAAAAAAATTTGAAAATTACTTTTTTTAAAAATTACTAAAATATAGAGAGAAATTTAAAGTCCAACTACTTTAAGTCTCTAATTTCACAATGTTTAAGACAAAATTCCATTTAGCATTTCATGTACCTTAATACATGTTAATTTTAATATACAACTATCTTCTGATAATCTATCTTTTCATTTCTCCAATGTTTTATTAAATAAAATTCTATCATAAATATTATTACATATTATATTATAATAGATTGTTAAAAAGAAAATGATTTTTAGATATATTGTCAAAGAATTTGTCATTACAAGTATATATATATAATATCATAGAATTAGAATACCATGAAAATATTACATACTTTGCGTTTATATATTAAAAGTAAATATATTAATATAAATATCTTTTAATTGTATCTGCTTATCAAATGAAAAATACATCATGGAACAGAAGAATTAGTATGAAATTTTTATAAAATATGTACGCAACACGAATGTTCCGAGAACATGCGGCATTCAGCGCAGAGACGACGGCTGCGAGGAAAATAGACCTAACCGATTAAAGAAAACGACTGACCGACCGCCCGGCGAGAGCGGGATACGTACTGCTCTCTCTGTCGTCTCGCGGAACGGCGGACGTTCTATTATCGGCCAACCAAGCGCTATTTTTAGCGTCGATTTCCCGAGGCCGCCCCGTTGCACCGTCGCCATCGGTGCGGAGCGCCACTGACCTCGCCAACCGCTGACGCCGCCGTCGCCGCGACTGCGGTCTAACCGCGAAACTTAGCTGAAATGTCATCTCTTGTCCGCGAGATAGCCTTCTTTCGACCCTTGCGCTGCATTCGCGGCTGTCAGGCGAATATACGATATCGCATTTCAGATTGTCAACCCTTAAGGATTCTACAACGATAATTTAAGATTAAGAATCGCATCTTTGTTGTGTGTGGCTCCTGAAAATTTCATCTCTTGAATAGTACAATTGATTAATCAGGCAGACTCACGATTCCAAATTTTAATTAAATATATTATATTTTATGAATATTCTTTTTTATTTTTTTATATGTATGTTACAAGAATTTTGCGCAATGTTCAATTTTCCAAAAGTCGAATTGAAACCTGATCCGAATCGAATCTTCCGATGATATGTTCGCGCTCTCTTAACGATAATCTTATGAATAGCGAGTAGGGTTGTTTGCGGCGCCTGATTAATAATAGGCCAACAACGAAGTCGTACATCAGCGAAGTCGATAGAGATTGCCAAGTATGCAGACGTTACTTCTATATGAGAGAAGGTGTATCATTAACTTATACCACATCCGCGATGCACGACGGCACATCGATCAAGCGGACATCGCGCATTGACGGAGTAGCGCGGCGAGTCGTTAGACATGATAATAACTATCACATCGACGAGATCGCAGTAACGACCGATCATTAAGCCACGCGGTGTGCTGTCCAATTGAATTCGTCTTTGACCTATTGCGGCGTCGGCGAAGGATCGGGACACGATACATCGTACGTGTTGTTATTCGTGGAACCGTGATTACAGAAGGATGATAATACCTCGGATTCCCGAGATTAATGCTGCTTTAGACGAGAGAAGAGGTACCTACATACAATCTACAATACACGTACATAAAACTCGTCATGATTACAAGAAGCGCGTAATTGTAGTTAATTGTATGGTAATTTATGCAAAAAAAAAAAAAAAAATAAAATAAGTTTATCCACAACGTGATAGTTTCGAGTCAATTAGCGAGTTTTAAAAACAGAACTGTCAAACTGGCTATGGTATAATTTATTTTTTAATTATGTGTGAGACAATATATATGTACATAACACTTTCCAATCAACTGTGTCGTTCTTTGTGTACTTTTTTCTGAGACTCACTGATATATTAAAGACTTGCAGCTAAATATAAAATCGATTAATCTTATAAATATAACACATTTTATTATGCATTTCAATTTTCGAAATAGCCTTGTTACAACTATCGATTCAAGTAATGTGATTCTATAGAACTTTACGATACGTATTATCACGGAGGAATAATTTTCAACGAGAAAAACCGCGAAGAGAAAATTACAAGCTATTAACTCCGCGGGAGGGAATAAGCAACGAGCAAAAATGACAGCGAGCAGAGAGAGAAAGAGAGAGAGAGAGAGAGAGAGAGAGAGAGCGATACGGGGGGAAGGACGGCACGTATAAAAGTGTACGGCTGATTTAATCTGGCGTAATTATGGCCGCGTCGATAATCTTCGATCGGGGTATACGCAAGGACGAATCCGGTTCGTCGTCGTTATCGTTGCCGTTTCGTTTAACATTGCATTGCGTCTGCAACGACAACTCGTCTTCTATGGACCGATATCACTCGTATGTGGGCCATTACACGCTCGTGTCGTCTCCATCTTATCTAGAACTTGTAGAACGAGACCTCTCTCCGCGAATTCTTTTACGACACCGTTTTATCTTCGTATCATCCAACCTGTTTCATGATGCGATTTCAGACGACAATAATTCACGCGGTGGAATATCGATTAGCGAAAAATAACGTTTTACAGTGCGCGCGCGCGCGCTGATTTTAGGGTTCTCAACTCCGTGTTTGTAAAAAAAAAAAAATTTTTTGTAAAAATTTCCGAAACGCGCAAGCTGCCGAAGAGATTTCCTGAAAAAAGTCATATTACTTAAAAATCAAGGTTTTCAGCCTTTACATCGTTGTTCTACAATACGACGCACACCTTTCTCCTTTATTGCTTTTCACGCTCAGCTTCAACCGAGTTCATAATTTCCGCTTCGGGCGTGTCCACGCCGTTCGACGTCGTCGGTCCACGCGCGCTGCTGCACTGCCACGAATTTCCCGACGGAGAAGGTGATCGTCGACGTGCTCTATCTATCTTTCTCTCCTTCTCGTAAAATCGAAGCGCGGGGTCAGCGACTTCGGTTCTGTCGGCGAAATTCGTCTCTTTTAGAGCCGGCAGACGTATTAATTACCACGAAGATACTAAGTGGAACGACAGAGCGGTGAAGAGTTAGAGAGCGAGAGAACAAGAGAGAGAGAGAGAGAGAGAGAGAGAGAAATCGCGGTTGCTGCTGCCGTTGCAGTTCTCTCGAATCCGGCCGCCGCCTCCTGAACGTAATTGGAGCACGCGGGACTTTCCCATTAGCGAAATATAGGCCAGAGTGCAGTGACACGCGGAGGATATCTGTGTGGTCGCCTCGTACGGTACGGGAGAGAGTAGTAGGTTTCGTCCTACAACTCTCCTCTCTCGACTCCATTGAAAAGCCTTTGCGGTATTCTCCACCATTCGACCCCTACGGCTTCCCTTCGCCCCCCTTTCTCTCTCTCTCTCTCTCTCTCTCTCTCTTTCTCTCCTCATCGACGTTTCCCCCGTGACGTCTCACTCCGAGCGCTCGACGAGGGACGATCGTCAATGTAGGAAGCGCATCGCGCGCACTCTGTCGCGCTGCATCGCCACCGAGATTCGTCGATAATGAGAAGGGAGAAAGGACGGCCGGCCGCGGCCGGCCGGCTGTGGAAGGGAAAATTAGCTCCCCTTTTCCTCGCGCCCGTCCTCATTCCAACCGTCTTCGAATATCGAAGGGATGCTGACGTGCATCTCCGCTAGGCGGATGAAACTAACGCGTCGCTGTTATATCCGTGTGAGATCGAAACCGACCGGCGCTGACGGTCGTCGCGGGACAGTAATAATCTGACAATGATGATAACAACAATAGATGCCCACTCGCGACAGACAGCCGTGATAGTGGGCGTCGACCGATCGTAGTAAGCAATAGTAATAGTAGCAAGTTGTAGTAGTAGTAGTAATAGTAGTAGTAATAGTAGAGTAACGTAGTAGTAGTACACTACACGAGGGAAATAGTACTATATATATATATATCAGCGTAGTGATAACCTCGTGGCGAATTGTTCCTGGTTGCAGCCGCCGCGCGCGGAGGGTGCGGTACTCGCGCGTTCGAAGCGGAATCGAAGCACGCGGCGCGGGGAAACGCCCGACGCCCGACGCCCGCCGCGCCCGCTCGGGTTCTCTGGTCGCGCTAGGTCGCTTACGCCGCGGCTGCACTCCGTAATGAATGGTGCATCGTGTGCGCCAGCGGCGGGGCAACGCCCTGTCAGCCAGCTGACTGAAATGAACCGAGTCGAGCCGAGACGAGCCGAGTCGAGTCGAGTCGAGCCGAGCCGAGAACCGCGCCTGCCTGTGATGATCTGTCTGGCGCGGCGAGTTGCATTTACCGCCAAAAATTTATCTTGTCTCGTAAAAAAATAGAGCTCGAAAGAAATACTCTTTTCAATTACGTTAAAATATAATCTTGGTATGCGTCTGTAATTTTCTAACGTCACGTCTCTAACGTCATCTCGTGCGAAGCTTCGGAAGGGAAAGGTCAATAACTCGAAGATGAAGTATCAGTTCTATTGCGGATAGAACAGTCCAACATTTGTGCAAACATATCTTTGATTTCAAATAATTTAAAAGCAATGATTTGATCTCTGATAATGTTGATCTGTCATCTTGAGGCATCTTTGCGCATATACCGTACGCTTGAAAATAAGCATGCTGTATGTTGAGAAAACGTCATACTTGACGAGCTGAAAGCTTAATCGAGATGCCTACACGTCAAATTTCAAAAGATCTATTATCTATTTATTTAATAGAATCTTTTTATACAATATTAATCGAGACTTCTCTTCAAAAATAAGATAAGATAAGTAAATTAAATATTTTCACATACATATATTTCAACTTTTTAATTTTAGATTAAAGATTATTTGAAATATTTATATTTTCTTGGTATTAGTATTATCATTTGGGTCCCTATCGACTAATTTTCTTTATATAAAATTCTTGATAAATATTCTGCTATCTCCAGTCATCAAGAAGTATGTAAGAACAGGGATAACAAAGGAATGACGGAAATATAGGAAGCTAAGAGAGTAGGAGGAAGGAAGATAGGCCGCTTTCGTTATAACCATCGTTACTATCCCCGTAGACAACTCGTCCGACGACTTAACCGACCCCGTTTCGCGTCTCTTCCCTGCAAACGGCCCGATAAAGCCATACGTTTGTCCTCTCTCTCTTTCTCTCTCGACTCGCTGCTTCTCGAAACTGTGCCGATGTGTAAATGGAGCGCCCACGAAGGTTCAACAGGAAGTGTTCGCGATAAGCCGACGTTGGCTGAAGGTGGACAGGAACGAGCGAGAGAGTAGGCGAGCATTTGAATGGAGAATCGCACATACATGTGCACACAAGCTACAAAAGTTCATTAATAAAAATAAAGAGACATGAATAAAAATCTTATAATGCAATGTTAAGTCTTAAAAACTGCGAAAAATATGACATTGTATTAAATCTAGATAGGAGGAAAGGAGCAATATTTTTCAACAAGAGATATTACTCTTTTCGCTAGGAAAATATAATCGTGATCGACGGAAAAAAAAAAAAAAAAAAAACGTAAGAGAGCGGGAGACGCGGAGGGGCGTAGTGGAAAGGAACGTCGCCCGGGCGAGAGAATATCGAGCGACGTCGGGACGCCGACCACGCAAACCGTGACGTCACACGACGCGTCAGCTGCTGCCTTCGCGCGCGGCGAGGCTGCATTCCGGATCCTGTTTGATCCGTCTGGTTCCGGTATTACCGGTTATTGAAGCCATTCTACAACCTGATATTTTTATAAAATAATTCAAGCTCAAGCGCGTGCAACTCGAATTTCATACATCTCGTCACAAAATAGAAAACAAAAATTATCGAGAAAAAGAAAACCCTCTAACGGTTAAAAAAAATATTAATCTTTTTATCAAATCTTCAAACTTATGTAGAAGAAATTTTATAGAAGGCTAAATAAAGCCTTCTAAGTTGCAGATGGAAGATGATGGTTTAATCCGGAAGTCGCGAATGACGGGGGAAAAAAAAGGAAAGAAAGGTGCAAAAGGACAAAGAGGAGAGAAATGAAAGAGACAGAAAAAGATTCATTGTCTATGGATTTCTAGTGTCCTTCCGCCTGGGCGTATTCCACGACCGGATTGGCTGCCTACGTGCGTCTACGTCGTCCATGCAACGGCACGGCTACTTTCACGTAGTGCAACACGCGTGCAATGACTGTAAATTCCACTCTCCGGTCGATCCGATAATGCGCCTTCTATGCATCGATCGACCGCGAGGTGCAAAGCGATTCTGTCTGGAGAATTCATCGTAATAAACTCGAAAAGCGATTCGAAGCGCAAGCGAACTTAGCTTCCGATCCATTATTAACTGTTTATGAGCACGCGCGGAGACGAGATGTTGGTCGATATTAATTCTAGTATGCATTATGCTGCAGCATATGGTACATAACGAAAAGCAAATATTTTGCTCGAACTAAAATCACTAAGATTTATTAATCAAATTAAAATCATTGTACAAGTAATCGTAAATTTCCACATACGCTGAAACAATGTTGAAAAATTTCTCATCGAAATATATAACGATAAATTTCCTTCAGGATCATTTTAATACTGCACGCACACATTTTATATTCGAAATATAACTATTGAAGGAAAAATGTTCAAAGTCATGTGAAATCAATTGAAAATTCATCGATTTAGATGCGATGAAGATCTGCTCCTCTTGGCTTTTTATACCGGATGCGATAATGAGAAGGAAGAGCGCTCTTTTGACGGACGCCTTGTCGCGAATTGGCGAGTACGCCGCCAATTGGCTAACGCGATAAATGAGTAGAATAAAACGAATTGACCGTACGATAGGTTAGGAACATCAGCCGACCGGCTGATCCAGTCGTCAGTCAGGCGTTCGGCTTCCTGTGACGCATCCGATTGAACCGACCAAGAGGAATGAGACGCAGTACTCGCCTGGTACCGCCAGACACACACTCCCGTTTCTTTCATGCGGCTTCGTGTGGCCGCGACGCGACCAGAGGCACACACTCCGGTTAGAGAGTCCGGTTAATCCCAGCCGAGTAAAGTTAATAAACCACTCTCGGCGAAGCAAAATTAACGTTCTTTTCAATTGCGAAGAAAATTAAACAGCGTGATATTAAGAAATCATTGCGTGATATATACTTGATGATTTCTTCAACTCGAATTCAAATCAGATTTTTGACGTTTAAAACGCAATAGAAATAAAATCCTACATAAATGATAATTTCAATTTACGAGTTAAAATTGTGTTAGTTTGCAAAATTATTATAAATTATGCAAATTTATTATAAACTATGCTCCAATAATAAATGCTTACTATCGTCAGAAGTCATTAAAATTTGCAGACGAAGAACAAGCTTGCGGTAGGTCCGAGACATCCAGTACACGAGTCCGATACGCGGCTGTCAGTCGAAAATACATTTCGCGTCAGTTAATCAAGAAGCTCCCGAGAACCGTCGCCGAATCGCGTCGGCGCCCGGCCAGCTCGTGCGCGTACGTTTTGATCGATTGTGTGGCCTCCGCTCTCGCTCCGCCGTTACGTAATACACGCGCCGGTCGCGCGTTCGTTTTACAATGTACGACCGGCGGCCGCTTAAAGAGTCAACGACCCCACGGCTTACTCCAGTGACCATGCTGGGGGGAGAGAAAGAGAGAGAGAGAGAGAGAGAGAGAGAGAGAGAGAGAGAGAGAGAGAGAGAGAGAGAGAGAGAGAGAGAGCTACGCGCTCGAGCACGCAAGTACGAGAAAAACCGAGCGTGTGTGTACTGCTTAACCCCATGGCACTCACGGACGAGTTATCTTGCGCCCTCATGTCATCCATCCGTCCGTCCGTCCGTCCGTCCGTCCGTTCGATGCCTCGTACGAGATATCTCGCGTTTTTCTTTCATCTTTTTTTACCAATATCGCGATCATGTATGAGCTTCGTTGTATGTATTTACACGGAAATGAAAATATCTACGGGGAAATCTCGCCGTTATCATAATGTTTAATGACGTTCTTCTCCGAGTAATTTCAAAAGGCGATCCTTTCTCGAGATACTCGGTTAAAGAGAGAGAAAAAAAAACAAACTCGCTTAAACATGTACATTTAAATTTCGCAATGTCGAATGATCGAGATTCAAAGACGAAAGTAAATCCAGAGAGAGCCGTTAAAAAAAAAAATTGTCCGTGAGTAAAATCGTAGGCGCTTGTACGTAAGGAAGAAGCTATTCAACGAATAGTTACGATATGCCCAGGTGCTTATGTACCTGTCGCGGTTAATACGTCTCATTGATCGACGAGAAGTTATACGTTCCAATGGTGCACGCTATTGTCTCGTTGTCCACTCGACTGTGATTTCCGCGCACTCGTTGAAAAATAATGGAAAGACATCGGGCGGCCCTCTCCGAGGGAGTTGCGATTTTATGTACGAGTAGACAGCTCGTCACGACAATATCGACAATACTTCGACTTTTATGTTCGTACTTTGTAATTTAACGGAGAAGGAAAGAATCGATTATAAATTGTTATCGTTCTCCATTCTTCCTTCTATTTTTCAATATCTTTACCTGACAACATTTTCGTTATGAATAATTTTCATCTATATAATTCTGTAAGCCAAAGTAAATTGAATCCTAAATCAAACAATAAAATTAAATCTAGCAATCAAATTTTGCATAAATTTTTTAATAAAGTTGAATACCTTGTTAGTAGATATTCAAAGAATACCTTGTTAGATATTCTCGTAATATATTTCACACTTGACATACCAAGAGTATTAGCGTACAAAGCACGCGCGATGCAACAACTCGCTTCACATTGTGACAACAATGGTAGATTATTTCTGACATTTCACGGAGGATCGCCGTCCGAAAGAAACGAAGAGGGTCTGAAAGGACCGCCGTTAATCAATGTCACTCCGTTACGTGCGTTAAGCAGCCGCGAATGCATCGGAATACCTCCGCCGAGTATCCGGCAAATCTCTAATCACGAACTTGATTCGATAGGAATACGGAAGGCTTTCGGGGTCAAGCTGATGCTTTTACACGGATTCGTCGGGCAATAAGCAAAAGGTCTCTCTCGCGCGAGATGTACCAGACGGATAGAACACGCGGGAGCTCCGCGTGTTGTAGAAAAGAGAGATAGATAGATATATATATATATATAGAGAGAGAGAGAGAGAGAGAAAGAGAACCCTGGTCAGAAAGATATGAGACTAACCGACAGAACGTTGATGCATAATCGCGCATGAGGGCAGTGAGGGATGATGCGCTTTTCTACGAGTGGAACGGGTTTCCTGCGGTGAATGTATCACGTGCGCCGCGATGAAAATTTATATGTAACATTTCTGCCACCGCGCAGCATACAGCTATCGTCCTCCTCCTCCTCCTCTTCCATCCAAGTAAACCTACCTACCTATTTAAACCGAATAACTACCGAAATAAATAGCGAGCGTCCCGTAATGAGAAACAAACGAGTTCGTTTAATTATACTGGTCGCGGTGCAATTACGTGTATGCACATTGTTAAATGACAAACGCAGGAACTACAGTGGTAGTCTGAGTCTGATGGTAGCGTTACACACATATACGAGAAGGTTTAATTAGAGAATCGATTAATTGATAAACGAATTTGGCGAAATATTCGTAAGTTCTCTCAATACGAGACAGCTCTCGGTCGTTCAACGTTGAAATAACAGCGCGAATTGTCATGTTATCTCGTGTAGCGACAAGTGGAAATTTTGAAAGATCTCGTTCGCTATGACAAATGCGTTCGTCCTTCGTGAGGACGAGTACTCGACTCACATGAGGAAGCAAAAAATGAACTAGTTTGCCTTCTCGAATCGGTCCATACGAGAAATGCCAAGGACGAAGCATTCTTCGATCTCTCTTTACCCGACTCAGGTTGTGCCACGTGTTCTGGCTATTTATACGTATATACAGCCATTGACAAAATTATTAGGCACTCTTAAAATTTCCGTATTTCTTATTTTGTTAATAGTACATAAATACTAAAAAGATTAAAAAACTATCGGCAGCACTTTAAAGCTGAAATTTCAAGCTTTAAAATGTTTTTTTAATTTTTCGTTTGCGATAATTTTTCGCCCAGTATCGACAACATATCTGAAGAATACAGATTTAGTTTCAAAATTATGTATCTCTGCCAAAAATAATTTTAAGAAAGTTTAAAAAAAGCATTTTGTAGGCAAAATGTTGCAGTAAAGCACAAAACAAGGAAAATATAAAAATTTTTTAAATTACCGATAGCAACTTTAATGCATTATCAGTACATTAAAAAATTTTTGTATTTTCCTTGTTCTGTGCTTTAAAAAAGAACATTGTTTTGTTTCTTAAAATTTTATTGCATCTTTGACACTCTGCAACTCGGTAAAAAAATTTCTCTCGAACAATTTAAGTCAAGTTTCATAAACTACAACATTTTGCCTACAAAATGCTTTTCTTTAAACTTTCCTACAATTTTTTTTGGCTGAGATACATAATTTTGAAACTAAATCTGTATTTTTCAGACATGTTGTCGATACTGGGCGAAAAATTATCGCAAACGAAAAATTAAAAAAAACATTTTAAAGCTTGAAATTTCAGCTTTAAAGTGCTACCGATAGTTTCTTAAAATTTTTAATCTTTTTAGTATTTATATATTATTAACAAAATAAGAAATACGGAAAATTTAAGGGTGCCTAATAATTTTGTCAATGGCTGTATACATGTGTATATGTGTAAGCACGTGCTGCAAGCTCACCTCGCACAGTTTCTCAATATATCATTTCACACTCATTCCCTTTTCGTAAGCGAGAACCTTTTTTGCATCGCGCTCGACGTTGACGTCAATCTTTCGGTGTTTATGATAAAGAGCATCTCTTCGCGGTAAATTCCCGTCTCGAGAACGCGTGGCTGCTCGACCGAGAACAAACGATCGGGCGACGGCCACGGAGCGTGAAAGATGCAGCGTAATACCCGCGGAAATGAAAATCCTTTCGCAGGAGCGGCGCATCTTAAATCGGTCGTGGTCGACTGCTGCGGAAAAACGACGCCTGTTACGAGTGAAACTGCATTCTTGTCAAGTACGTTCGCGCGACTGATCGTTATTCCGCGTGGATTAAATCGCTATTACTTTCTCGAGAGATTAATTTTTGCAAGTTCGATTTTGTTGTATCTCTGAAATTACGTACCTATCGGAAAAGTATATAAATGTTAACGTATATGCTTCTAGATAGAAACAAATTGCATTGAAACAATTGAAATAAACATTGTTATTGCTATCAGATAGGATATTGCTTGAAACATAAATAACAGCGAGAATTCTTCTGATATCTCAAACTATTCTGGAAATATCCGTTCGTTAGACTTTTCTTAAAATCAAATGTACAAATCACTCTATTTTTTTTCTAAAAAATGTATTGTACGAGAAGGACTGTTCAGCGGACAATAATGAGACCAGCAGCAGGTAAAGCTATAGATTTATCGAAAGATCTCTCAATAGGAGATAAACGAGCGCAAGAATAGAAGAGGGAACAAACGAGAAAATCGAGAAAGACAGATAGATGTGCATGCACTACAAAGTGTTGCATAGTAATATAGTCAAGGTTTGCGAGAGGTATGCGGATCTGCGGGATCGATGTAGGCAGAGGTTTAGCGAATAACACGTACGTGCCTCTGTTAACGCGATACACACGTATGCGTAGCTCTCGCGTGGTCGATTTAACCGCATTAACTCTGAACGCTACTACTAGCAAACTCTGATACTGTCCCTTCTAATTCCGAAACTTTAAGTGCAAAGTGACGGCTAAATCGCTGGCGAATTTCGGCGTACAAGATAGAGGTATCCGTAGGAATTAGTATACCACGCGTAAGCGTATTTCTCTTTTTAACTTTGCATTATTTAACTGTCAAGTATATATCAAGAATAAGTTTCAAAAATTATTAATAAAAAAATGTTATAATATTTAAATATAAAGTTAAAAGAACTACAATGTGCAATGTGAATTTCGTGTTGTAAAATCGCGCATTTAAACGAAGAAAGTGAGATTATAAAAAAAAAAAAAAAAAAAAAAAATATTGATCTAATTTTTTTTTTCAATTATAGCAACATGTCGCAGACAACCGCTATGGTTCGATTTGCCTTCCACGGTGCGATGCCGCCGCGAATGGTTATTGTCAAGAAGCACCACAACCACTTGTATTTACTTGGGAGAGCCTCGCCTAATGCGAAATGACAGGTTTACCGGGGTTTATGTACATCGCGCTCAGGATATATTACCTTTTTGGCTGAAAGGTGGAATTTGTCCGAGAGAAACAGAGAGAGAGAGAGAGAGAGAAAGATTGTGTCCCCAAACATATCCCGTTCGCTCATTTATTAATACATTTCACGCTACATTATATACGTGATGTTCTACAATTGGGAACCGTCAAATTATATATAAAGTAACATCATTCAAAAATGCAATAGTAATGTATATAGTATGATTTCTTTCTTCTTTTTTTATTGAATTATTTGAAATATCAAAACTGTTTTAATTTGTTGAAAAGAATGATTTTTCCCAAAAGTCATTAGAGTAATTAACATGATAAAGATCTTAAGCTAAAAGGGTAAAAAATATTTTAGATAAATAAAAAATTGATAGCTTAAATGCTTCGCCTGAATCATGGATAACTAACATCTCGATTAGGACGATCGCAAGAACGGCGAAAATGTTGTAAGAGTCGAAAAGTGGAGCACTAGGTCGATTCGTCTGCGACCTAGGAGATGCAAGATAATCTGCGCAGAAAGTTCGCACGACTTACGTCGTGAGCGCGAAAAACTCGACGATCTATTACGCGACGACGGCTGCCTGCCGCCAATTAGCAGCGGCTCAAGACAGAGCAGTAAGAGGAGACAAAAAGCCATGCGCGTCGCGACGGCGAGTAACGCTGTAAATGGAGCTCGTTAATTGGAGACCCTACGAGAAAGTGAAGTAATTGCGGTAACGTCGCCCTATAATTACGAAATCCCGATCTATCGAGAAATCACCCGGTTGTCCGACATCCTACATCGCTGGCTGCAACATTCGCGTCTGTATTTTGTTAAATAGAGATAACTGCAATAGCGTTCAAAAAGCTTGTGCGTCAAAATATTTCTTACATAATAATATAATTATGTGTCTAATATTTTAAATAATAAATTTTACTTAACCTGTTTATATAAATATTATTTTCTCGCATATTTTGTGTTTCTTCCTTTAAAAGCAAAATAAGGAAATTTCTATGTGTGTGCGTGAACCTATAGCAATAATACATATAAATCATTCAATAAAAAGTACGTGGCAGTTATTTTCTTTTTTATTTTTAACATCTTCTACATCTACAATGTACATGCATAATGAAAAACTTCACACAGTTGTAATGGACAATGGCAAAGTCGTCCACTAAATCGATTAATTTGCATTCGCTCATAGGACAACGGATCTTCAAGCTATGCTGACCTAGATGGAATTCACAACGTCGTGGATCTCGATCGTCCGATCTCGATTCACGGCGAGCAAATTGCCAAGACATTAATCACACGACCCGTGCCCTCCCGCTTTGCCTTCCCGTGATCGTTCTAAGTTGCGATTCGCATCGACAACACCTCTACTCTGGCAACACAACTCGCGACTTCGTGCTACTATCTCGCTCTCTCACGCGCGCGATGTATTTACAAGATCGTAATAACATAACACCCGACCCAGCGACGCAGAGACGAGGTAGAGAAACTACGATGGGACTACATTCTCTACTTGTACAATATTGCACGCTCGTATCCGTTTGAGCGATAACCATAAATTCAGACAACGCTAGATTCTGCATAAGCATTGAAATTCTTGTCAAAAATATAATTATAAATAAAATATTGTCAAAAATTGATTCTACAGGGAGAAAATTTTATATTAAAAATTACTATAGTGTGTAGCAGCTGCGGACCATAATAACCATTCTAAAATAGTGCTATGTAAAATTATAAAAATTACGTTAATTTACGTCATTTTTACAGTTTTACATAGCAATTTAATTTAGAATGATCCTAATGGTCCACAGTTATTACACACCATAGTAATTCTTAATATAAAATTTTCCCCGTGTACGTTTCTTGCAAATTCTGAAAATGCAATTAACCAAAATATATCGTTTACATATATGATAATTAATTTTTCATTAATTGTGCACTGATTAAAAATTTTAATACATTTATAAAACATTTCAACAATTTTAATTTTTAAAGTATTTTAAAAATTTCATAAAATTTACATATAAATTAATAATATATATATATATATATTTTAATATAAGAAACATGTGTTCGTACTGAGTGCTACGATCCGAGATGACACGCCATTTCTGAATTCTTCTTTGTAAAAGGAAACTGTGGAGTGCTAGAGCAAAAAAAATCGCTTAACGGCCCTCGGTATCCACGAATCACGAAGGATACATGGACAGCTATTTCCTGGAGTGTGCACCGGGAGAGACCGATTAAGTGTCGACATATTTCACGGAAACGGGAACTGTCACGAATACACGGATGTAAAAGGAAAGGATCGAAAGCGCGCGAGAGTCTCGAAAAGGACGATGGCATTAATTTCACAAGTCGTATTACAAGTCGCGAAATACGATGGAACAGCACTATGTATCTAAAAAAATTAATATGTAATAAATATATTATGTCATATAATCGTTATGTGTGTTATGTTGAAACTATCTTCTTCAAATCCTGAATTAAAAGACGAATTGATCTTTGACTTGCGTGCAATTAAATATAAATTGTTTGATTACTAATATTTTCATTATGTAAAAATCATTTATTTCGTACAAAAGAATAACTTGATACGTAATTCTGTTTGATTTGACAATTTGAGTCGTACAAAGTGAACGATCATGAGCATCCGCGTTTTGCGTAATGGAGTTCCATTTTAAATGTCGTATTTCATACAATATATGTGAAAAATAAAATGGTCTCTTTATCCCTTTGATCATGATTTCCCTGATGTTCTGATGAACAACTTTTCAATTCACACGCTCGTTTTGCTCGTTCTATTCAAATATATTTATATTTTCAGTAAAACGACGCTTCGATGGAGAGAATATGTTTTATAAAACAATTTTATAAAATTGGATATAATCTGCAAAGCAGAAAAATGTTTATAAATTTACAAAAATTTACCACACAAAACTTCTAAATTTATTCTTACTATTCTTTAATTTCCCTTTTATTATTTATTTTATTTTATTTGTTTTTTTTTTTATTTCGATTATGCGTCTGTCGATCAATTAATTTATTTCTTTTTTATTTTTTTCCGTTACCACAGTGATGAGACACGAGATTAAATCCGATTTCTACAAGCGTTTACTCGTTTAACATCCTCCGATGCACGAGACATTTTAACGAGCGCGACATGACGAACGAACTATGGCGTTTAACGTTCCTCAACGAGCTTCGCAAGTCTTACTATTATACAATCCGGGAAAATATAAAGTCGCTATTATTCGCTGCAAAAGCATTTCGCGGACGAATTTGATTTCCTGTACTTCCTGAACTTTATCGTATCGTTGGTCGCGTTACTTTTCCCCTACGTGGTCGTAATAGAAATTGCTCGCTCTCAAGTCCCGAGGTTGGACGATGGCCAGACGAATCGGCTTAAAGCCAAAGTGATGTCACACACAAAGCGAGAACGCGGTAGCGACACACGGCAAATATTATACGAGTAGCGATATATTCGACCGTTTATCAATTTGATCACCGAGACAAATCCGCATTTATCGACGATTTCGGTCTGCAACCGAGTATCCTTGCATCTTTTTCCGCCAAAGGTCCATGAAGCCAGTCCCATAAATCACGAGACTCGAGTGCTCGAAGAAACTCGATTTTCATCTCTACGCAGACTATCACCACGCGAATAGCGAAGCGCTCATCGTATTACATTCGCCGTTGAATCGGTCAATTAAGATGATAATATCGTTTCAATAACGTCGACCTACTGGTTATTTATTTCTATCTCCATCGATAATCTGACGATCGCAATACGAGTCACGATTAATAACTTAAGTAACAGGAGTCGATGGTTCACTATTTCAGTCTGTATATAATTATGTTTATAATTCACTATTAACCAATGAGATGGTTGTCGCCAAATCGTACAATCGTAAACAATATATATAAGAAAAACTAAAAATATCATTTAAATTTAACATTAGTAAAAATTAATAAAAATGTAATATATTTAATAAATATATATAATACAATTTTTTAAATAAAAATAAACACAAGTTAATTCTCTTAATTAATGTTATAAAAAACTTTTAAATTTTTAATATTAAATCTCTCCTATCTAAAAAAAAAAATTGTCTTGAAGCACTTGTCCAAAAATTTAAAGTACAAAAGCTTATACATGCGAGTTTGAGAAAGAGGACGGGGTGTGTCATCACAGTTACGGAAGTCCAGACGCGTGAAAAAAAACTGCTGCGACTGCATTGTGAATTTTAGCACCTTTTTATCAGCCACTCGACAAACGTTCTTCCCATACATACTCAAAGTCCCCTGCTTGTCGTATTCTCGTCATCGAGAAGCGTTTCACTTAGCACGCATATCTCCAGCATTTAGCGCGGATGGCGGTTCGTGGCTAGACACTAATAAGACACCTGCTGGTTGATAACGTGACGAAGAATCGTGAAACGAGTTGCCTCTTTCTATCTTTCTTATGAAACTGTAATGCAAATTCCATCGTCGGTGCATCCTCCGGATGTACATGAGTTGTCCGCGAAAAATATCTCAAACATCTAATGGATGAACGATCGACGTTCCTGCGTAATGTCATCTCATATGTCCCTCCAGTGTCAAAAGAAAATATTTTTCGTGAAAAGTGTAACTTCTCTAATCTGGTTATCACCGCGATGGCGTGAAAAATTTCAATTCCTCTTATACAACAGAGGATTCGGACTGAAATTTAATCCTGAGTCACGCCGTACCTTCTTTTTCTTTTTTCTCTTTCGATTTTGCGAACAGTTTTCTAAGGATTTACGTACATATACTCGTATATTGAAATCTCATGATAAGATATTATACTTTAATAACAGTTCAACATTGAGTCGAATAACATCGGAAATATTTGTAAAACTAATATCAAATTGTTCACGATTATGTGCGACAATTAGAAATTCTCAATTTCATTTTCATCCGTTGTAATAATTCAAATATGTGTGTGTGTGTGTAATAATAATTTTTTTTTTTACAATTTTTTTATTAATATCATCCCATTCATGTCATTATACTTAAAAATTCTCAATTTAAAATTTAATTTAGACATTAATATAAAAAATATTTACGCTTTTTTTGAAACAGAATGCAGACCTCGATTCGGCAAGAGGCAACTGCACGATGCATTTCGGGAGAACCTATGACGAAAAAATCAACAGATCGGGCAGGTGCGTCGGCATCACTCTCGCGCATCGCGAAGTCCGCGCGGAACGTCATTGAGGAACGCGCATGCCGACGAAGCGAGATCACGCGTACGCGAGAGACCGGCTTACCTTGACGAGGTCCTTCCACTCTCGAGGCTCTGGAATGCAACGAGCCTGTATGTAGTCTCGAGAAGGGGCAAAAGGAGAAGAGGGCAAAGCAGCGGCGGCAGCGTCAGAAGAAGAAGAAGAAGAAGAAGAAGAAGAAGAAGAAGAGGTAGAAGAAGCTGAAGCGAAATCGTGAGCCACAAGAATCAAGAAAAAAAAGAGAATATGAAGAAGAACGAAGGTAGAGAAGCGGAGAATTGGGTTAAAAGGCGAGAGCTCTTGGTAAAGAGAAAAAGAAACATGCGTTCGAATGCGTACGAGCAACCTGGACTTTCATTATTGTCGTAGTATCGTCGTCCTTTCTGTCTTCCTCTTTCTATTATATCTTCCTCGTCTCTCTATGTTCCGGCAGGAAATAGAAATGCATTCGTCGTGCACGTCGGCCCTCGAGGCATCGACTAACGAGATCGTCCACCGTTATACTCGTTGTCTCCAATCTCGTCGTACTGAATGATGTGCAACTATAAAACTGTCCCCAACTGTGTATTAATGCCGTATAATATTAACTGTAAAGTAAAATCGCTCGATCTATTTTCCATGTATTTCAATACATTTTGCCATTGACGTTTATTTCTACTTTTAATAATACTTTTGAATAATATATAGTTACAATAAAGTGGGTATTTTTTTAATTGACTCGATAAAATGTATATCCGAGCTGCATGCGGGCATATAATTTTGGTGCACAAGTACGACATATCGCGCACTGTGCACCATGTATACCGGAAATTCTTACAACTTGTCGGCTTTATCATTCGTAACGTTTTTAATCGTGACATGGCATTTTCTACTCACGCATGTCACAATCAATTTTAAACATATTATAAATGCTTATTACATTAAATACATGTTTTGCGTATGAAATTCTGGGAAGTTATATTGTAATGAAATAAATTTAAAAAAAGAGATTTTAAAAACAACATAATATTACTATAACTTATATAATATAACCAGTCTATACAAAGGAAAAGGAAAGAGAAAATGGAGATCAGATTAATCCCTTTCCCGCATTAATTAATGAAGAAGTCATTGAAGACAAAAATGATTTCTGAGAGATCAACGGAAAATGAGTCAATATATGAACTCGTAACATGTAAACGCGGTGTGGTCGCAGAAATAATTGAGATATCGCAGTGACATAACAATGCAACTGGCACGCATTATCGCGAATCTCGTCCAGACATAACATTCGAGCCAGTATCGTTTCGCGAAAGCAGGAGGGTGGTAGAGAAAAGTGTGTGTGTGTGTGTACTTACACACACACACATATACAAGAATACGGCATCGGTATTTAACGTACCAGACGTTCCGCGTACAGTCGAATAAGTCTCCGTCTCGAGGCTCGGCATCGATAAGATTTATCTGTTGAAAGACGACGAAATCTGAGACGAAGCGAGACGAGATATACACCTCGACTGATAAACGAGCGATAACGATTGGGCCGATTTGTCCGAGTACGTGAACTCGATAGAAATCCTCTCCGTCGATGCGATTGAGAGAGGAGAAAACGGAGCACAGCTCTATTCTGCCTTCCCTTCGAGACGAGCTATCGAGTAACAAGCGTAACAGATCGTAAATATTATTTACAGAAAGATAAAACGGCTGAATGTATTTATCAACCGGAAAGGAAGAATGAAAGATAATATATACAGAGATTGATTTATGATTGAAAGTATATAATCAAGGCTCCGAATAACTTCAATTAATTTAAAACGATCGATAGGGAAATTATCCGCTCAGATTTACACAGATTATGCGAAGATACAATTTGCGATGCGCACGCGCATCGCAAATTTCCGCCCACGCGGATAAGAATTGCGCCAGACATCGCACGTGACTCAATGTATGGTCAGCTTTTTGTATTTAACCAAAAAAACCTATCCCAAAATCAGCAGTGGCAGATCGACTCGCCGTATATGCGTATCCTGGTTGCGTTTCATGCATGAGAATATAGAGACTGACGAACGCACGTCACCTAATAGTCTCCTAGTATGGTGATGGTGAGCCGCTACACGTTACCGAGCTATCGACCACAGACAAGAGAAGAAGAGAAAATCGAGACTCGCAAGAAAATTGGCCAACGTGCGATCAGCTGATGAGTTACCAGCAAATCGAGAGATAAGATCGATGACACCTGCGAGAATTCCGTACCTTGCAATTACTTAGAAAATGTCGAAGAATAATCTCTTGTTATTAAGCTTATTTTCATCTACGATGAAAAGAATAATTGTGTAAAAAAATTATTAGATATAAATTACCTTTTCTAACTATATATATATATATATATATACACAACTATATGTACATATTTATCGTAGAAAAATTGTATATAAAATATTTGTAAATTTTCGAATCAACTAATCCGATATATCAATACATGTAGACAATTTTTCTTTTAAATATATCATCTTGTATTATAATTTTTAAATACAACTCGTCATGATTGATAATGAAATCGTTTCTGCTCTGACAAAGCGTTGCATCTTACGGTAAAGTTATTGCACGAGCGTCAAGACCGTAACATTATAAATACTGATAAAGTGTATCAATATAAATGAGAAGTTAAACATAAAGTGTCTGATTCACTTGTCATGTCTCGAGATATTGTCGTGAAATACAAATATTACATCAGAAATCTAACCGACAGCGATGATAGAATAAATAGATTTCGAGTAGATCGGCATCTTGTTGGCATCATGGTATGACAAGTCAACAAACTCATTGACTTTCCTATGTACGGCCACGTGGAGTGACCCGGTGACTCATTGCAAAATTACTCGCGAGAATCTCATTGTCAGTATCTCTTCCCTCTCTCGATCTCTCCCATCGTCGTGAATAAGGTGTACGTCGATGTATCGACGTGACACGTACGAGACACGTATTCTCCCATAAATCTTCGCCATATATGGCGACTATCACCGTTGACTTGAAAGCTCAAATTGAGGTGAATAAGGAACGCACGTTATATTCTGTGATTAGAAAGTAGTGATTTCACTTACAAATTTTTAAAATCTAATAAATTGTTTAATAATTATTTTCTGGATCAATCTGCTTATAAGAAAAATAATAAAACATTTAAAGTAAGTCTAGAATTAACTGATGTTGATGAAAGCAATTAAGTTAATGATAAAGAGTGACCAGTTCTGCTATCTGGCTATTCTCGAAGAGCATTCTGCGATTTCATACAAATCTCACTCGTCAGACCGGTCCTAGCTAATTAAAGAAAGACATATCATTTGTCAGAAAACGCGTAGAATTTTTTTTATTTTTCCAACTACAATATTTCCGCGACAATTTCATTTACACACAACGGGTGGCAACCAGTGTAGAAGATAAACGAATTCTTTTCAACCGCTAGTTAAGTTAGCTAGCAATCATTCTTCATCTCAAATTAATAATCCGCGACTACCGCAATCGATCATGCCGATCGCAAGGCGCACTACAGGGATACATTCGAGACGGTTGAAACTGGTCAAGTATGAAAATTTAACGTGGCTCTGTGTAGAAATCACTCGTGTGGAAATCCGTCCATTGACGTTTTTCCCGTTCCATCCGACTGATTAATTTCGACGATATTTCTACTTGTAATCCCACTCTGTTTTTCAGTACGATCGTGAAAACAAAAACGTGCGAGTACATAACGGTAAGTGCTTTCTAATTTTCTTAATACTATTCTCATTTTTTGCACGCTTTTCACTCTTTTCTATACACATTACCTATTAAAATATAATTTCATAACATATATTTCAAGCAACAATATACTTTACTAATTACTTTAAAATGTCTAGATTTTTCATTTTCATCCAGCTCTCATAATAAATTTTTCTGTGTGCGATCATGGCATAGTAAATTGTGTGACTGCTCTCGTGTCGAAGAACCTCGGTGCAAATCCGGATAAGAAACATTGAATTTATTCGATCCTCTGGTTTGCCATCCTCTCGGAAGACAATGGCAAACCACTGAGAATATCTTGCTATACGACCGCTCTCTCTAATCTGGGCCGATCGGAACTGGCGTTAGAAACTGTAGGTCTCATATAACTGCGGAAGACGCACAGCACAGCTATATGTAAGGATTATCATCTTCTGACAAAGAGAAATAGAACTGAGAATTTATTTATTCAAAAGATTATAATTTATTATTTATTCTTACATATAAAAACTACAACTCGCACGCACACAATTATGAAATATTTAAATATTAATTTAAAATATAATTTTCTTTATGATCGCACGCACAAAACGGACATTTTAATAAAACTAGGAGGGAAACTATCATTCAATGATTAAACGACTATTAAAGTCTATTCTTTATAGTATTTTTAGTGACAAAGAATCGCGATAAAAGTATAAATTACACAATTAATAGTTTTATAGAGCGAAACCTATATGCAATACAAAACAAAGCGAAGAGTTTCACTTTTCAATCACGCGAGTTTTTTTTTCTCGGATGCATCAACCGTATAATTTATCCACATTTCACGGTATCAGTGATGTGTGTCTCATGACATTCAGGGATCTCATCGATACCGCTCTTCGTTAATAATTCATTACGACCTATGGCAATTATAAAGGTCACCGTATAAGATTATAGTAAAATAAGAATAGTAATAACAAAAATGTATGTTAAAAGTGCATTTTCAAATCAAATATCAAAAAAACATTTAAAATTAATATTATTGACATTAATAAATTTTATACTCAACAAGAAACAAGAATATTTGAAACTTTTTGTATAGAAAAAAGACAATCTCTTAAATATTTTACTATTAATATTATAATTTTGTTATTGATAATTTAAACTTTTATATCAAATTACAACAAGAAGGTCTTGATGATTTCGAAACTTGTTTTAGGTTAAACATTTTGGCACTAAAAATCATCCGGTTTATTTATTTCGGAAAAATATCTCTCTTTAATATTAAAAACATACAAAGTATATAATAATCGGACAACATATGAAATAATTTATTAACAGTACAAAAGAAAAAAAATACTAAAACGATTTTGTATATATAATAAAATTTTGAAAAATTTGTAATTATTAATTATATAAAAATGATTAAAAATTCATGACAAACCGATAAATTAATTTCTTTACATAATAATTAAGTTAATTTCTAAAATTGCTATTATGATTGATTAATCTCTATCTGCTGCTTTCTTTCATGATTTTAGCGTGCAATTTACAAAACCTCCAATCGTTTGCGAAATTTCGTTTGGCGAATTTGCGAATAGCGTAAGGACGAAGAGGGAGAGCCACGATAACGCTCATAGACAGGGGGTGCCATTATAGGCTGCATGCACGCACATGCGGTGCGTGTAGGTAGGTGAACTGAGTTATACAGACGATGCTTCGCGCTGCCAGGACATTATTTACGACCGCATCAGCGTCACGGCAGGTTCAGACGATTAAATGTGGTTTTCCTGGTAGTTGCCCCTCGCGCGCCTGAGATTGAGCTACGAGTAATACGAAAAATGCAAAAAAGATTCATGCCCGCAAAACAAATTAATCTGCCACCGAAATTGGGCGTGAGCAATAGTCCGAATAAATTTTAATAGAGAAAACAAATATTAACTTGAACAAAGTTTTGGTTATTCGAAAAACGTCTATTTAGACGAATAATTTATTTACTGTCTGTTTTTTTTCAAATAAAATAAATGTTTCAATAAAAATATGTGTGTATATGTAATAAAAAAAAAATAAAAAAAAAAAAAAAAAAAAAAAAACAATTTATCGCTCCTATCGCAAACCATTTTTAAATTTAACAAAATTTTCAAAATTCAGTCTTTCTCATAAATGTAATATTTCCTTCTAATTTAATCTTTTCTTTTTTTATTCTATTACTAATTAATTATCTAATCATTGCATAATATTCATTAAAGACATTTTTGAAATAAATGAGAAACGAGTATTTCTTGGCATTCTTACTTTGTCAAACCCATGTAGTCCGAGATATATATTTCGAGACAATTAAGACGAGTGACCTACGCTGCTGTTTGGCAAAGGTTTTACCTGCATCAGTTGTATGGCGCGAAGCGTGAGAAGAAATAGAACGAGAGGCTCGGTTTTTTTCCCCTGTATCGCGTTTACAAGAGCGAGCGCATCGCGACGGAGACGCGGCGTGAAGGTGCCAGGTCACGTAGTTAATCAGCGTCGCTCATTATGCGGAACAAAGAAAATTACGGTAACGCGGCTTACGACTCACGGTGACACGAACCGCGTTAACGTTGCGTACGCGCGTCGCGCGTGCACATATACAGAAACATCCGCGTGTTAGCGGTTGATCGATGCTGTTTACGCTTACATACATCGTCGCCCCTCGCGCGGTAGTTACAGTGCAAACTCGAAGGTCCTCCGACTGCGTTTACGCCATTCGTCTCCGCCGTACGTACGTGCCCTGGCATACCGGAGTGCATTTAAAATGACGTTACCTCGAGACGTGTATCGGACGCGCATCCCGTGGGAGCGGATATCGTGGAAACCTTTTTGCGTCCGACCGTTTTCCGACCATCGTTGTCGTCGTCGTCGTCGTCATCGTCAGAAAATGCAAACCCACGCGACTTCCTTTTTTTTTTTTTTTTTTTTTTCTTTCTTTCAACGAAAAAGGGACATTGGTTAAAAAAATCAAGCACGGTTCTTCCTGCAAGATTGCACGAACCGAGTTTGTATATTACAGCGATGCAAGCGATCTCCGAATGTCGATTTCACTTGGACCCCGGCAAAGTGGCACGGTCATTATAATCATTTCCCGCCGTTCGACCTATCCTCCATTTGTCAATTCTATTATCGGTATACGAATCGTGTTGTAATGGTATTTGATGGCAAAACCATACTGTTAATAATTGCGGAGTTAAAACAATGGTCGTGGTAAATTGTGCCAACTCGTTGATTGAAATTTGCGTCTCTACATTTTGCGATGATGTGAATTGCGTACACGCCAACTAACAGACTAACAGTTATTCTACTCCGCTGCATATAATATATATAATTTTTCATTATCCTTGTACGTTTTCTAGGATAACTTTATCAAATATATGATAGAACAAGGGTCATATATAAAATATAGCATTCAAATATAGAAATTTATAGAAAGATTTAAAAAATTTAAAAAACAAAGTAGATATTTTTTCCCATTGTGTCCTATTTTTGCACGCAATGCATTCTCAGAGATTCAATTTGTCGGTCACATTTACTGAGATAACTCGTGTAGCGCAATATCCGGTCTGACGACCCTCGCGGCGCGTATTAACAAAGTAATTGTTACTCAGGCAATAACGACCGACGTTACGGCAATAATCCAGCGCGCGACCGGGAATTGGCAGTAAATTTTTCGTCCCGGACGATGTACAGGCGCATCGCGTGCTTCACGGGGATAGTAAAGCCGATACCCGCCCTTTTAACGCCGGTCTCGCTCGCTCGCAGACCGTATCGCGAAGTCGTTTGATCGCCATAACATAGTTTTTTTTTATTCGCCCCGCGGCATCGTTAGATCAAATTGTACGCACGTCTTTTTACGAGTGGCCTGGGAGCAACTCGTTGGACGCATTAAATCGCGCACATGTCGCAGTAATGTAAGTAGTATATTTTCTTTCTCAAGACAAAGCTAGAAGTATATTTTCATGTATAATTCAATCATTGTTTTGACATATTCATTCTATTGTATGTGTATGTGAAACCAAAAATTATGTAATCCTAATCTGATTTATTATTTACATGAAGTCCCTACTAACACTTTTTTCCGATAGATTTATTTTTCTACTTTTCTTTAATTATTTTCATCTTTACTTTTTATTATTGTATATCTTTAATTTTACGTTTGCTTTTATTTATAAAAATTAAAAAAAAAAAAAAAAAAAAAAAAAACAGATGCGTGCTTTTATTTTACCCATTCCTGCTATAATGTGGCTCCTGATATCGTCGTTCGATAGTTTCCGGGCTCGTGTAGAGAAAAATATTACAAGAAAGTACTTTACGGATTCCCGAATTACGCCCGTTTGCGAAAATTTCCATGGAACGAGCGCTTAACGTCGCCCAAAGGATCACTTAAAACGTTTCCAAGTGTGTTCGCCACGAGCAACTAGCCTCTGACGAAGCAAAAACATTAACCCTCTGGGTATTACGAGATTTTTGGCGAATCTCATAAGATAGGATAATGGTCTTATATTCATTTTTTAAAATTTTCCATAAATGACGATCGCGAGAAAATAAAAGTGGATAATATTACGAGCTGACACTTCATATAATGGCACAAGAAAACCATTTCTGAACGTTATAAATGCAACTTTTGATGCAAATATTCACATACGTATACACACAATTATTATTGTCATTAATATATCGCATTAAAATTAACATTCCGTTCATCCATATAAATCTGTACTGTGCTTGTGATGGCGAATTGTCAAATGCGCATTGCTCCAAAAGTTTTCAGCTTGCATTATAGACTGAAGGGACATAAGAAGATACTGTGCGACTCGTTCCGAGTCGGCTGTCTTGGAGGGGACGCAAGAGCAAACGCAAATAGCAGTAGGCTGGCCGACATTAAATTTGCATTTATATTGTGTTCCGTAATTTATGACACCGACTTATCTCACGCGGTAGATGTTACGTACTCTCGTAATTGTTTTCGTTGCGTGTATACACGCGCAATGACGTCGGAGCAATTGAGCCGAATAAAAAAAAGGATGAACACAACGAAAGGATAGAAAAGAGAAACGAATGACAAATGAAAAGAATATATACTTATGAATATTGCGAAAAAAATGAAAAGAGAGAAACTGCTTTGAAACTGCAAAAATCAAATAAACAACAATAAAAAAAAATGTACTGTTGTGGTCTGTGCTTTATTCAATTTAAAAAAATCCTAAAATATCTCGAAATTTTGCATTTAAAAAAGTCTGAAATTTTTTTTACCTTTAGAATAAATTCCAAATTGTTAAACAAGTTTCTTTAACGGGTTCAATGTTATCCAATGTTCGTGGAAATATAATAGATCGCGGTAAAGAACTTTTACATCGCTACAGGCGCCATGTATTCTCCGCGGCGACCTACCTCAATCGTATCGTTAGAGTTCCAGGCTAATTGCGGCGTTTGCGGAATCGCGGTGCACAGGAGCCGAAGCTCTTCTCGAGCCTGAGGCGAGAGTAAAGAGAGGAAGAGACAAGAGGGGTGCTTCGCCGTCAAGTATCTTGGGCGTCTTCTCGTCTTGCGGCGGGAACGTCGGGGTCGCTACTTCTTTGCCGAACGTGCCTGCCTTTATTATCGGCATCCTCGGCATTCCGCAATTTGTTTCGTAACCAGGTAAATGTTATTCTCTACCGAGAGAGTTTATCGTCGAACACGCGCAATGACGGCTAGGTATTTGCGGCGGCGATTCCCTATACCACTACCGAGAGCGCGGGCTCACGGGGATTCTCAAATGAATTATTCATTCAATTTGTATCACTGGAATTCGCATTTTTACCGTGCGTTATCCATGTCGTCGAATTCATCATTTCTAATATATTCCATTTGCAAGCGCTTGCACTTTTACGAGGACAACTTTTTCTTTAGACAAAATACTCCAGATTAGCAATCACAATGTACGTTTAAAATACAAAAATTTATAATTGTAATTTTAGTAAGTTTTGCATGAAATAAGAGCTTTTAATATAACACACACACACACACACACACGGAAAAATACATGCAGATTCCATGAAAAAAATTAATAGAACATATTTTCATATATATTAATTGCTAATATATTCTCAGTAATTAAAATACATATGGTTCCCTTTGAAAAGAAGATTATTCTGACATGACGAAAGATTATTCAGGATACATCAAGATAATCTTTCAGATAGTATTATACGTGTTGAGAGCAGTACAGAGAGGCCTGTAGCCTGCGGCATCATGTTCTGCTCAGAAATCGCACATCGCATTAGAAATTAGATTTTGTAGGAACAAGGAAATGATCGGCGACACGCGAAAGTGCCGGCAGTAGCGACTCTCGGGAATTACTTCCGGCCGCATATTGGCTAATTAGGCTAATGACTCGCCGAAAACGGAGTGGAAGTCGCCCGCTCCTATACACGTGCACACGAAATCAAGTACGCGCGGAAACTTAATTGAGCAGGTTTCTTTCTGGCCTGCCGTTTGATAATTTCACCGATAACCAGAACGTTTCCCTCCGCTCGCCCTTTTACAAAGGATCGCCCAATTTAAGGAATTGCTGTGCCGTACTAAAACGATTCTTATCTCTGAAGCGACTGAATATATACAGGTGCATGTTTTATAGTCTCAGAATTACAAAGTCGCTACATCACACTGAAATGATCTTTATCTGTGAAGAATACATGGCTAAAAATACAAGCTGCGAAATAAATCCATAATTTACGAAATAACTTTCCTTTTGTTTTATTATATATTTTGTAAAAAAAATTCGATGTTGAAATAAATTTGCAAAAGTACAGAAAGATGAAAAGGAAAAAAATATTTATCGAACTAAAAGGTTTCATATCTTCTCATCTTAAATTTTATCGACTGTTAAAGGCTTTGTAGCGCAAAATTGCTATGATTAACCTTTTCTTTTCCAACCATTCCACAGACTGAATTTTTCATGCCCCTCGAAACTTCGTTAAGTGTAATGCGAGTCTACTAAATTCAGGTCATCGTACCCCACGTGTAATTTGCCCTTCGTTTTCTTTATCGCACTATCAAATGGCAGGCTGTTTCTCGCAAACTATCCACGATCATTGTTTGCTTTGTTCGATACTTTAATGATTCATGAACACCTGTAACGGCGTTACATGGGGTGTGTTTGATAAACGGCAAGTCGACACAAATACTTGTCTTTTCTGTTTCCGACCTAATTCGAATTTTACTATGAGATATAATTACATCTCAAAGGAAACCTAGACTAACTAAAAAGTCTTACACAAAATTATAATTATACTTGAAGTTTCGTCTGGAGAAACTAAGTACAGAATATAGTGTATATATATATATATATATATTACATTGATTAAAATAAGATTTTACATATTATTCATAGAGAGAATACATAGATTTTTATACGAAATATTTATAAAAAAATTTAGTTTTGATTTTATTAATTACCGAGTAATTAGATAACAATGAAAATTGAATGTTAAAAAATTAAAAGTTAATATCTAGATAATTTTTTCCAGCAAATAAAAATCCTTTGCTCTTATACATTTCCTGATCATGATCGGCTTGAAAGAAAAATGACGCAAATAGTGCCTGTAATCTTCGACGACAGAAAACGCTCCAAAAGCTTTGAACGATAACGTGCTTTACAACACGACGATTCTATACTACACATGTTCACGCTTGAGAATCTCGTGTCGCTACTTGCTCCATTTTGCAACACGATATCAACTTGCGGTTTGCGAGGTACTCGATGCGGAAGGGGACAGGCAGGCGCGTGAAAACTAGGCCGATAATGTCAGGAGACATGGAAAGCATCGGGCTACATAAAGACACATTGTCATCACTGCCGAGACTACTCTTAAAGGTTTCAAAAATGTTCTCACCTGCTTGTCTGAACAATGAAATAAAAACAACTTGCAATTATGCTTGCGAAACAGATTGTTACAACTTTAAAATGTGAATCTAATGTTTAAGAGCGATATCGTTCGTTGATTGAGACTGATTAAAACCGTCGTAGTGGCCAAAAGCATCCGCCAAAGTAGGATACACCTGGGACGAATCCACCCGCGACGAATAACGAGACGAGATTCTCGACACTATTTTGCAATACTCGGTTAAAAGCATCTTTACACCGATGGATTCCTCGAAGCGATACGAGGTCAAACTAGTGTTACTGATCGATACTGTAAGGGAAAAGGAGTGATGGCCGATGAAGACCACGTGGAAAGCGACTGTAATGATAATAATGATGATGACGATGATAATAATCACGGTAATAAAAACGATAATGATGACCGTGATGTTGGCGACGAGACAAAGGTGAAAATGTATGTGAAAAGATGAGGGAAGATGCGCGAAATCGTCAATTAATGAAGAAACGTGTTGAATAAGGGCAGATACTTGCTTATACGAGCGTCACACACGCCACAATAATTGCATTAATAAGCAAGCGTTCTTAACGACGCTCTTCGACGAATTAACTTTACAATTATATTAAGAAAGAGAAAAAAAGATATAAATATATACGAAGCCGGAATGCAAGATCGGCGTCGTCGTTTAATTAGACACGAGATGTGCAAACGTCTGTTAATTTTATGGTATTGCATCGAGATCGATGTGCGTTCCCATTAACCGTGACCGTTAATTCCCAAACATGATCCTAATCATGATTGTCTTTCATACAAATATAATTCAGAGTTTTCTAACTCTGAATTATATTTGTAATTATGATCTATCAAATATATAAGACTAAGCTTAAATATTAATATCAAAATAAGAAAATTATTACTGATTGTCAAATTTTATATAAATTGGAGACAACTGTCATCAGATATATAAGTTTATATTCTTGCGATATAAAATATCATTATATGACACATCTAATTGCAAGGATACAAACTAACATTTTCTTACGTTCTATTTAATGCAATTATCTAAGGAGTATAATGTCTCCCCTGAACAGAATACATTATCGACGGAAAGTTGGTGTAACAAAGTAGAAAGTGGAAAATAAGGGGGTTTATAAAGTTGTGCATGCAACCGACAATTGAGAACTATCGTAACGATCAACTTCCGTAGAGTCCTGTGTGACACTAGAAAAAAAACCGAGCACTATTAAAGGATGTCGACAGACACGATTAAAGCTACAAAAAAAATCTATAGCTAATAAATGACACTGCTGGCAGTTGCGCGGTTACGCGCACACGCATCCACGATATATTAATCGTAATGATAATCGGCTCGTAGCCCTAACGACGTCATAATTACCGCAGCGCGGCTAATTCTAATTGTCTTTACATGGCGACAGGCCTGCAACACTTTCGTAATTATGATCGATGGTGAACGAGCGATGCACCGAAAGGGGGTAGAAAGGGGAGCGTCTCTCGCTAAGTGTATGCACGCGCCGCTATTGTGCTTCAGGAAACCATCCGCGAAGGGAAAATCCGTCCAGCACGATGACGGGACAAGGAAGGGAGAGAAGGAAGAGGGCAGAGAGGGTGACGATGACAAATGGCCGATTTCACCGCCTGAACAAGTACCAGGGAACCCGTGATATCTGTGCGCAAAGCTCTCGTCGTGGAATAACTCCGTTCAACGAGAACAAGTATAAAATTGCCTGCCCCTTCTCTCTTTTTCTCTATATCGTTCAAATATTTTTCTATCCTCTCGAATATCATAAAATATACCGATGTATTATTTTCTTTCACCGATGTCTAAATATTAATTTTGAAAATTTTGCTACTTAGTAAAAAAAAAAAAAAAAACTGAACAAATGTTGTCTCTAATTTAAATTACTTCATGTTCTCGCCATTTAAATTTATTTACGCAAATACTGAAATCAAGAATAAAGATCGGATTACTATTGACGACATTAAGGATACAACCACACGGTGATCGTAATGCGATTTAGCGGATGATACGTTTAGTTTAATATAGCGGGATTGCGAAAGCAGTCGGTGGAGGAGTTGGAACAATATCGCTTTGAGTTACGTGCACGGTAGGTTGCAATCAAAACGTACTAACTCCATTATCCATCGAGAAACTAAGTTGAACCATACGCCGGAGATAAACCGATACATTAACCAGGCGAAAACTCGCCTCCGCGTACTTAAGATAAGCTGTAGGAGCAGAATCGACAAGATCTGATTTGTCGATGATGATTAAATAATTTGCCGATTGATTTAGATTCGCGTTTCATTCTACATTTCAATTCATTGATTTACGCATTTCTTTGATATCTTTCTTACCGCTGATAAAATCCATATCAAAGCTTCAATCTTGATATTCTACTATTACTAGCTTACTTTACTATTACTAGCGTAATTTCGTAGCATATAAAAATATTATGATCAAAATGAATATGCATCGCACCGGAAGATGCAAATATCTTGCGAGAAATCGCCATTTAAGTCGAAAAAAAAAACAGTAAAGTGAGAGAGGAAAAATAAATAAATAAATATATATATATATATATATATATATATATATATATATATATATATATATAGAGAGAGAGAGAGAGAGAGAGAGAGAGAAGGCATTCATCGTCAGCATTCTAACATGTCATCAAGAGACGCGTCTATCCGATGGACTGTGAAAAGTGGAAACTTTAATCCTCGCTGCACGAAGATAGAAATTGCGAGGAAAATAGTAGCGTTGCGACACGTGCAATTTCTCAATTTGCAAATGGTCGTCAGATACCTCACGAAATATTCAATAAAATTGAATATGACTGTAGAAGTAATATTCATTATTCTAGAATCTTTCATGTGTTTCTCTTTCATTTCAATTTTATTTTCTTTATATGATAATAAAAAAATACATACATATATATTAGCAGACATATGGAGGTTTCCAACAAATGCAAATATCTCCAATAAGAATTAATTTATAATCATATAATGTAACAAGCATTATGTCGAGAAAGTTTTCTAAGGACTATCTAAATCAAGAAATTAATATGTCGCCTAGTATCGCTCCTTTTTTCCTAAGAGCGGCATCTGCTCCTCGACGAATTAAGCAAGAGACTAATATTTCGTGTCTCCGGCATCTGCTGCGGACGCGCGGTAAAAAGCGAGTTCTGACTAACACTATGAAGGCTCGTTTAAAGTTAATTAAAGGTTTAATCATTTTCCGCTCGACCAAGAAAATCATTGCAAAATCTGACACGATAGTGCCGCGTAGTAACTCGACGGGCTCGACCTTTCTTCGCGTCTATGACAGCTGTGTCCACTGCATATTCTACTCGCGGAATGTACGTGGGATATCTGTGAAAGCGGATAGTCCGGCTGCCGGTGAAGGGAAACGGAAGCCATACAAACAAAATACAAGCCGCGTGCTTGCACGCGCGATGGAAAAAGCATTTGCTTCAACTGTCAGATGGTTTCATGCAAAAAGGCAATCTGGAAATGATTAATCGTTTATGCCGAGAGAAGTAATTTCACATTAAGTACATATATAAATAAATTTCTCGATGTAAACTGTGCGTATAATAATTATAATTTAACTCTTTCATACATGTAAAAGATAAATATTATACAGTGTATCTCTGCGAAAGGGAAAAAACACTTTGAAAAATACTAGACTATATTTTTAAAAAAATGAGATTTTTTCGGACTTATAGCGTTTTTTTTTTTTTTTTTTTTTTTTTTTTGCAAAGACAGATACAGATTACATCGGATCCCCTAAAGGCATTAAACTTATTTACATAGTTACGGCGTTAATTCCATAATTATCGCGAAATACGAGCCTAGAGAGCAGAAACTTGCGCCTACTCGTGTTTCAGTTTGCGTTAGCCAGATTTCGCGACACGCTACGAGATAGTTTCGAATGTCCTACTCGAGTATATACACGTAGAAGAGAAATAGCAAGGAACGGGTCTACCGGCGCGGCGCGTCAACGCCTCCGGTGAGCAATCTACGACCTTTTACGGTATACTTTTACGGTCGCTTCGCATGGCGATGTCGCTCGCCAAAAGCGTCGTACTGGGTCCTAAGTTTGTTACAGCGTTTACGCGTCTATCGGGAGCTTTCTAGAAACCTACGAACATGAAATCTTAATTCTTTAGCATCTATTCTGACAGTCACCACGTGAATAATAATAAAAATAATATTGCTGCTCAAATTAGAAATTACTTTTATATGTAATTTTCATATTAAAATCAAAAAATCCAATACAAGTATTATTTCAATAGCAAGATTATTTTTATTACTATTATACCTTATATTATATTATTTTATATGTATACGTTATTTTTTGTTTTGTAGAATAAATGTAAGAATATAACACATTTTTATTTCTAAAAAAATATATAAATGTATTTCCTCTCTGAAAAGGAAACATTGATTTAAGTATTACTTTCTCTTAAGATTTTTACTTCTAAAAATATTCCAGCTGCTTTAATCTTAAATTGTTATGTCCTAAACTATCCAACTTTCTAGATGTTAATCATTCTTATGATTTATGACATATCAGTGATTTGTTCTCAAATAGTATAGTTTAGAGTAATAAAACGCACCAACTTCACTGAAAGGGCAGAGAAGACTTTTATCGGATCGTTTTGTTGTATAAATCGAACAATACCGCGGATAATCCGGAGCTAACGCTACACTACACGTTACAGAATGCATTCCTCAGTTACTATACTGACGCATCGTAAGGCACGTTAAAGAAAGAAACGTGGACGTGTGTACTCGCGCGTTTGTGTCCGTCGCTAATGCTGTTTCGCGCGTGTAGCGACACGCAAGAATGCGATGCAAGAGAGCGACGAATGCGAAAGCTACACAATATAGGCTTTATACGAGTCTCTAGCGGCTTTATTGCTTTCCCGTAAACATCAACCCTTGCCGTGCAGCGTTACAGCCACGATCAGTTACAGTCGTATGCTTTCGCGAAAGAGCCTTTCCAAAGACACCAACATAATATGATTATACTGCTGATGTCAATGTTCTAAGTTGGATTCCATGTCTGCAGATTTTATTCTTTTCGAGTTTAATAAAAATATCCATGAAAAACTCGGTTATAAAAATAATAATGCATAATAATGACAACATATTAGCAAACTGCAATTTGTTTTGAAAGTAATGAAATTTCAATAAAAATGCAGGGAGAATTTATATGTTTTTACAATTTTAAATAGCTGAAAAATTAATTAATTCTTACGATATACTTTACGTCTATGTAAATTTCAATGATTAAAAGTTTTTTATGCTTTTACATATTTTTCCTTTCGAATTTTTTATTTGACAATTTCCAACCAATGTTATAGATCGCAAAATTGCGTTAAAATGTTTAAAAAAAGAAGAGCGAGGGAGATGAAAAAAGCGATACTTTTACACTCGTATAAAATCTCATTCGCACTGCGACACGATCTGAGCTGACGCGGCGAAGATTATCATCGCACAGCTTCGCGATGTCTCTCGCACTGCGAGAATAAATCCTCTGGAGAGTCTATATACGCCTATATCTTATCACTTCGGGATGATCCTCGCAGTCGATCGGAGACGCGGCGCGCCAGTCTCTCTTCTTTCTTCCAGATATCAAACCTTTATGTATATACTTAATTTCACGCCTCGCCAAAAGCTATCATTTGTTTCTGATCGCTCATGTGCAAACTCGAAAAATTCTACCGCTCTTTTTCGTTCTTTCAAAGTGCCATGAATAGTCATGAATTTAAAAAATATGTGAGTAAAGAATAAAATTTTTCTTTTTATATAACATTGCATTTTTTTTTTTTTTTTCAAGTGAGTGATAGAAGAAATTTCTAAAATTGTACGAAACATGTAGTTCATAAAGTCATGCCAAAAGTTTAAAATTAAATAAAATGGAAGAGATGTAAACTCTGTTATTATTTAAAAACTCTTTTTATGCCATGTGCGTATCTCCGCGTAAGAATATCGATTATCGAACAGTGCTCGTTAACTTACGTTTCTATCACCTTGTGTTTGTTGCAAAATTAAAATGCATCAATTAGAATGTATCGTCGTTCACGAATTTACTTCGCCAGTATCCCAAATTTTTTTGAGGACTATCCAATTAGCGCGATTCCTGTCTCGTTGATTTAGAACATTTCTACTCTCTCATCCAAAGATGCTGTTCAACGATTTCGCAGTTAGAGGCGGTGCAACCGACACCGTTTATCGCTGAATCTCGCGCTACTCATTTATAATGGCCGCAACAAATCTCAAGTCTTGTCACAGAAGTCCCTATTAGGAATCTAGTCGCAGAAAAAAATGACGGAAAGTAGGATTCAGTTTGTACGGACATTATTTACAAGTTTTATTCAGATTATGCGATTAATATGTTGAATAATATAAAATACAATAATATTAACAGATATTATCGCTTAGTGACAACAAAATGTAGCTTGAACGTCAGATAATGCAAGCGCACATGCACGAAAGCGTTAATTATTTATTCAATGTAAAAATCTAGTAGCTATATCTCTATTAAATTAATAATTTTATTAAAATTATTAAAAATGTTTGATGTATTCTTTTCAAAGAATACATAATATTTCGTAATTTTAAATACAATTACATGTAATAATGTATACCGAATAATCATATATCACTCTTGCAAAACGCGCGCAATTCGTTACCATTTACTAAGGAATTCACTATCTACATACAATACGCAGAATTACTTCGTGGAATCGAAGTTATGCGAATCAATGCGAAATCAACGTATGCGCGAGAGAGATTCGAAATCCCAACCGACCTACGCGCGAGTTACGTAATTTGCGAGTTGACGTAATTGCGCGGAATGCGTATATCTCTGTAACGAGATCACCTTGCAGAGTGACGGCTACCGCCGTTGCACCGCAATGCAATGGCATCCACACGTCTGAGGTAATCGACCGGCTGTGCGTGTTACGCAATTCTTAACCAGGTTCCAGAAGACTCCGATTCCACGTATAGCTGTAATGTCGCCAGAGGTAAACGAACGGTCTCCTCAGGGTCACACTCCACAACGATTAGGGTAAATAATAATAAAGCTATTGACCGGCCAAAAATAAATATATATTTGACGTTGTTATAAATTCAGAGTAACGCAACATGTAATTAAAATGTCGTTAGACTAACTCGCTTTCTTCGAAAAACTTGAAGAATTAAAACTGAGGTGATCGATTCAGAATATTTAAATTAAATTTAATTTTCTCAACTTCAGGATTAATTTTCTCTTAAGAAAGTGAATTTAATCGTACGTAAGGAAAAAACTCTTCGTTCTCAATAAAATTATTTTAAAAATCTGTCGCTGAGTTTAACGTCATATATATATATATATATATATATATATATATATATATATATATACGTACAATTTTTTATTTTATAAAAAGATGCGAAAAAGAGAAATAAGAAACTCACGTGAGAAATATATTCCAAGACGTCTATCGGAAAATCTAAAAGGAGTGTCAAAATATATATTCTAAATGTAGTTCGATATCGTTCCTATAATATTTCACAGAATATGTCGACCAAAATATATTATCGTTATGATACCCTTCATTCTAGCAAAAAAGAAAAAAACCGCTTCAGGCTATGTTTCTTTGCGAGTTTACCGAAAAATTATAGCGATCAATGACACTTTTACTACATAAGTATGTCCAACGATCTATTGACCATTTCCCGTACGAGAAAGAGATAAGTCCGCGCTATAACTGCGTTTTATTATATACTAGAATCCCATTTTACTCTCTCATCCTATCCGGCGTAGAAGCTGCTATATTGCCTCTAAATCTGTTAATATTTCTCTGTTATTTTATGATATCACCGGACGCAGGAAATAATAAAAGAAATTCGCGTGGAAAATCTGCGCCATAGATAAAATCGAGAGCAAATCCTCGCGCGTGGATAACTTGGCTACATTCCCTCTTCTACTTTACGAATAAATATACTTTTCCTAAAAACACTGTGACACAAAGTGCAGCTCATCGTAAACATGTCCTTCAACTGCGACTTTACGTAATATTATGTACTTTAAGGAGTACCTAAGTCAAGCATTAAGTTTTTTAAAATGGTGAATAGAAATCCTCTCGTATCTTACGTATCGTATATTGAAAAATCTGCGGTACCGTATGCTAAAGGAATCGATTTATTTCAATATCTTTATAAAAATAATAAGAATTCCTTAAATAGCGTAATTATCAAATTAATTGTAACAAATAATTTCGTCATATTATTTAAAGCCAATGGAATTTTTCCTATACACGCATTTTTTTAAAAGAAGGCACAATAGCTCGGTGCGAGTGAAATAACTGCTCAGTGTTACCATAGCAACCCCCGCTAAAACTTGCGGCATCAAGGGGTTGTTTTCGGCACTCTGACTGCACAAAAACCCAGACGTTGGTACAACTGCAAACTAATTTTGACGGGCTTTCCTCATATATGAGACACTAACATATAAAATTTGTCTTTATTTTAAGTAGTCGCATAAAACATTTAAATTAAATATATTGCAAGATATTTCTAAATTAATTTAAAAATCAGAAAAAAACAAAATTTAGTCAATAGTGTTAATCAATAGTTGAAAATGTTATAAAAAAATAAATGAGTACAGAATGTCAAAGATTTATCTTATGCAATTCCTATGCATTAAACGTCATTTTTAACAAACATGGATAGCTAGCTGTCAATCAAACAAGAAATAAAACAAATTGATAACGATGAATTTTAAATCAAATGCATGGTATATTTAGTTCCGATTTGTTCAAAAGAATGGTTATAGAAGCTAAGGGGATAGAAAAGCGACAAGATGGGAGAGAAACCACTAAGAGACACTCATGTTAAACGAACGAACAAGTGAGAGGATAAGTCGGATTTGTTCGTATTTTTACTAAATTTCAAGTCGATGATAAGACTCGAGTGACAAACATACAATGCCGTTAAGTTACTTTTTCTGCAAAAGATAGACCTAGTTTAGAAGACGCGCATTGATTCAAATGCAATGTCAAGACGATAGCCGATAAGTCATTACAGAAATCAAATTGACGTAATGCTATTAAATCACGATCAGATATTTCGCACGAGAAACATTCGTAAGAATGAATGGTATTCGGTCATTTAAAAAAAAAAAAAAAAAAAAAAAAAAAACTGATATTTATGGTTTAATAGGAAACAAAAAGAAAATTAAACAAACAAAATTTTATTTCATGAGATATTAAGGATTTGTGAATCCTTCAATATTAAAAGAATACAGAATCTTTTCTTCTCCTTTCCTATTTCATTCAGTCTATTTTTACAATTGTCAGAGAATTTTTAGATAAACATATATCAATAAAGCTAATTGTGTACGGATAAATATGTGACTCTATATTTTATATCAAAAAATTATACGCCAATAATATTTATTTGTATATTAAACAGATACATAAAATATCAAAGTGTCTTAATATTGTAAAGATTTTAAGGAAAAGTCAGATATCGTCGTCTAACATCAAAGGTTCCTAGCAAGAATACGAACGCGGCGGTAGGGTACAAGAGACGCGCGACCGCCTAAGTTTGGTCCACTTTCAGGGAGAAAAAAAGAAAGCGGGAAACGAGAGAGGGGCACAATGTCCGTAATGCGCGAAAGGGAGAGATCTGAGTGAGTGGAGGCGAAGAGCGAGAAGAGAGACAGAGAGAGAGAGAGAGAGAGAGATCGGAAGAGGAACAGGGGCGGTGGTGGCGCGACGGCGAGAGGAACGAGCCGGGGTGCGAGGGGTGCGGGGGAGAGAGAGGTGTCTTGAGGCCGACGCCCAGATCGATGCTCTCGTCTGAGGTTCCTGTAGGCGGAGGCTGTGCAGAATTCCCGGCCGCCGAGAAAAGGACCCCGTGTTCCTCTCGCCGCGACCCCTTCTCTTCCTTCTTTCATTCTCTCTCTTTCTCTCCCCCCTCCCCTCTCTCTTTCTCCTTTTTCTTCTTCTTTCTCTTCCCAGCCTGTTTCCGTACGGAAATTCCGAGTCCACGCCGCTTATACGAAACAACGGCCGTCTTCCTTTTCGACGGTATCAGGTTCGCTTCCGGTCTGATCGCCACGTGAGAGGAAATACGACGGACGGTTGGGCGGCGGTAACAAAACGACGTCACCGTGATGTGAAAATACATACACGGCCTGTCACGACGACTCTGTACCAGATGGGATAGATCCTGTCATTGTACGCGTAGCGAAACAAACTTTGCTTCCGATTAAAGAGCAATGTACACGATGTGTAAATGTTCATTATAATAAACAATTTTTAAAAGTTAAAAAAAAATTTGTTCTTTTCTCTCTCTCTCTCTCTCTCTCTCTGTCAGTGAACGATATTCCAAGAATGCTGTCATCCTTGATGAAGAATAGAAAATATAGCGAAATATTAGGTAGAATTATATTTAGCGAGATGTGTCATTTTGTCCAAAAAAAAAATACCGAATGCAATATCGAGACGACACGATGTCAAGCAAACGAAGGACAGGGAGAAGAGGTCCACTCGAAGCTTTCGCGCACACTGAGCGATTCATCGTCATTCATGCGCGTACTAGGAGGGCCCCATTGTGCGTTATTACGGCCCTCGTGGGAGAAGGCTGTGCGTAGCTTAAGGGCGTATGTGACAAATGCCTTTATTCGCTTTCCCTCCCGTATTATCGCGGCGACACGCACATATCCGAGTGGACAATATTTGAACGGGATAACGTTAGATCGGAAAACGTCAATATTCTGACGTTTGCAGCACCGAAAGTTAATCCGGTTGCGCTTTCAAAACAATTTTTTGTTAATTAATTATTTCTTTATATCAGAATGCGTAAACTATTTGGCTTCAAGTAATAAACATTTTCAATGTACATAAGTACATTCTTTTATCTTTTTTATATATAAATATAAATTAAATATATTATTTTTATATGAGATAGAAAAAATAAAATTATAAATGTGTGTAATTATTTGAATGAGTGTGTGTGTGTGTGTGTGTGTGTGTGTGCGCGCCTTAATTAAAAAAGAAAAATTACAGTAGCATGATTCAGCTAGTGACTGCGAAAGAATGCGGATGATAATTTAATCGCACGAGAAAAGTAGCATTTCCATGGAGGAATGCAGAATTAAACGATTCGTGGAAGAATATATTTAAAAGCGCGATATTTTTTTTCAAATGAAGAGAAAGCGAACATTTTTCTTTCCTTCATATTAGCACCAGTTGCCGGCGTGATCAACGGGTCATATCCGGTGACTGTTAAAAAGCTTCATTTTTCAAACGAGCTTATATCTCCTCTCTCTTAATTACGCGCCGAGGTTTTACAATCCTCTCTCCATCTCGCAAATAAAACACGAGTGATTAATGATACAAGCATGTCGCAGCATAGCTGCATAACATAACATAGTTAATCAGACTCAAAATCATAGTCACACAACTCGGACTACGTCGTGTTTATCGGCCTGATGTTACAAAATTAATTAAAAATATCGACAAAAGGACTTACGGGGAGCTCCATCCTGAATGTAACCTTGATTACACTATCGAATACGATGAATGGAATTTTTTGACCAAACTTACCTGTAAAAAATAAAAGATATGTTAATAAAATTTTAAAATTGTATGGATAAAAAAAAGAAATAGATAGGAGAGATATATTAATGAAAAAAAAACATATTTAAAAAATAATATTATAAAGGCAGCTGGAAATTGCGGATCTAAATTGAGAGAATCTCTTTTATATAAAAGAAATCGAGATGCCTGATTATTTGTAATTTTTCACGTGGTTTCAGAGCTCTTTTCTAACGTCCCTTTCTAAGAGAAGGAATATTTAATATTAAGGTAACACGTTGGACTTTGATTCGTGCTATCGGTGCACATTTACGGCAGTGTGCACATACAATGTAATTCACTAAGCGGTCGGTTTACGTAACGCGTTCCGTGAATGAATCAGAGGTTACGTTAGTTCACTTTATCTATAGCTCACAACTCTTTTCCCGCGTTATTTTTTCCCGTCGCAGTTTTTCATTCAACCGCTGTTCTCGCGCGAGTAGACACCGACCGGAACTCACTCTCTCCCATAACGTGTGTTCGAGAACTGAACTGAACGCAGAACCTATATCCTTGACTCTCTGACATCTCTGACATAATAACGCTACTATTTTTATGTACGCGCGAATCGCAAGGTATGCGAGACTTATTCAGATAAATAATTAAAAACTGAAAAAACCTAATTATTTCGCATAATTGTTTGATTAAAAAATTATTCAAACCAGAAAACATTAGCTAATAAATCTAGTAAAATTTATGCGAGCTCAGAGCGAATTTTACCTCTTATCAAAAGAATATAATTATTAAGAAATATTGAGATTTCAAGATATTATTGTGTAATACAAATATACGACGCTGTTTTCATCAATTAAATATTTGTATATAAGAAATTAATATATTTAAAGTTTTTTTTTTAATATCATAACTCACTTCTCTCTTTCTTTCTCCTTTTTAATAGCACTTTTAACAATATTATATAAGTTTACTGAAATGACTAATGTATAACTAACAAAAAGTGTCAGATCTTTTTTTTTTCAAGCGCCCAAAACGTTTTATTGCGTACGGTCCTGACTGTCGATGGCAGTTGTAGCCTTGACTAGAGTCCAAAGAGTGGAGGGAATAGAGCCGAAGCGAGCGAGCGAGCGGGGAAAGCATCGCTCGTCGTCGTCGTCGTCGTCGTCGTCGTCGTCGTCGTCGCCGCCTCGTCGTCGCGAGTTGCACGCTGCGTGTCTATGTTTAGACGAACCAGTATCACGAACCGTCACATCCGGTAGCCCGTGGCCCCTCCGCTCGCTCGCTCTCTCGCGTCTCGTCTCTCGCCCCGCACCTCGTCCTCTTACAAGCGATAGAGTCGCCGGTAAGATACCCAACCTCCCGCGAGTAACGCGAACTGAATCGAATCCGAACGTGACCTACGCTGAATTATGGCAGCGACCTTCGGGCAAGTCGCGACCAACCGCCGCTGCTCTCGCGTACCAACACCAAGGCTGACCGAATTGTGACACGGTCACGGAGACTTCCTGTTTATTAGCGCAGGTCGCAGCCAAGCCTTTGAAGAAATTCGTTTGAATAAAGTTGCGCGACTCAAGTGAATTGCCGGTCGGCGAATCATTTCAAGATGAGAAGATATTTTGCATGAAGGATATTATATAAAAATGTATGAAATCATTAAGTAGTAAATTTGAAAGAAGATTAAACTAAAAAATATGCTTTTTAATTAATTATATGCGTTTACTTATCTTTGTATATCTTCATGTATATACATATGTGTTTTTTTTGAAATATTACATATTATAAAATTACGGTAATCCGAAAAGCAATTCGTGTGAGAATCTTAAGCGATTAACATCGAGTCGTTTGTCCGTAAGACTGCGAGGCGATTACAGTTGGCGAACGAAGATCGCAATCATAGGTTCCTCGCGACAATTCAGTCGCGGGCATCGCCATTAATTCCGAATCCAATTAAAAAGATGGCGATCCAATTAAAACGTCAGCGGCGTACGGACGAGCGCGGCGTGGGTGCGCAGTAAAGTTTTCATTAACGAGAAAGTGCCTGGCGCGCGCGTATCGGATTTAGCCCGACTTGGCTTGAATCGACGTACGCGTTAAGACCTTACGATTGCTACGGCTTCGTATGTCGGCGCTGGTTCGCTTCACCGAACTCATTTTTAGCATATTAACGTAATACTCATTTACGAAACGTAAATGCCGATTTGCATATGTATACGTATAACATTTGTGTTCTTTTGCAATATGAAAAAGTGGATAGTGAGCATCACGTGTTAACATTAACTTAATAAAATAATAAAGAGTGTTAAAAAGTAGTGTGGTGTATATATTTTATATTTTCGTAATATTTTTCAAAGTTTTCTTTTGCATTTTCTAACGTATACCGATCTAGATAAAAATAGAGATTAGTAATTTGTTATTTATCATTATATTTGAAAGCGTTAAATAAAAAAAGTTTCCTATCGCTCCTACATATCCATTATACGCACGTGTGAATCAACCTTTACACGAGTTCCCGCCCGTCTCAACCGTCGCGAAAGGCCGGTGCGCACGCATGCACGAGAGTACACCACCTCGAGTGCGCCCCGTGCGTGTCGCGTGTAAAGCCGAGATACGACGTACTACGCCGTACTACGTCGTTCTTGTCCAAGTGGGCAGGGACGGACGGATCAGCTGTCGGCCTCGGAGTTTAACCCTTGACTCTTCGCAAACCCAGTCAATTCAGCAAACTTGCTCGAGATCGATCGTTTTCCTTGTATTGTCGTAACGTTGTGATAATTGTTAATTAATGATATTTCGATTAATCGAGCAACTCGTAAAGTATTCGATTCAAAAAAAATTCAATTATCTGTTCCTAAAATAATATTAAATTGTAAAGTTGATCAAATTGATTTGTTCAACTAAAATAGAATAAATCAGAGACAGAAGCAGAAAAATTAAGTTAAAATTGAAAATAACTTTGTTGCAAGATTAAATTTCATTATTAATATATTTTATATATCCCCATGCAAAATTCCCTTTCGCAACGAAGAGTAAGTACTACACAGTCGAGTGGCATATTCACACGTTCAAATCTGAATTTTATACAGCTTGTATTCCGACTACTGATTATATTACAAAAGTAATTAAGTATTTTTAATTGCAATTTCGCGTTTCCACTCTCTTCTCTGAAAACTGAAATCCGTTTCCAAAGAATGAGCCGCTGCTCGCAATTGCACGACCGTTCCTGGCGACGCCGTCCCTGAAAGCGACGCCGTACGTTGCACTCGCGTATGAATGCTCGAGCGATTCTCGAGGCATCGCCGCCGACTGCATTCACGTGCACGCGAATTACGACACGAGGAGTACGCCTCGCCGCGGGGTAATACAAACGACGAAGGCAGTAGGTTACTCGCGTCCGGTGAAATAACAATGAAAGAAAACAAAAAACTGCATTACAACATCTTGCACATGTAAGAAAAAGAAAAAAAAAAACTATACAGTCTAAACAAATATGATAACAAATAAAAGATAATTTATCGAACCAAAAAAGATATAAGTTATAAAATTAAATATGTAGTCAAATTATAAAGCTTACAAATACTTAAACGTTAGTAATTGCGAAGAAAAATAATAATGTTTATCGATGTTAATATGTAGTATAATTTTAAATTAAAAAAAAAATAACATTTTATTAAATTAAAATTGGATTCTTCGATGAGAAATAGACTGGTCGATACGATTCATATACTTTATGTTACAAATTGCTAACGTTTCCCCGAAGCAAACTTATGTTACCGGTAGACAGAACCTTTCCACATGAGCGAGCATGAGTCATAAAACCGATTAATATATTTCAGATGATTTTTCATCTCCCGAAGCAATTACTCCGTACGTGCGCAATGCATTGTTTTGATATATTTGATATATTCTGTATGCAAAGAGGCAAATAAAATGTAATGGCAGGGCTTATATGCGAATAAGAATGAACAGGCGCTAAGACGAGCCGGCAGGCGCAAATATCCGACAGTACCAATAGTGTCGTAAATATAGCGGAATATTTCATTTCTTACTAAAGTCCTCTTCGAGCAGAGGCGAAATGCTGACTGAACACAAATACGAGCGTATTTAGACATTTGTAAATACGTCAACAGTGACTTTCAACATTTGGAGAAAACTAAACAAGCGATTTTTACGGTTCCGGAATGTGTTATAGCATAACTATACAATACGATTACGTATTGACACGATAGTTAAGCATTTTACTCAGCAAATTTTTTTTAAATAGATAGAAAAATATACGCATGAGATCTTCAGTTTTACAAAAATAGTTTTGATATCTTGGCGATATTAAATACACAATTTCTTATGTGAAACATTTTACTAGCATATATACACAAAAAGTCGTACGAGAGAATTTTAATATTAGTTTTTTTCAATTTCTAGATTTATTTAAAAAATTTAATTTGTATCTAATTGACCTCAACAATCTCTAAAAAAATTTGATTAATTAAATGAAATACAATTTCCTCAACTTTATATATAAAACTAATTTTAGGGAAATTCCTAAAAAAATTATTATATCATTATGAATCTTCTAAGCCTATCCTTTAAGTTTTTTTTTTTTTGATATCGTTAGCGTTGATAACATAGTTATATTTCAGTGAATATACTTCGGCGGATGACGATAATTTTCACATGTAGTCTAATTTGACAGCTCTCGTTGTAATTTTTACCGAATGTAATCGAGAATTTCTGAAGCGTCTTAAGAAAGCGGAAGAGATCCTTCCGTCGCGAATAGACGGGGATCGTTGAATGAACGGAAAACGCACGTGGATAGTCGGATACTTCGCGCGTAGGACGCAAAACAACGACAACGACAACAACAACAACGACGACGACGACGACGACGACGACGACGGCGACGACGGCGACGACAACAGCGACGACGACGACGACGACGACGACGAGGATCGATCGATCACGAAGCTTCCACGCTCGATGCCTACGCGATGGATCGATCTCTCCTCCGCCTCTCTCCGCATCGCCGCTGCCGTCGTCCCACGTGCAATACTTTCTTGCGGCTTTACAATGTTGCCCACCGCGGCGGCGTTCCGCCTTCGCAGGCGAACCGTGAAACAAAGGAAGTCGAAGTCTCGTAGTCAGGGCGACAAGTATAGGCCTACCGGCGTACACACGGAACACACCGTGCACGGCCGTTTGCGGCGCGTCCTGCGCACGAAAGTAAAGAGGGATCTTTCTCGTGCACACGCTAACGCGTGCGGAACGAAAACCCTTCCCCGTCGACGTTGTAGCGAAACGTGGCAGCGCACCTCTCTCTACCGCCCGTGTCTCTCGGAGCGAAAACTTGCCGCGGAGTCGCGCGCGCACGCGGCGACGCACACATAAAATTCGCCGTTGCATAAAATATTATCAAGCTTCTTCGTACGTACCTCGACGCGTGCACGATAATATATAACACCGAGTCTATTTATAGTACATTCATAAATAGTTATATGGCTATAGTTATATGAGAAATGCGCTTACACAAAATTGACTACATGTGAAAAATTGCAGTAATCATACATATCAGATATAGAATTACGTAGCGTAATTGAACGCTTCGAAATAAGTCGTACATCCGGGATGGTATTTTTGATTCATACATATTGCTTATACATATTGACCACGCATTAACCTTTGAAACGTTATACGAAATCATATAGTTATTATAGGATTGAGAAGATATTTTTTTTCTTACAAAAAAAATTCTTCGCAAATCATTTCATTCTCCCAAATGTCAATCTCAATTAATTTATTTCCACTTACGATTAGTTAAAAAGAAAAGATTTCTGTTTTTCTAATAAACTAAAACAAAAAACAAATTTCTCAAGGTAAAAATAGAAAACGACGTATAAGTAGGTTATTGATTTTCACCGACTATAATACTTCAGCATTCAGTTTTTTTTCTGTAAATCGCGCAATGTGGGGAAAGGAAGAGGATTAATTCCGCAAGCACAGCGCGCTGCGACGGAAGGATTACAACGTAATCGAATAACTCGGTCTGTTATTAAGCCGCTGTGTAAAATGTACGAGCGTTCCTGACGCATCCTGCGTAAAATGCGCGCGAGATAGAGGAGAGACCCGAGTGTGCAAACAAGCGCGGGACAAAAAGTTCATCCGTCGGCATCGCCGCAATATAGAGGTCTGGTTCAGTGAAGCGTGCATCTATTAAAATACAGACGAGCTGGCTGCAACGATGGGTCCCTTCCGGCCTGCGTGCCAAAAATAAACCGCGGCTAATATGAAAGTTCCAACCACAGACGAGGCAAATTAACGAACATCTTTCATCGATATTGATAAAGGGGACAGAGTAAATAAAAAGAGAAAAAAATTACAATAAACTCTAAAGCATAATCATCATAAACTAATATAACTAATTATAAGCCTATACGAACGAACGGCATGATTTATTGACACAAGAATAAAGCTACAAAATATTGATGAAGCAATATAATTCACATCATTTTCATATCTCTTTCTCTCTCCTTTATAATATTATTTATAAATTACTTAATTTCGTTTAATGCATACTGCTACTATGTATATAGAGCAATAATGTAATTGGTGATTCTGGTTACTATTAATACATGTCGGCCCGTTGCACATCGATTTTGTTGTGTTAAAAAAACTAGATGGATCAGCTACGTCAAAAATTGATAAATCTAATACATTTCGAGATTAATGATTTTGACACTGCGCAAAATATTTTTATCATTTTAAAATATAAAATTAATAATTATTTTGTGAGTTAGGATTTAAGATTTTTCTTGTAAAATTTCATATTTTTCATAAATGTTTGTGTATAGTTACTATAAAATTTTTGTGATACAGTCACTATAAAAAAGTTAATTCGATATAATATTTACAATTTTAAGATTAAGTTATATTTTGCAGGACAAATCTTTAACTCACAAATTAATTATTAATTTTATATTTTAAAAGGCTGAAAGTACTTTACGCAATCAAATTTATAAATCTCAAAATGTATTAAATTTGCCAAATTTTGCCAAAGTTGATCCGTCTATAGTTTTTTCTTAAACCACGCGATACACGGAGAAAATTTTATATTAAAAATTACTATGGTATGTAACAACTGTGGATCATTAGGAACATTTCAAGTTATATAAAATGCTATGTAAAACTGTAAAAATTGACGTAATTAATGTAATTTTTACAGTTCCACAGTAATTTTTAATATAAAATTTTCTTCGTGTACCAAAATAAATGAACTAGTTTTATATCGATTCTGATTGAAATTCCCAAATTACCGCGGACATAATTTCAAAGACCCTCTACCGTCGTATTCTAAATGGACAAAGTATATGTCAGCGGCAGATCATAATGCTTATATTCGAGGCCTCACGAAATTAATCACGAACGATCGAGTGTGTGACGATCAGGCAGGTCGCCCGACGCTCCTGCGTAGTCAATTGGTCAGAAATGTCAACGACAGGTGGTCCTCATTTATACTCGAGGTCTTGCGAAATAGGTCGCAAATGCGATCGTACATCGAACAGTGAGAAATGCGCGCGCTTGCGGCGGCGGCAAACACGATTCGCGTTACCGATTACCTGCCGACGTCAAGACCAGAGCGAGATATCGAGAATCGATACAACCAGCGCGTATAATGCTCACTCTTCTATTTCGCGCCGATGGCAGCTGCCCGCGCTTCTATCGCAATGTTGTAGACTTCACGGATGAAAGTCGGCGAACCATAAGAAAAAGTGCCGGAATAAAACGCATTTTATATTGCAAAAGTAGTAAAAAAGAAGAATGCAGAAGGAAGAACGCGGGTATTTATTGAAATATGACATTTTATGTGTCAGAGTCCAGTAAAAATGTTTCTTACTGAAATAACGAACCGTGACTTTCAGTTTATGAGCGAAGACGCGAAGACTGTACTATGATCTACATGAAAATAAAAGACAGTTATAGAAGTTAATTTTTCTCTAGTTTACGATAATTATTCTTAGAATCGTATTGTTGTATTAAACAACATGTAAATAATTTTTTACTGGAGTTTTTGTCAAGATTATTTTTTTTTTCGTAAGGCAATTAATAACGAGTAATAAAAACACTTTCAAGATTTTCTTCATATAAATAATGGTGAAATAGAAAATTTAAAAAAATTGAATGTTTTAATTACAATATTAATTACAAGAGTCCTCTCTTAATTTACAAATGCATGTAACGGACTACTATAACCCGAGGCGAGACGAAGATTAAAATCGACAAAGAGGAACGATCGTATAAACGCCGATTGGTAGGTGCACGACGAAAAAATCCGCGATGTACCGATTCTGCGCGCTCTTTTCTTCGGGGTGGTCTGGCAAAGCGCGAGAGACGACGACGACGACGACGACGACGACGACAAGGTAGTTCGTAACTCGTCATGAATCGCGCGCGCGAGTAGAAACACTCGGGGTCGCTCGGTCGGTCGGTTGGTTGGTTGGCTGGCTGGTTGGTTCGTTGGGACGCGGTGGGGCAAGGTGTAGGTCTCGTGACGTAGTAGTACGTATTTCTACTACTACGTTGTAACCTCCGCACGCCCAAGCGGTCCCCCGAGTCCCCCTCGCCACCGCAGCCAACCCCTTGCGAATCGGACCCGCTTCTTCTCAACCCCCTCGGCGGTGTGTAACCGGGATATGAGCAACCATCCCTCTACCAGTCTCCCAGTCAGCCAGCCAGCCAGCCAGTCAGCCAGTCAGCCAGCCAGCCAGCCAGCCAGCCAGCCAGCCAGCCAGCCAGCCAGCCAGCCAGCCAGCCAGCCAGCCAGCCGGCCGGCCGGCCGGCCAGCCATCCAGCCAGCCATCCAGCCAGCCAGCCGCCACTTACTCCGCCTACTCTTCTTTCTCCTCCACGTTGCACGTCGTAGCCATGGCAATATTGATCGAACAGCCAGGCAGGCAAGCAGGCAGGCAAGGCAGGCAGGCAGGCAGGCTGGCTGGCTGGCTGGCTGGCATGCTCACTGCGCGCTTCCTACAATATCCAACGTGCTTGCGGGGCTTGCCGGCCGGCACCCACCCCGTGGCATCCTTCCTTCGATCGCGCGCGGATTGTACCGCTGCGCCACCACCGCGTAGGAGGAAACTGCAAAACTTCCGACAGACTCCAACGAAGAGAGTTCGCGGGTATCGATGATTCACAAACTCCAACGCGATCGCAGAAAATAAATCGATAGTAATATTTCTTCAAGATATATATCTTTAAATGTATATGTTCAAAGATATAATATCAAACTGATGTACAATGATTGTTTAATATTACGCTTCATTTTCGTAAATTTTATATTGTATGTAAATAATATTTAATTTTTAACAATTTCTTTTCTTAATGATATTTTTCAATTTATCCGTAAGGCAGATATTTATATTTTTTACATGATATTGTAATATTAAGTAAATATGTACATTCTAGGTTTGTACTTAATTTAAAACAACTAAAATATATTTCTGCACATTACATTTTCCTTCAATATTTAAATTTACAGAAGAACGACAAAAATACATGTAGAGTTACATGATAAATATCCTTTTCATCTTTCTCATCTTTCATAAATTCATCAAGCTAGGATTTTTTTTACCTCTTCAAGTTCTTACACGCTTAGATTTGCTTTGACCTCAATGTTAATACGAAAGAGGAAAAAGAATTTCCATTTAAAGATCAACCGGAGCGAGACCACGCAATCGTCCGGTGAACTGTTTCCGATATCCGGATAGGATTTGGCGATCGGAATTTTTTTAACAATCTCTCACCGCCATCGCGAGTCCGATCGTACAAACCCGAAAGATCCAATTACACCCATCGAGTCGGGCGGAGATTACAGGCTAGCCGGCTTGTGCTCTCTCGAGCTGGCTGGCCGGTCGGTCGGTTGGCTGGCTGGAAAAGTTTTTTTCTTTTTGGAGCACGGGCACAAGTGTGTGCACACGAGGCCGGTTCAAAGGACCTGACCCGGCCGAGTGGCCGATATTCACTCTAGGAGTTGACCGAATGTCGAGCCAAAATAATTCTCGGCTCTGAAAATCGGACGATGGTGCGCGTTTGAATCGAACTCGTAACCTGACGACCCCGTCGGTGTCACAAACCGAAATATAAAGAGAGAAAGAGCGAGGTCACGGTGCAAAATTAGACGCGTTAAATAGTAATATCCAAGGCAAAGAGAGTACGTTGCTGCTGAGCGTACGACATCGTACGACGTCCATGAATGTTTCCGTCACATGAAACGTCAAGCAGTAGTAAATCACCGTATCTCTGTGTGCTCGATACGGAATTAGATTTACTGAATCGTAATGTCGAGATATAACCCGCGCGCGCGTCAGAGCTTTTACAATTTGCCATCGGAAAATGGCAGAGTGATATCGTACTGCTGTTTATTTCTATCGGAGGATATTTCTGACAGTTCCTTTTTTCAATTTAATGCGTGAAGGAGTAATAGAGCGTGAATAAATGGCGCTTGCATGACTTGAAATAAATTCAGAACAAAAATTATGCAACCGTACGAATGCTTGTCATAACGCTTATCGCTTATTGTACGTTATATATAAACTTTACGACATAATCCATGCACGATATAATCCATGTACGATAATGGCTTGATTGACCTCGAAATAAATATTCCATTCGATATACCATATTTTAAATCGATATGTCACGAACGAACGCGATTACGGTTGCTCTCACGGCGAGCACGACCCGCGACGTGTTAAGCCTGTAATTTCATCGACCCCCTTCAAACGTCTAATTTTGCGGTTCGTCCAAGTTTTCGCCGAGGAGAGGCACATTGTAATTGGGTCTCGACCTACCACAGATATTGCACACAGAGACGCGGTTAAACAGGGGCTCAATCGAGGTCCTTAACCTCATACCGGACGAGTTCCAGCGACCAGATGAGCGGCGGTAAGACCGAACAAAGAAGACTTTAGCTTGCTGCTCCCGTTTGTCTCTCTTTCGCGCAGCCTATAGTGCTATAAAATCTATATCCTAGAATGCAATCCCGAATAGTATATTGTATATGTATTGTATTATACCTCAGGGTACTTTTCAATTTTTTAATTTGTTTCTTTTATTTATATTTTTATTTAAAGATATAAGAAAGAATAAATTATTTTAAAATTGCACGTAAAAATTGCGTGGTGATCGGAATGAAAATAAAAAATAGAGACAAGAACCATCTCCTCTCTTATGCGCCGTTCTTGAAGCAACATATTAAAGAATAAACCTGATTCGATGAATATCGCATAACGCTCGCTGTCCTGACGGCTAGAGAATATATTTCCCCGGATTACACTCATTATGTCGAAAGATGCCGACGTTACACGCGCGCGTCGGCTACGTGATAAAAGAAGAAGCGAAAATTTAAGATTGAGATTGAGAGAGGAAAGGAAAGAAAATATATACATGGCAGGCCGCGGCGACGTCGCATGCCTTCGGGGGGACTTCGAACACGAGGGGGCTCTAGATACAACGATACGATGCGCGAGAAGATGTTGCGCCTGGTAAGTGTATAAATTATCCGTCGCTCTCTTCACGCACGAACACCACACAAATATTTACCGTAGCCGACCGGCCAACAGACATTCCAACCTCACTTTCCAACCTCGCTCTACCGACGTCCTCATCGGCAATGACTCTGTTTCGCGTGAGAGCTTACGCGACGATCTGACAGCTCGATGCGTTTCCCGAAGAAGAAGAAAAAGTCAAAGTACGCTAAAGAAAAATTGTCAAGTATCCGCTAGATATTAAACTTTCGATTCGTATAAATTGATCGATAATCGCAAACGCGATCGATTGGCTAATGATACGTCGCAACTTTCTAATGAATTCGTGAGCACCTTTAATGGGAATTTTTTTTGCAAACATTATTATTATCATTAACGTTGAAGACGCTATTATTATCCAGAGTATTTATTAAGTACGCTCGGTAAAAGTACGGCTAAAGTCCAGAACAAGACGAGATGTATATACTTGAAATCTTACTATAATAAACTCTAGAAAGAAAGACAAAGAGTGAGAGAGAAAGAGAGAGAGCTGTTTATTATCAATAGAAAGTTCGAGGAGCGAATGGTCTTATTTTTGTTCTGTACATTTTGTTCAAAAGAAGCAAGAAAATGTCGCTTTTGCGACCGCTTGCATATGTTATCACAGCTAGTTTTTCTCGCTGCGTGTGCTACCACGATCACAGGATACAAACGACCTTCGATATACTATGGTGGAGTGGCAGTATATCTAATACTATGCTTTCGGACGTCACAACGGTTATCCCCTACGCGTGTTTGCCTTCGAGGATCAGCTTTATCGTCCGACCGGGATCCATCATCATCTACCGTACACACGTGGGCGACATGAACAGTCAGGCGAAAATGGTGGACTGTCACGACTATTGCGTGACGCGCAGAGATCAGTAAAAATAATGTGAATAATATAGAATATTCTCACTTTCTCTCAGATTGGAACTAACAGTAAATTCAATATTGTGACAATTTAAAAACATATTTCACATCAAATAATATTAAATGATAAAAATCATTTATCTGTACTATTAAATCGATAATAACGATTACATTATTGTATGCATAATACATACAATATAGTTCTTTTTTTATAATGCAAGATTTAAAAAATTATTATTAAATAACTATTCTCTACGAAAATTCAGCTCTACTGCGACTGCTTGTACTGCGATTAAACAAAGCGAAAGATTTAAGTCGGCATTCTATTGATTGCTCGCTCACATCAATTCGCAATTAGTCCTCGTGAAAAATTAAAAGCGCCGACTATAGCCTGAAATTTTGTCAAGATGTCAAGTCAAAGAGGATTCCTCCGTCCTTCCATGCTCGGAGCTTGTGACCTAGCCTAACATCGCAGCATCTCTCCAGTTGGTCCAGTCCAATATTCAAAGTGTACTTTCACAAACGACAACTCCGAAGCCGGTTACTTTAACCTTCCTCACTAAAAGCTACTCCTCTTGCCGAAGCTACATCTCGTATTCCTCTGACAGTATAGTTTGCCGCGATCTTCGCCCTTCGAGCAAAGGAGACAAGAGAGCGTTTCCAACGTCTGAAGGGCTTTGAACTTTACTCCGTCAAGCTCCTAAACGTGGCGTAGATCGATCGAATCGGCACTATGCCAGAATGTGATTCAGCGAACCACTTCAACCACTTCAGTATTTTTCAATATTTTTATACGCGAGTAACAATCTATAATGTACGCTCCGCATATATGTGAGATATTTATCGAAATAATACTTGAACAAGAGAAATTATGATAGAAAAACTTTGTGAAATGAATAATAATAATAAAAAAAAATAAAAAAAAAGAATTTCCTATGACAAAACAATAGATCTTTAAATAAAAAGTTCTTTCGGTAATTTACGCGTCGTCATAAATTTCCACGAGAAAGACCCGTGAATTTCAATTGTCGCAAATTCGTCGCCGTCATCGCGCTAATCGAAAACATTTTCTCTCCACGACCGTGAGATCGATGCTCCGATTCGCCGCTGTTCGCGACGCTGTCCGTCCATCGATCTTGGCGGACGGAAGCGGATTCCGCGGCCTTTATCGTCCAGGAAAATTTACCGTTGGAAATGGCAAACGTATTAAGCGTGCGGATAAAGAAGAAACGATGACACTATTTCTACTGTCTCCCTCTTTCGATCTTCCCGAATCCCTCTTTTTCTCCCGGAAGATAATGCTGCTCGGTTACGAAGGAAGAAAGATCTTTCCCTCGCGTGGATTCACTCAACTGGGGCGGCAGTGGTCGGCACTGCCGAGAAAAGTGGATTAATAAATCAGGGACTAATCCACCGTAATATCCGCGCATCCGTTCGTCCGGCAGCACTTTGCGGATGCTACACGCTTTCCAGCGTGACAACGAAAAAAATAAGAATTGCCCTCCACGTGCCGCGTGATAAACACTCATTTGATTTCCCGACGCAACACGGTAAGCGTTTTAACCAACTTTGTCGGAGTCTAGAGACGGGTATCATCATCGTGCGGTGCCACGCGCGCGCACGACTATTTAAAGAGTCGATCGCGGCAGCGAAATGCGAAATCGATATTCTTGTTAAGTTTCACTGCGTCTCGCCATCGCTTTCCACGCATGCTACGGCATACTAATGACACTTTAACCGGCGTCATAATCGTCTTACTTCTATTCGTATGCATAATTTCCCACTTCCGCGATGCCCCGAACAATTTTTCAAAAGAGTTGTCGCTCTTCTCCAATCTTTTACGTGTTTCTCATATATTCTGTAAAACATTCTATGTATTTTATCCAAAAATACTTGTCCCTTTTTAAATTTATTTACGATAAAATGTCAACTTTGCAGCAAGAGCTTTTACAAATAAAAAGAATATTTATATTAATATATATACATATATATATTTTTTCAGAAATATATACACCGATCAAATTTTATTATTTTACGGAATGAAAATATTCATATTTTTATAGATATAATACAGATCATAATAATATTATATTAAAATGTAATATATATATATATATATATAGAAACACTATTCTCATCTCTTGTAAAGATTTTCTTACATAGGAAACCTACTCTAAATTAACAGGAGAAGCTAAACTCCTATTTGATTAAAGAAAAACAAATAAAAGACGATATATCGTCCGTAAGTCGGTGAAAGTGCTCAGTTACGATCGATCATAAATCAACGAAACAATTTTACGGCGCTCCTTGCCACCGGAGATGTCACGAAATGCCCGTTCCTCAGAAACCACGTACATTATATTCGTCGTAAAGATAGTTTTTGTTCCGACTTCATTAACCGCTCCAACTCGATCCAATTCTTCGATGCGGCTAGCTTCGTCGACGTAAAACGTCACAGGAATAGAACGCGCTCACCGGCCATGCCGCATCGATATCAGCCAGACTTCCGGGAGCAGGATAGAGATACAATTCATGGACTGGGCGTGGGCGATACGCATAACTCTCTGCGCGCGAGGCTCTTGTCAGATAATCCACGAGCGGCCGGAGTAATCGCGCAAACGGCGAGCGGAGGAGTGATCTTATCGCGCGCGCGCGCACGTTACTTTCCTCTCTTGGCACATTACGATTAACTACGAGTAGAGTCGAGACGTTTCTCTTTCTCTCTGTCTTTCACTCTCAGTGTTCCACGAGGCTAGTGTTAGTTCCGAGTCGACCGATCCCTCGCGGATAAAGAAAGAGATGAAGAGAGAGAGAGAAAGAGAGAGAGAGAAAGAGAGAGAGAGAGAAAGAGAGAAATATTAGAATATTAGCGACAAGAGGAAAATCTCGTTCGCAAATAAACGAATAAGTAGCTCCTACGCGCAGATGGTGGAAAAAATTCTTTTTCAGCAAATTATATGTCGTACTTTGCCATTTTAAAATGATATTGAAAGATCGAGCTGGTTGCCTTAAAGAAAAGCTCTACTCTCCAACGCATGCATCGCTTTTGATAAATAATTCATCGCGCATCGATGAAGTTCCCAGCTGCTCTTATTTCTTGTCCCTGGTATAATGTTTTTAGTTTCACAGCTATTTCTCGTATCTATAGTTAGTAATCTTCTCCCTTACACGTACATGTTTTACTATTATATAATTATGTTTCATATTCATATCGATAATTAATTCTCTCTAAATATCTACTTTGGAAATTTTTTCCGATTAAAAATTATTTCTTTGATGATTTATTTTGTTCCTTTTGAAAAATTCATCAATAATATTAAAATATTAATTAATAATATAACAATTTTATTGGTTTTTTATTATATTGATATGTATTTCATTAATGTTAACATTAGATACTAGTATAATAATATACTTTGTAGAGATATAAAATATAAGTGAAATTACAAGTTAAATTGAAAAAAAGAAACACTTTTCTTTCATAAAAATATTCGTCGACGACCCGACAAGCACTCGGTTTTTGCTCTCCTATCTTTGCCGCCGGCTGCCTGCGGACGAATAGAATAAGTAACGTTAAACACACCGTTTCAGGATCTCGTCTACGGACTTAGACGGCGAAGACGCGTGGTTAACGGAGCGGAAACGGTTCCGAAGATCGCGAGCAAGATTCTGTTCCCGAGACGAGATTGTCTCGCGCGCGCGAGATAATAGATTCCTCTTCGCGAGCGCGTGCGCGCATTTTCCTCCGACGCGAGGATATTCGCGTTGAGTGTTCGTGCGAGCCGTAAAGGAATTCCTGGACAAAGTCGAGTCCTCACAAGAGAAGGAAACGACGCGATCAAAATCTCCGCGACTCTATCTCGCGCAGGAAGCGGCCAAAAGAAAATGTACTTACAAAAAGAAGGTATTATTAGTCGTCTCAGCGAGGAAGAACATTGTCCCCGCGGTGAATGAGAGAAGCATGAATATTTTTCTCTTGTTCCTCTCCGTCGACCGCCACCGTCATCTTCGTCGCTCGTGTCCTTGCTTTTTCTCGTGTTACTTTTATTACGTTCGCTTAAGGCGCCGCGGTTCGAGAAACATTCCTTCCCCGTCATTCCGCGGATCTGCGTCCTTCTCCTCGTCTTTTTTACCTCGGTCTGGCTCATGCCGTACGACATTCCGCGTTACGTAAGACAAAACAACTGTTCTGCCGTCTCGCCGGGACCGAGATAATGAGGGAGAGAGACGCGCGAAAACGAGATAACGCGATTAGATCGTAATGTCTCTCGAGAGGGTAGTAATTGAATCGCGAGAAATTAGAGAATAGACATGCATGCGCTTGTGAGACGTAACGTTTGTTCTTGTTCACAACGGAACAATTAGCGCGTCATCGATAAATAATGCATCGCCTAGTGATTACGTGGCACGATGTGCATCACGTTAATTAGGCGGCTAATTAATCGAGACCGATATCTCTCGGAACACGATCGGCCTCATCGCTTTCTACCGTCGGGTTGAAAAAAAAATGGCGATTAAAAGAGCTTTAATGTACAACGCGTTAACCAACCAATGCCGAGCGTTTACGATGATGTCGTAATGGACTCGTGCTTTATGTTGATGATACCACGGCTGGCTTAAAATATATTTGAACGCGAAGAGTATTAAATGCGCCGATCACACAGAATTGCGCGCGCACTCTACTCGAGCGAGTAATTAAACGAACGTATAAACGATTACTCGATTAAACTGTTATTGGCTTATTCGTTTTAGTCAATTAATCAGGAAAACGATAACTCGTTTGTACGCTTTCATCGTATTTGTTCGTTTTTTCGCGTTAAAGTATCGAACAATTTGTCCACCACTCGTATTGTACAAGAGTACGATAGAGAAAAATTCCATGTACAATATTGGTCACAATTGTTGCATTATTTATTGTTAGAAGCAGGAAAGTCGTTATTTTAATGTGAACAAAAACATATACTCAAATATTATCAAATTATATTTTATTACTGTTATTTTATGATTTAATATCGTAAATATTAAAAATTAGGCCTTCCTCTTAATCATCGAATCTTAATTTAATAGAACTGTTGTGGGATGAACTTGATACAAGTGTCTGAAAAATGAGACTTATTAATTAAAAACAACTGTGGAAATATTTGCAAACACGCTCTGGCACCAAATATCAATAACAATTAAAAAAAATACTCTTGTCAAGAAGTATTCCAAAAATATATGCAGTATTATTGAAAACAAAGGGAGACTGTTTTAAAGAATCAAAATTTAATATTTCAATTATTATTTGTTATAATCTTTAATTTTTACAATATTAAAGCATAAAATAATAATAGTAAAATATAATTTGATAATTTAACATTTACATATTTCTGCTCATATTAAGGTAACGACTTCCCTGTTTTTATAAGCGATGCAATACTTTTATCCGGTACTGTGTATGTAAAGAGTGTATATCCTACATATAACGAGACTATATTTTCGATATAATGCAAAATTTTTTCAACGTTCAAAAAATATAAAAAAATTGCGACGTAAAAATAATTAGAAATCTCATTAATAGGCTCATGAAATTCTCATAACGGTTAAAACTGCGGAAGAGGTACTATATTCATTATGTTCTAAAAATATTAAAACGTATGATTAGCGTGACTCAAATATTTTAAATATCCAGCGCTTATAATGGATTGTGAATTTAATTAAACATTTCATGCATTTACTTCAACTCTGTTCTACTATATTATATGAATAAGAAATGAACGAATAGATAATCATAATTTCATCATCCCATTAATAATATAGAACTTATATCAAGCATAAATCAAGCAAAGAAAATTATATATTTCCTGATGGGAACAGAATTCAATTCTAGTTAATACTTAGTAGTGTGGGTATAAGAATTTTTTAGTCATTTGAATAAAAAAGTCACTTAAAAATATATGTTGCAAAGTAACTTTTGTTAAAAACGATATGTAACAAAGATAAAAACTGTCTGATTTTTAACAAAAAGTATACAAACTTTTATATAATTTACATAATTGATAAAGCATAATTTTATGATCTATCTCATTTAGTTCATAAAATGTTGAAGCGATCGATTATACTTTACATTAGCGTATTTTATATTTCTTATTACATTGAATTGCGTTGATTAGATTTCCGGCAGATATTTCGAGAGGTCGGAGAAGACGCAAATTAACTCTGCCTGTACCGGTTCTCCGAATGCAGTTTCAGATATTCAGAGATTTAATGCACGAATCTCGGAAATTTGACAGAGCAGAAAATCGATCGAGATAAATATGGCGCCAAGTATTAAAATATTTTTATACGCATATATGTATATGTATATATGTGAATATATGTATGTATGTATGTATGTATGTATATATATATATATATATATATATAAATTATTAAGTATCAAAATCTTACTAAAAAAGTATGTTACATTAATTTTTTTCTTTATCGAAATTGAATGTCATGAAATTTTCTTTTACTGATTGCTAAATACCATTCGATTATAATTAATAAAAAGAAAGGGAGAGAGAAAGGAACACTCTTTCTTACATCATTCTATGATATTTCTAGTAGTGAATATCTTATCGCTCGCCCAAAACTTAGACGATGACGTTTGACGATAAATGCTCGATGGTCACGTATTCGCGTACATTTATGGCGCGAGACAGATTCTATCCTTTCCATGAACGGTTTTCGTGATACGTTTTGCGCGCGGGTGGGTGAAACCAGTCAGGCACGAAAAGTCGGTTTTCGCCGATCTCAATCTACAGTGAGCCCACACGAGCCCGATCCGCGCGAACAAACGCGCAACATGCCGGACGCGAGCACGTGAGTTAAGAGAACTTTTAAGACTGTCTTACGTCGTGATTTACAACACTCATTTAAAACCCACGACGAGGTCGTCGTCGGGTTTTGGGGCGGGCGAGGGCGGCCGACTGTCCCCATGGCATGCTTCATCCGAGCACTTGTCCGAGAAAATTGAGTATCATTGAGCGCGGAAAGCTCAAGCTATCTCGACTAAGTCCTCGCACATTACCCGATTTCTCACCACCCCCGGTTACTAGGTTACCTTCAATTAGTAGATGAAACGAACTCCATTATTGCTCTATCGTAAAAATAATTGAACATCAAGCACAAATTAAACTTTAGAGAGATGAGATCATATATATATATATATATATATATATATATATATATATATATATATATAACGTTCTATTATCTCTTAATGTAATTGTAGAGTGCTTTACCTTTTAAAATGATTGTTACAGATTTTAAGAGATATTTACGATTGCAAAAGTAAGCTTGATTGGTATAACAATGTTCTTCGAATTTTCTCTCTTAAATTGTTCATGATTTTATTTTTGTCATTTACAATCATTATAATGTTTCATGAAATCATATAAATTCAATTTAAATATATCGTGAAAGAATGCGCGAGCGGAAACGTCGAGCAATGAAATCATCTTCCGGATCGAGCAATGAGCTCGACGCATCAGACCGTCAATCATCCTGATTATTCATGCAAGGACATCGCGGCGACTTAGGACGCGTGTCGCGGATATCGCTCTCTCGAGACTGGCTGTTCGCGCGTGCACGCGTGCACGGAGACGGAAGCGCGCACACACCTATAGCAGTCACACAGCTATGCACGCCCACTCGAACTACATTCATTCATAAAAGTGGCGAGTCGCGCCGCGCCGCGCCGCGCCGCGCCTTGCTTAGCCTCCGGTCGGCCTTTTACGAGCGAAGCGTACGCTGCCTCTCACTCGGTCATGCATATAAGGCACATACGCACGCCGTAGTCTTACTCCATGGCGGAAAGAAATTGTGTGCTAATGGCCGCGATCGTTATCGCTTATAGTAAATTCAAACGTACACACTTCCCGAACCGCAGTGACGACGCTGCTATTATTATACTCTCCTTGAACTCGCGCGAGCTGTCAGAGTTTGCGAGAACAGAACGATATCGTGCACGAGTTGACTGTAAATTGCAGCGAAGAGAGAGAGAGAAAAAATATATATTTTTCTCTCATTTCATCAAGATTTAACATTATTTGTGACTCTGAGAGTTTAAAACTATTTTAAATAATAAAAATTATGGAGATATATTAATTTTAAATGTATGAGAAAAAAATTAGTGCTTTTTTTACCCCATAACTTTCATATTACAACTGTCAAACATATTGAAATCACTGATGTTAGTTTTGTGAGATTAAACTATAATTAAAAATTTAATTAAATATTACAAATTTAGACCATTATTAGAGCGTTTTACTTCCACTCTTCCATGCATCGCTCTTCACTCACGTAAACGCATTTCGAATCTCTAATTATATTCGGTTTTATAACTGTGAATTAGAAATAAAGAATGATTCTAACGATGTAATGTCTAACGTCTAGAATATACGCGTTAAGAATTTATGAAAAAATAACTAAGAATCTGAAAACTTAATTTTGAATGTAAGTACATATCACATATTTTGTATGTTAATATTATGTAACTTAATGCAATGATGTAATAATATCTGCATACACGTTACTTTTTTCGAATAAGCCAACGTAAAAAATCTCCACTGTTGAGAAAAAAAGATTTATTCAAATTTATTAAAAAATTATTAAAAATTATTAAAATTTGATTATTAAATTTAAATTATTAAAAATTATGAAAAATATAATAAAAGAGAAACGACGAAAGTGTAGTTGATCGTGTACGTTGAAGGACGCGTGTATAATATCTCAGGATTTTTCGGTACTTTCGAACGTTGACGAGAGAAATATTTGAGAAATAAGAAAACGTCGAAGCCGCGCGCGACTGCCATCCGGAGTAATGTTCATGAACGAAACCGGTTGGTCAGTTTGTCCAAAGTATAGAAGGCCGACGCGTGCGACGTTCCCCTGCTCGAGTTCGAATAACGAGGTTGTCGGTTCAGTTTCACGTGAGAAACTGGTTTTTCCCTATTTTTTCTTTCTTTCGTGCGCTGTCTTCTGCGCGAGTCTTCCAAACAGAGAGAACGAAGAAAAGAAGAAGGAATAAAGTAAGACCGGTGGCGCGTCTTCTTATCGCATCGTTCAAGCATGCCGCTGGTACCGTTGTGGTTGCATTTGCGGCATGCTTGAACTTTTTGCGCGGCCTTGAACGCGGACGGCGCGATCGAAACCGGGACGTCGCGTCGCATCGTCCTCTCGCAAAATCTGAGTGAAAGATCCGTCGTCAGCTGGCTCGATTCGCTTTAATCTCGAGCATCGTGTTCTTAATAACGCAACGGCAAACTCGGCTGCGCAATTTTCTGTCCATGATTTTATTGTAAGATCAAATTATTCGTATTATATCAGTTATTAAAAGAAATTTAATTCCAGTTTTATATTGTCTAAATTCTTTACATGTATTTATCTTCTTGTTTAAATAATTATATTTGAATATAAAAATTTCTTTAAATGTACATATAAAGTATGTTAACAAGTAAAGTTGTATGTGTACTTTATGGAATATATGCTAAAATAAAATAAGAAGATAGATGAAGTGATCAAATTGCCTGATTTCTTGAGAATCTGAACTATAAAAGTATTCATTTAGCAAAATTATATAGCAAATGGTTTTATTTACGATTAAAGAAAACAACTATTTAAAATAATATCATCTAGCACCTCTCTTGCATGACTTTCTCGGTTTGTTAAGATCTATTCTCATAACATGAACAAATGCGCGATCGCGTTTGCACGAGAAGTCTATCGAATGGTGAGCAGTCTTGCCGATATGACGGGTGCAATTCTTTTTTATTGCGCCACCGACATTATTCGAGCGTGATCGAAGAACCAGGATAGACATTTCTTCTGGCGCGACGTATCATTCGCAAACCGTGCTTCCATATCACAATATAGAATTTAAACGATGGTAAAATGTATTGAAAATATTTTATCAAAGCTTCTAGAACAATGCTTTATGATGGACATATTGTGATTATATTATTTATGAGAAGTGCATTACGATATTTCTTATTGTGAAGCAAATATTGTTTTTTTTTTTTTCAATAAATCTCACTTGCAATAAATAGTATTGTAATAGTATAGTATTACATCGTTGATATATAGAATTATATAACTAAAAAAAAGATAAAGCAGATTATATATTGTGAAATCATTTCCAAGCTTATATACCTAATCCTCTTAAAAAATAAAGTTAGTGCGCGTACGATGATCTTGACGAGTTTTTCACGAGCAAGATGATATTTTTTATGACTGAAATATAGCGCAGGATGCGCAGGGGACCTGTCGTTCGTAAGTGAAACGCCTGCATGAGCCAACGACAGCACAGTAATGATCAAGTTGTTACAGGAGCGAACGATCGTGCGATGGACGAAGCTTTTTCACGATGCGAACAACATCGTATCACTGGATTTGCAGACCGTAGAGAATAGAGGAAGGAAAAAGTCTCTAATAAAACGGGCATAAAAATTCCGTTCTTGCGAGATAACGGATTATACAACAGGTCGTAAAACGCAATCGTAAGATACGCCATTATATCGGCCGCTGCTTAAATCGATATGTCAAGAGTGATTCATCATCGCTTTCGCGTTTCGTTGACGAGAGATGAGATTGATAATCGAATCGTTTAAAAATTGTCGTCGAAAAGACGAAAAATTCGGCATCTGCACGCGCAATGGAATCTCGTGCGACGAGTCTCTCTTCTGAAATACTCTGAATTATAGCGAATGCGTCATAATTCGAATATATGATATCTTTTCTAAAATCGTCTACCAGGAGGAAATGCCGTCAAGTTGAAAGCTAAACGATTATGCGAAGTCGAGCTCATGCCGACGCGCGCTCATGTAGACGCGATAGGCTTACTGCGTCCTCAAAATAGCGCCACACTCACTGTCTGACAATGTGGCTATGCGTCTGCCACCACTGTCAGTTGGTCCTCGCTCGCACCTCGCACGTCTATCCGTCGATAGACCGATGAAACCGCGCTGCGGGCTGCGGCCAGTCGGTACGGTTGCGGCGACAGCACCGTTTTATCCCGCACGTTAGTCCACGGTCAGGATCATCGTAACCTTCCTCTCCTATCCCCTCGTCGAAAGACGAAAATGTCTCATTCAAATATTCAGTTATACCACCAGTCACCAGGTACTCGAGATTCAGCCATTTATGTAAATAATTACGATTAATTTATTCATTTATTCCTGGAATTCTACGTTTTCGGTGATAAACTTTTTTTACTTGCATCACGCACTAATAAAAGATAAATAAGATAATTCTCTTTGTTCCTCTTCTATTTTTAAAGATAAAATGAAATATACGACATCCAAATATATAGGAGAAATAATTGAAACTTGTGTTTCGCGTGTCTCACGGTTAAAAGGTAAGGATTGATCGAAAGTTAGATTCCAAGGTTTATTCCCTTATCGTTTTACTCGAAAACTCGTTAACCACAAAAACACAACGACGTCGTTTCTCGTCGACGCTCTCGAATCATTTTCCTATGTGAAAACCAAAGTTCTCGAATCAATTAGTCGCAAGATTGCATTTTTTGGACGAGATTCTTCAGCTTGCGTTGCATAAGAGATATATCATGCCGATAACCGATCTCTCAATTAAAACCGCAAATCGTTCTCAGTTAAACGGTTCGAGAACGCAAATAATAAGTTTATTCTATTTTTCACAACAAAACTCGGGATCGATTTTTCTACAAAATAATCGCACTGTCAGTGCATCTTATCTTAGATAACAACTGGTTTTATGCAATTAATAATACATAAGTACTATTAACGCTGTGAAACACAAAGTATCATAGTTTAACTTTGCAAAAGGCTAATGAGTCAATCGTATGGCAAGTAAATCGTATAATTAACACGGCGTAATATTATCTATGATTTACGATGCTTACATTCGAGACTAGTTATTTAAAAGTTCGCATTATCCTTCACGCGGCATTAATCCCAAGATGAACGATACTTAATTGCCACTGATTTATCGAGTAGAAGCTAAACTGCACACACGTATCGCTAAAGGGAAAAAAGTCAGAAGCAAGCTCCGTCTCGCCGATGGCGACGGCGGCGGCGGCGGCGGCTCGTAAAACTTGTACTTGACCCTCTTTTCGAGATAAGCATCGTTGTCGGTGGTTCGTATCATTATCGTCGCTGGACTCGACTGCGCGGCCCGGCTGGACACCAATAACACCCGCCGCAATAAACGAGGGTGAATGACTGTACAATCAGCGCGCCGACATTTATCGCGGCGCGAACGCACATTCCGCGGCATGGATTATAATCCGATTTTATTGTCGTTTAACGCGACGCGCTCGATCGAAAAGCGCCTCGGCAGACGGCACGTACGCGAAAAAGAGGTGGTTAACGGCGACTCTACCGATCCTCGTTTCACGGATGGAAAAGGGGAATCGAAATAACGTTGGAAATTGCGCTCTGCAGCCGACAGAGTAACGATCGCAGTAAATTCTATCGTGACGAGAACCACATCATTGCCCGGATTACGCGGAGGATCACCTCGTCGCCGAAAGTCTACACGCGCTGAAGATCAAATATAAATCAAGTTCTTTTTAACGTATATGCTTTAAAACTATAACTTTTGCAAATATATAACTGCAAATATTTTACATTTAAAATATTTTTCTCTCTCTCTCTCTCTCTCTCTCTCTCTCTCTCTCTCTCTCTCTCTCTCTCTCTCTCTCTCTCTCGTTTGTTTGCAAAAATAACGGATAGCGTTGTCAAAATTAAATTAATATGATAAAATATCTATTAATTAAATTAATTCTTTTACTCTATCTGATAATTCTATTTAAATTCCTGATTTATTAAGAAGTGTATAATTAAAATAAAATATAAACAAATATGTTAAATTATATTTACATCTTCCTCGGATATAGATGCCCACGGATGTATTTTGATGTAACAAATTTATCCAGTAGACAAATATTCTCTCTTGAAAAAGAGAGGAATAAAAAATCAAAGTCCTCGAATTCTACTCGCAGTCTAAATAATGGTTATTTCGCTGGGAATTCAATCGACACTATGTCCACATGTATCGAAAGGTTCTCGAAAGGTCGCGCGTTATTCGCTCGCTCGACCGATTCCGATGCCGATCACAGCTAGAATCAATGACCAGCATTCCAGAGGTAACGAGCAACTTCCCCTCCCGTCACTCTCCTCACCTTCACTCTCCGCATTCTTTCACGGGCGAACCTAATGATCCGAGCAAGAACGTAGTCGCATAATATTCGCGAAATATGACGCGCGTAAAGGCCCGCCCACGCCGGGCCCTGGAATGTCGTCGCGGCTGGCAATGTCGCGCGAGAAGGCGGCCACGCCGGATGAGAGCGCATTTTATAGACGCTTTAAAGCGACACGGGCAATCTCGACGGTGTCCTCGAGCGAGCCATATGCCCCGTATACCCCGTTCGCGCTGTGCAACTTTTAGTTCCGATACTGTCGTAGCGGATAATCGCGCGCACCAGCTTCCACGTTGTCTCCCTTCGCCACCTTCCATTTCCGAGCGACCTGATTCACGTGATTAAAATGTCCGAGGGAATTAACGACCCGAATCTTTCAAGTTTCATAAGAACATGTGTCGCCGACAGACGAAGGTATTAATTAATTTTACGTGAGAGATTCAACTTCTTCTCCAATAAGAATATAAAATATAAAAATAACGTAATCAGAAATTCTCATTAGTACTTTTCTTTTGGTGATCATCATCTTTTAACGAATCTAGAATATTAATATAAGAAAAATATAAGTTTGATGATTACTATATAGGAAATTACATCTTAATAAATATGTCTCGACTTTAATTAAAAGTCGGAAAAAAGAATCTCAAATAGTTTGAAGTAGATCTTCCATTTTTGTTATCACATTTTCACGTTAGCTTTCTCTCGGAGCAGATTCGAAACTAAAGAAAAGATCTCACGGTGACGTACACCTGCTGGCTTTTTAGTTTCCACTTTCAGAGCGGCTTTCCCTTAGATTGCAGGAAACCGATTACCACATCGAGAAGTAACTCGAGAAGTTTGCAGAAAATTATTGCCGCTATTCTTTTTCACACATAGCTTCATCATTCCAATTAATCATAACTTTATCCCAAATAGTTTCCTCAACTGGAATTCAATCTAATGCAACTATCAAACTTTCTTCTTTTTTATTTCACACGACATCACAACATTATCATAGAAAAATCGTCTCAAAAGTGCGTCAATAACAGCAACTTGATAAACTAATTAATTTAATATAATGATATTATAAAGCTAATTAATAGTATAATTAATTTTCAAAGCGTCGACGCGGCCAGCTACGATAATAAATCGACTGCATCGCGCGGCAACAGTGGAAGGAAAACCGTGTCGGCTGTGGATAGACAGCCGAATAATAGAAAATTATTATCGACGGGGGATGTTGCGGCGCCCTCATCTGATGTGTGAATGAATTAGAATCGCATTATGCGCGCTCGTCCCGCTTCGTCAGCGTTGGCTGACGCGTCGCTCGCGTGTGCGATTCGGGTTCAATTAATCAAAGATTGAGTTATACTATACGTTACGGATAATGAAACGGATGATGACCCGCACGCGCGCACACCGCTTTCCATTAATTTCTCAACGTACAAATTCGTGCTCTTTTCGAAAGGGGATGAAAAAAATTGTCACTTGTAAAAATTCAAGCAGCAAAGGTGACGCTTGCCTCGAATTTGTGATGAGATATTTTTAGTAAAACAATGTCAATGGACGCTCTATTAATATGTATGCAGTCGCTTTTAATTCGATAAAATCTGTGAATTGATTATCCTACTCTAATTAAGTTATGCCGCGCTAAAGAATACCGAGTATTGTATGAGAACAACTTTCCCCGAATTATAAATTCCCTGCATGTTCTCAGTAATTTCAACTATGGCATTAAAATAAGAAAATAAGAAAAGAAAAAAAAATTTACCGCGTGATCGGAATTAAATCTAAGTTTGCTTTGCATTTTGATCACGATGTAACGATAAAAACATTATTTCCAAGAAAATAGCAACATTTCATATGCACACTGGCAAAAACAATTTTCTTTTCTATAGACACTTATATTTTTAATTTCCCAACATAATTTGTAAGTCAAAAAATTAAATATAAAGATTCTAAAAGAAGAAAAACTACAGTCTAATAGATTGAGTAAACGCATTGCGTGATTTTTATTTAAATTACATAGCGAAAATATTAAGTGTAAAACGGTCGATCAAGAGATTTTATCTGTTTTATAGGGGACGGTCTGACAGTTTAGGAAAAAACGCATTGTGCACGTAATGTCACGTAATAACACCGCTCCGTTCCTTTTTCCTGCCAACCACGTAATCGGCACATTTTCTTATCCGCACTTAGAATCGCAGAAACGATTGCTCCTAGTTTCATTCAAGTTTCCATTTAGTGGGCGCACATAGTACGCGCTGTAGTACTACTAGCTATTACTTACTACACCTCGTGCCTATGTACTGAATTTATGCAATCGCGCCAGCAATGGCTGCGAAACGCGCTCGATCCGTGCCAAAATTTACACATCACACACACTTTTCTCTGAGCAACAAATTATATATATAAAATAATTGAATCCCTACAATTTGATTTACGAGCCATCATTTTTAATAATTAACAGCGTAGAAGTTATTAACAATTTGGCATTATTATTTTAAAAAACTTAAATTTAAATTTTTTTACAAAAAATAAAGGAATCTACTTCTCACTTAATTCTGAAATATACCTATATACCTAATGCGATTTTTTTACATAAATCGGCTAAAAGTCTGATGGATAATTTTTAGCAAACTAAATTTTAAGAAAGAAAAAAAATTTAATTAATCTTAAATAATATATAATGTTTATTTTAAACTTACGTGCTTAAAGTTAATCTTACAATTTATGAATTTAATTCTTTTCAAAATTCAAAGTTATCCGGTTTATACGGATATTATATCGCGAGAAAAAATTTCGCGTTCATATTCGAGGACTTCGCTAAAACACACGTTGCGTGCGCGCGCAAACGCGTATCTCCTCATGGTAATCAAAGCGCCATTCCGCGGGCGCGTAACGTAATGTTAATTGCAATTAACGTTGTTGTGCAATTCGCCTCGTCGGGGTTTTTTCATTGAGAAAAAAGAGCGATCCCCGCGAAACGACAATGAGAAGTACAAAAACCGTCTGGAATTCCGCGACGATAAACGCGCCGCGACGCTCGAGACTTCTTCCGTAAAAGGTTAAATAACATGATCCGGAAAGATTAAATAACATGATTTATATAAACGCGCAAAGAACGGAAACCGGGCGTAATTATCACTGCTTGTCGGAGTGGTAGTAATTTGAACGGTAGAGAAAAAGGACGAGGGGAGGGGGCGGGGGAGGGGGAAGGGGGGAGGACAAACGGCTTCTCGAAGTTACGCGTTTTCGAGTAGGTCCTTGCAAATTGCAGACTTATCCCAAGAGTTTGAGAACTCGGAAGTTCGAGTGCTCGGAAACTTGGGGTAGTACTTGTGTCCGGAACTATCCAGTACCCGCATATTCCTGTAACTTGCTAAGAATAGCGCCCATGTATAATTTACAAAGTCACCTGAGAGATTCTCTTTCTGTCTGTCTGTCTGTCTGTCTGTCTCTCTCTCTCTCTCTCTCTCTCTTCCTTTCTCTACACAAATTTTGAGTTATATAACATTCTCGCGCATTATACAATTTGACATGTAAACTGTTCTCGACTGTTCTGATTTTGTCCTTGTAATTTAAGCGTAGATGAGCAATAAAATTCGCAAACTCGTTAGAAATAGTATCATCATCGAATTTCGTTTTGGCAGCGCATAGCCTTTCAACACTATCGGCACTATAGTTCATCGCCATCTAAGCATCGTCACGGAAATTCGATATCATTCGCCATCGAGTGTCCGTAAGCCGTCGATGATGAAAAATATCGCTCCAGATTGAAAGGGACGAGTCAATTTCGCAACGAAACAAATCGAATCGGGCCGAAAGGCCATTCAACGTTAATAAATATCTCGTTTGAACGATTCGACCGTAAAAAATTAATAGAACATACGAGGAATTGCGAAGTAAATTAAAGTCCCTCGTCGAATGGAACACGAGCCTACTACGTGGAATGTTACATTAATCGCATTTTGATGACTGTTTGATGTGTATCCCCTATATGTATGAGGGCACAGGTAGTCATAATATGAACGGTAAATGTCTCGCAAAATATTCATGCGCTTGAAATATTAATCAGCATGGATGGTATTAAAATGGTGAGATTCGCGGAGAAAACTTCGCCGCGAATCAAGCCGAGTAGCGGAACACGGAGGCATTAAAGCGAGGCGCGCGCGCACACACGTTGTACATGGAATATTTATTAGATTTTACCAGCGTTCTACTAACGCGACCGTGTGTATACTACAAATTAGCCGAATATATGGCGTATCGTCTAACTATGTGCGCCACGCGCGATTGTCGAAAAGAATGCAAGGTCAGACACGAATGCAAACGATGCATCAGTAAAATGATCCGTTAAGATCGCATGTTTCTTTTTTCTCTTCCTTTACATAAGCTGTCTTGAATTATCGAAAACTTATAATGATACAAAAAAGATGAAATTACTTAATAATTTTAATGTCTTTGAATAACAATTAATTAATTCTCATACGACTATATCGATAGCCAGGAAAAACCAATAATTTTCCTCCAATTTTCTAGCTTACAATAGAATAATCGTGATATATTCATTGCCAATCGTAAAATTCAAAAACGATCGTTCTAACACGACTGTAAAGATTAGGTGAAGTCAGTCAGAAATAATCATCATAAATCATAGCGGATTGGTTATCAGCGGATGTATGATGTCGATCTGCTATATTACTATTGTTTTGTTACTGAATCTTATTTCTTCCCTGAATCATTTCACGGAACATATTAAGGGAAGAAAAGAATTTCTTTCTTTCGATTCTTCAACTAACAATAAGATAATAAATGCTCAACAATATCTAATATAAATCTAATTAATACAATTATTATATTATTTGTATATTTGTGGCCTATAATTATTATATTAGATATTAATAACACATTTTTTCAATCGTAATATAAATTACATATTGATAAAAAGATATGTAGGCGAAAATACAATATAATAAATTTGAGGAAATAGAATTAAACTTTCTCATCTTCTTTTAAAAAAGTAAAATATTAATTATCACTACAACAATATGTAAATTCTCTCGTTTTTTTTTTCTAAAGAAGCTTTATAACAGCTTTCCTATAAAAAACATTATATTCACATGAAAGAAAGTCTAGTGTTAAGGCTGCGCAATCTTCTAAGCAGCACGCGCTGCAATGTATTCTCGGTATTGACATATCGACACTGAGCGGACGCTGAGCAAACTGACGCTCTACGTGCGTAAACTTCGTGCGTGAAAACACACAGCGTCAAGTACCAGGCGTTCGACCGCTATTCTCGGAATGGCCGTTCAGCCGTTTTATCGATAACGGAGAAGATTGATTTACTCCGATAACAACACACGTGGTGGAATCGATGCCGTAAGCGTGTAACGCGTACATTGACTCGCGCAGGCGTATACGTGTGTAAAGGAGAGATTGGAGTAAGATCGTTTAACTATATGCCCGTGCCATGCTGTACAGTGCACGCGTGTTTCATAACACGCTCGTGATTTACTTGATCCGCGGAATCTCCATCATTCGTCATCGCGTCGGCGCGAGGTTGGGAAATTCCGATACTAGTTTTCACGATGTATTCTTACGCATACAAATGACCTATAAAACTCGGCAATCGTGATAGAAAATCTCGGTATTCATTCTCTTCGTGATATTCTGTCACTAACAAAATGTGGATATCAAGATCCTATACTGTCGCCATTTATATCTCATTTTTTTTCTTTAGCAACTAGTTTTTCATTCGTTAACAAATGCATTCAAGAAATAGTTGTGTACGCCGCCATCAGAAATATTAAAAAGATTATTAATATATTTCAATTTTTAAATTTTTATAAACAATTGGAGCACGTAATTTTCAAGTATTTAGATTTTTCTCTACTCCTCTAATGTTTAAAAGTATAAAAGATTCTTGGAATAATTTTGTTTGATCCATAGTCATTTAAAAATAGGGTACTGAATATAAACGAGGCATAGACAAATAACTTTCATTCATCGATCGCAAAGAAAGAAGTTAAAGTATATTATTACAAACTATAATACTTGTTTGTGACATAGAGCCGCGTAATAATTCAATCGTCTATCGTTCATTTTACCATAATGATATTACATAAAGAGAGCCATGTATAAATTATTGATATGATATAAGCACAGAACCGATTATTTAATAATATCTTTGAAATCTTTAGATATCAATTTTATCGACTAAATGACAAATTATTAGAATGACACGTTACAAATGTAATAATAGACATTTGGCACAAAAAATAGTACATATGTACGCACAATAGTACACACAGTTCTTTTATTTAAAAAAAAATTTACAAATTTAAAAATGTCAAGAATTAAAAATATCAGAAAATCTAAAGTTATCATGTAGACATTTGTAAAAGTCAGACGTAATGAAAGATATTAGTCACCGCAACTGTCGTGTCATGCAAAATGTCGCAATCACCTAAGAGTAAAGTTGCGCCGAGAAGAGGAAGCCATTCAATTACTCAATTAACGTAAAGTACGATGCGTATTAGCATAAGGAAGGTAAAAGGGAAAATCTAACGCTCACATGTCCACGGGCTATTGAGATAAATCCTCCTGAACGAGGCCGACTCTTATCCAGGTTCACACACACATACGTATGCATCTTGTACAGTTCGACACACATAGGCTCTACTACCGAAAGCCTACATTGCGCCGCAAATTCGATATATTCAAAGGTAGTCGAGGCACGCAGATCGAATCCTGTCATGGCGGATTCCGTGTCGCGTAACAGCACAACGGAAGTTCATTGAAACGATGCTTGCGATGCGACATGCATAAAAAAAATCGCAAACATGAAACGTGAAACGAGTTACATTCTTTATTAACGAAATGTTTCTGGCTTTTCTGTTAATTTTCTGGTAATTTAATTGTTGAATATTTGCAGAAATATTACACGTAATAAATATTGTCAATATATATAAATAATATATAAATTATATTTATATATAAATTTCACCTTTACGACTAACAATAAGTTACTTCAGAGGTTCTCCGTTGTTGCGTGCAGCCTGCATACATTCCGCATCTCATTCTTGTAATAAAGATACAATCACTACATTATCGCAGTTGATAGATTTATTTTATAGCGCGAGTGCAAGTTCCACTTGCAGTTGGCGATGTCCTCGGAGAACGCGATGTTGGAATATGTTGAACGGAAAAATGGGGACTCCTTGACACGAAACCGTCGACCGTTCGCGTACATTCGCGCCGTCTTACATAACGACCACCGGCACGGCACAGCGGCGATGTTGTTCGGTTCGTCTTTGTACCATAACCCTTGGCACGAGTGACGCGACCCGAATAATTATTTTCGTCATCGAGCACCGCGTAAAGCACGGGCGCAAGAACCTAGACTATTGACTATTTGTAAACAGGATTGTTTGTCAACAACCGTCGGTCGGCTTGCTATACCGAGCGCACGTTTACTCGCATTTGCCAAGCGTTACCTATCTACCTACCTATCTACCTACAACTACAGCGATCATTCAACTCGACCCAGTTTCCCATTCGTTCTTCCTTTTTGTCGCGATGATTTACCTATGCCTTCGCGACGTCGAGAAGAAAATTCGTATCGCGCAACGTTCAATTATATTATCGGCGCTACGATAATTAATTAATGGTCCGACACTCGTTATACTACGATGATACGATATTACAATCGATGATAATTTATTGGTAGGCGTTAACGAGCTCGCGAAGACTAAGAACTGTATCCACGACTAGTTTATATACTCCAACGCTTAAGTAATCAAGAAAATGACTTATAGGCTATAATAGGTAATATAAACAATATCGATTTTACTGTTATACGTAGAATGTTCTACGCATTTAGATAAAATGGCGACCGCGTATTTTTGAAAATGTTAAAGACGAAATTATATTGCATACATTTGTGTATTATAAAAAAAGATTGTTTACGTAATTTACTTTAGATAAAATATATATTCAGATTATAAAATGACAATGATTATTAATATATATATTCAATGTATATAGTCTTATATATTTTGAGATTTTGGAAATTAATTTTAGAATCGATACATGTTTAAAAATTATTATAATTTCAGTAAGAGTTCAATTTTTCATGTAACACATTTATTGTTGCATGAAAATAGACGTAAAGAAATACTTTTCTCGGTGGAATCATGTAAACCGATCAAAATAATATTAGGATTTCTTTTTAGTTCCAACGCAAGCTACTTTATTGATAGATATTAGTTAGTGACGTAATGCCGGCGAGAAATTGATACCGTTGATGCGAAATCGCCGTGGAGAACGAAAAGAAAGAAGAAGAAAAGAGAGAAGAGCTATATTACTTTCTCTGGAATAATTGGCCGGAAGTTCTTTCCCGCTTTAACGTCCACTGGCAACGTACCAGATCTCGTGCGCGCCGTGAAAGTCGTAAGTAATATTCATGAGGAAAATATCTCGGGCGGCTTTGATGGTTTCTTCCGGCGCGGTGGCTCAAGCGCACCCGTTTGGCGGCGCGTTAGCCAGCCGTGATTTGCCAGAGCCGAACGAGTGGGTAATTTCGCAGGCAGAAGAGGTAAACAGGCCAATAACTCGTGTCTGCGGTTGCCACCGCTTCGTTTTCCACTCTTTTCTTCTTCTATCGCGGTGAGATCCTCACTCGAGAGAATAATGCGACAGCAGCTTTCTGGGCCCACTCCCACTGACCCCGCGGACAACCGCATAAGTTCCGCCACGTGGGCGAATCACCGTAGCGTGAAGCAACGGCCAGCTAAGCTGAAGTCGGTGCACATCTTTCTTCGCGAGCGGAACCGCAAGCGCTACCCTATGTCATGGCGCCGCAAAATGCATCACGTAAGACGCGCAATGCGTAAGGATAAACGACGATAATGTTACGAGCATCAAGGGAGTTCAAGGGAGTTAAATCTTGAATGCTATAGTAGAGTATATTTTCGTACAGTATTAAATCATTATTATATAAATAGTAATTTTTTAAGTAAATTAAATTTTAAAATGCAAAATTTCATATTGCACATTTAGTTGAGTAATAAGTAACATGCGTCTCTTTCTTCATATTCGATAAATTAACTATATAATCAATCATAAAGAGTTGAAGACAAGTATTAGCCAAATGTCACAGAAAAATTTCAAACTTTATTCTCTCATTCACAAAGATGAACGGGATATATACGTACGAAAGACGATACGATTTAGTTTGCTTTAACGATCTCGCGTAACAGCTGGTCAACGTAACCCACTGTCTCTGTGCGATCCGGCCGATAATTATTAATGGAAAAGCACGTGCTGTGCGTTAAGTACCGTACATGCATACAGCCCTGACCTAAATTTTGTGAACCCCTTGGTAACGCTGTCACAATAAACAGGCCTGCGATCAATTTTCGGAGCAACAACCCCGTAATCGCCGTGTATCGTGAATAAAGTTCCTCAAACTATACATGACATCAGCCACTGTCCAAACAATGTACGTGCCAGATAAGAAATAGCTAAATAAGAGAATTTCATTATAAAATGACCGTATAACTTTGCATGTTTGATGCCAATGTAACAATAATTTATGTACACGAGATATATTTAATAATAAAATTTTAATAAAAATAATATTATACTATTTTCTTTATCCTTCCTTTCTTTTTTTCTTCTCTTCTCTTAGTTACATTTTATTTCCCTTTCTATAATATTCTTTTTTATTTATTTTACACATAATTATTACACTAATTATTAAAACATGATGATTTATTGTAGTTAAATATTTAAGAATTGAAATACAAAATAACAAAATATATCAAATACGTCATAAGATGTACGAGAGACAAACTCTCTTCAATTCGTACAAACGCAAAAATCTGCAAGATTCCACACGAGGAATGTCGGCGCATAAATGCAGGAAGATTTTTTTTCTTATAAATCTACATTTAGTCTTAGACGGTTTTATGTTATAATCCTGTCTTATAATGTTTATTTTAATTTTATGCATCTTTTATCTATTTTTATATTATATAACTAATTGTCAGATATTGAAGATGAAAAACCGGAAAACGATAGAAACAAAAAAGAAGAGAGAGAGGGGGGAGAGAGAGGGAGAGAGAGAGAGAGAGAGAGCCAAATACGTGTGTGCTGCCTGTTCTCAATGATCTCCGGCCTTACTTACGAGCGTGCACGACATTACTGTGCCATGTCGTAGCAGGGTACAATGCGTCCATTAATCTCGTTTCGCAGACGGAATAACACGACAGTTTGCTCGCGCAAGAAAGCGCCGTTTATACCCGTTAGCGCCGCAGTTGGCCGCCAATATTAGGTCCGATCTTATTTATCGCCATTTCTACCGCTACACGAATTACATATTAAGATATCAGATAATTCTAAATAAACATCAAGCGAATTTTTGACTGCGAGAATATATGCTCAAAAATAAATTTAAAAAATTGTTATAGTATATATATAACTATTATTTATATATACACTTAATTTCTTTATTAATATCTTAGTTATACAAAAGATATAAAGCCGATGATAGATTAAATAAAAAAGTAATAACTGATTTCTTGATCTAAAAAAAGAAAGTACACCTGTGTAATCGCAACAATCACCGCAATCGTTTCATTGTACAGTCCTTCTTATGTAACTACTCGGTAAATAGATAACGTCTGAGTTATATATATAATGCAATAAGAGTGCATTAATAACATAAGGTAAATATGCTAGGACTCATAACTTGATATAGCTTATATGGTTTTCTATTATTTCTATAAAATTTTTATATTAAAAATATTCTATCTTTAGATGGCAAAATATACTTATAATTTTTGCGGATAATATTGACAATATTTCATATATGCACAATATTTATCAACAATGATATAATAGTAAGACAATTAAAGTCATATTTATAAAAAAAAGCCTTATTATTGAACACTGAAATCGCGCTAGACTCTGTAAAAAAAAAAAAAAAAAAACATTGAATTTCTCAAAAATGCAACTGAAGGAATTGCAACGTAATCGTGTGCTGACTAATACAATCTGTGTGCTCCAAAATACAAATATATTTAACCGCAACGCGCGCTTTTTTCCCTCTGCTCTACTTTCGTATAACTCCCTATCGTTATAATGCGATGAAGGCCAATGGAACGACTTGCAATTTCAAGTATCCAAGCGCATTACGACCGTCGCAAGCTTGGTTATATGGACGCGCTGTTCCGTAGGGCCGACATACGATTATTACGTGCGTATAGACTCAAGTGTGTGCGCGTAACCCATGAGACTGTCTGCACTATAAATCACTTTTTATGAGATTAAAATTTTTAGTAGTTTGATACAATTTTTTTAAGCAAAAACGCTAGTTTTCTAGATTTTTTAAAGTTCTCGAAACGTTTTTCGAAACTGTCAGATTTTTCTCTGTTCTCGAATTTTTTTAACAACGTTATATAAATAATTTAATAAACGGCGGTGTGTGTGTACTATGTATAGAGGAATAAATTCGATTGAATATATTGATCAATTTACACAATTACACTTCTCTATTTCCGCGTCGGGGGACGCGAAATTTTCCTTCCGCAAGTTTGCGCTTACATCGTCTACGAAACGACGAAGGACGTGCAAACTTATATGTCACGAACGTCTGTGGCGAAAACGTGTGAGGAGGAATCGCGCGCGAAAACATTTCTGCCGAGCCTACTACGTGCCGTACATCACACTGTCGCATTCCATAGCCCGCACGATAAATACGACCGACGATATAAACGCCGTATAATGATGATCGGGCATACCCGTCGCTCCCGACTTTCTCCCTCCTTTCCTTCCCTCCACGGTAGTGTGGCATAACGAATACTGTGTCATCATCGCAAGTTAATATAACTCGCCGACAGAGAAGATAGAAATAGAGATAGAGAGAGAGAGAGAGAGAGAGAGAGAAAATAACGTGCACGCTTGTGAAGATGGTGCGAAAGAGGAAGACAGGGTTATCCATTAATTGCGAGCTATCGTATCACCAACGTCCGCGACTTTTACGAGTGAACCCTGCAACGATCCCGGCGGCGCGATTAAATCACGGGAGGAGAATTAAAAGTAATTAAGAGAAGAGAAAGAATCATCGTGTTTCTTTCGCATGTATTTTTTTCTTCTCACGAAGGTATGATTATCATTGTGCTATTTCTTCGCGTGTCATGCGAGGACAGAAAATAACTCGTACACAATAAAAATGATGAAAACTGCTTATCACAAGTTACACGTATTCGTATAATTAATTTTTATTTGAATGGCCAAGCTCGGCCGTTATTCGAATATCGAACATTGGACCTGATTGATCAAGATTAAGAAAGGTGTAAAAAGCAAAAGGTGCACACGCGCCGAGAAGTCACGTGGACCGGTGGAAAAAGAGAGAGCCGAGCGTGCACAAGATTGTGGGGATGCAGGTGCAACAGACAATGGCATCATTAGGGCGACTTGTTACTAGCAAACGGCAATGCAATCACCGAGTCACGTTCTATAAATATAACTGATGACTTTTGACTCGAAGGTGTGTCTAGGGGCAGGTCGACGAGGAGAAAAATCTGCGATAACGCACAATGTTATATACGTGACAATGCTATGCGGAAAAATTTTTATAAAAAAAAAAACAAATTATGATTTACTCCAAAAAATGAGATATGATATATTTAAATATGAATTAAAAGTTTTTCTAAATTAATAAAACTAGCTCCAACTGAACCAATTATTCCCTCAATTTAACTTGCTGTATTTTTATATGAGCGCTTTATGTATTTTTTATAATTTATTTTTTATAATTAAAAATATAGAGAATTTTATATATAGTACTATGAAAACTATGAAAATAAAAAAAATAAGGAAACAGCAGAAAGTGTATAAATTTTATTTTCTTTCAATTATGTAAATAAAATAGATTGTACGAGAGAAATTTATATTGTATATCATCAAATTTATAGCAACGCCTTCTTGTAGAAGACTAAAATGGGATTTAGTTCTCATCCTAGATAGGTTCTATACTAACATAGCGATGTAAATTTAGTAATAAATCCTATGGACTCGGAGTAAATTCGCACGGATGTTCCCTCGAGAATGTTCGGTTCGCTTGTAACTAAAACGGCCTGACACGCTTTTAATAACTAAAGCAATCTATTGCTCACACTGTTACGTGACAAAGCATGGGAACTGCCGCTGATCCGGCACAACTCCGCACGTGCGCGATTTATTTACGCGGTTCGCGCGTAAATTTACGGGCGTAAAATGAATCGCAAAGCATATTCATTTATATAAGTACATATTCATTGCATAAACAATACTGTCATCGTTAGTCGCCATCATAGATGATTTTGCCGGTCGCGAAAGAGCTTGGAAATCGCTGAACGTTGATATTTAACGAGTTGTTTTTCTGTGAACAATCATCCCGTGTCGACAATTTATTATTAGCCTTCACCGAACATGTCTTGACACCGACGTTAAATACTTCCGGCGCGAAAACAATTTGTCTCTTGCGTTATGTAACTCTAACGAGTGAAACTCGCGGCTGTTTATGATTTACGGAACAAATTAGCGTTGAACTAACCGATTAAAGGTCATGAATCGAGTGTATATTCACTAATAATAAAAAAAGAAAAGAGCCTTTTAAAATTAAGAGAAAGTTTTCTTGCAATATTTGTTACTGTATCTCTCTCACACTTTATAAACATTACAAGTTGAATACAATTTAGACATTCCTGATTTCGTATCGAGATAAGAATATACGGTATATATTGGAATCTTTGCTAAATCTTCTTTTGCATCAATGAGAGACGCAATTTCATCGCGATAACTATAATTCCAACAAATTGATACGATAGCAGAATTGGTTCCATAATTCTTGAATATCACCATCTTTGTATCTCATAAGCGTTATCTTCGTCCATTTGAGCAGGACGAGATTTGTCATTTAGGAATTCGCGAAAAAATCCGAAGCCGTAGTCTCGCGTAATGGACTGTGTTGTAACCGCAGAAATACGAGGTATATTTGCGTCGCGACATATCGTATTCACGTGAAAAAAGATGATAACGGCAAAAACTTAACAGTGATCTATTGATATGTTTCGGTACAACATTCGGAGAAGATAATGTTAAAGCCGTTATTTCGAAGAATTTATTCTTCGCTTAAAAATGTATCACAATCGGCTTAATCGATTATTAAATTTTCCACTTGTTTAGAAGCTTATATATTTTACAATTATTATAAAAAGAGAACTGTATAAAAAAGAACACCTTATATATATCAGCAGCTGTATCGAAGTTACCTTTGCCGGTAAAAAAAAAAAAAAAAAGATGAGGGGAATAGTGGGATAAAGGGACGGGTGTGCAAAATCCGTGGTAGAAAGGAGAGTTGGGGGGGGGGGGGCAAAGAAGAGGAAGAAGGGGTAACAAAATGACCCAGATGCTCCAGGGGATTTGCCCGTTTGGCCCACCGCGTCAAGCAACAAAAGTAGCCGCACAAGAAACCATATCGGTAGAAAAGGTTGGACAGGCATCAAGATGCATGTGGCACACCTTGATTTCCGTCCAAGATACTTCTAGATACATAACAGGCTGTAGTTTCCGAGAGATTAAGATCTTTAATCCTTAAAAGAGCTATTTTCCTATTAGCAAAAAATATATCGTGACCATATGTAAAACAGAATCGTTCAAATTATGCGCGGTGATTAAAATTCCGATACAAAGGAGAAGACAATTATTCACTTAAATGTTAAAAGTTCGTTTACAAAAAAATAAGATGAAAACGTTTATTCGTTAAAAATTAACAACATTATAAACATGTCAATTAGCTTTATTGATAGCATACTACATCTCTTTTTTTAATATTTTATTTTAGATTCATTATTAGGGATAAATTTCTCATGAGTGTCTCATCACACTCGTTATTAAAAATATCGACCAATCTGAGATTCTAAATTTTCATCTCTCACAAGCTTTTTAAAAATAGGAACACAGAAAAAATTATTTTCACTTGCATGATTTTTAATACACTACGTATAAAAGAAACGACAACGAAGAAAAGTAAAAGAGAAAGAAGAAGAAGGAAAGAGTACTGACGAGAGATGAAAAAGACGAAAAAAGATGTTCATTGTCAGTTAAGCAGAATAATAGTCGGTGCTTTTTAAATGTTATGCTTCTCATAACGTTTCTTATAAATCGTCTTATATTGTGTAAACATTTTTTATATAATTCTCAATAAACTAATAAAAAATAGATTTAATATTTTTCAATACAACTACACGCATAAATGGATATATGCACATGCATAGTTTATCGCATATCTAGAGTGCTTTCAGAATTATTATTATTGTAAATATTAAATCTATCAAATATAATTTAATAGTAATTGTACTATTAATTATTTTATAATTAGATATATTAGAATATATAACTTAATATTAAATTATTCAATTAATTCTGTTATTCCAGCAAAAAGAATAATTTATAATAATAAATCCAATATTATGTTTCATTTTTGACATTGGCAAATCAAGAATCATATAAAGTTTGGATCTCTTTCAAGCGTGCAACATTTGTATAAATTAGAGAGAGAGAGGATTTTATTTTCGTATAATTAATTACAGCAATGATTGCATATACAACAGCTGTCTTAATGTATGCAATCTTGCAGTAATTTTCAGAGTGTTGCAGTAGCGCGTGCTATAATTGAAGTCGTGAAATGCAAAATGTCATAAAAATTATTATTTTACTAACTAAATTTTCGAGATAATGCATTCTTTTCCATAATATAAACGTTCTATGAAGATAATCTTTTTCAAATAATCTTTTCTTGCACATCATATACATATATATCATATTTAATATTAGTAAAATATATGTAACATATTTATATATTGCATATGTATACATATGTAATATGTAATATTTTATATATATATATATATATATATATATATATATATTATATTATATATTCACATATTTTTGTTACATACATTTTGTTACATATGTTTTGTCACATATGTAATCAGAGAGCTATTACACACACAGTCCCGAGTGAGATGAACATTTGTATTATATGACTTCATTCTCGCAAGATACGAGACAAGTCTTATGTCGCGTAGCCGCTACTTGCAGTGTATATGCGTGCGCGTATGTATGTATGTGCGCATCTCGTAGTACTATTGAGGGGGATTCGGAGAGAGAAAAGACGAGCCTGTGTGGCGGACAAAGCACGTGATGTCTGGGTTCCCGCCGTCCTTGCCCACCACTACAAAGACCAGAGAGGCTGCATCGCCAGGGAACGACAAAGAGCAAAAGAATAATATATACATCTCACGGAGAGAAAGAGAGAAAGAGAGAGAGAGAGAGAGAGAGAGAGAGAGAAAGAGAGAGGGATGGAGTGTACATCCACGACCAACCGTTAGTGGTCAGAAAGAGAGACGGATGACGGAGACTGGAGAGGCGAAGGCGAAGGCAAAGGGGACACGACACACGACCCAACCTCGAAGCTGGCGTTGAGAGTTCATGGAAATGAATGCAGCCCATGCGATCCGACGATGCTTCCCGACGCAGTCTCTTTACGAGGAGACGACTCTCAATGAGAACCACGAGGGGCCTCGTCTATTCTCTCTCTCTCTCTCTCTCTCTCTCTCTCTCTCTTTCTCTCTCTCTCTCTCTCTCTCTCTCTCTCTCTCTGTCTCTATCTCTTTCTTCGACGCGCACAGCAGCCATGAAATTCCCGCTTCAAGAACTTTCAAGAAAATAAGATGAAAACGTTTGTCAAACGTTAGAAATTAACAAGACTAAAGTTCTGGACAGCAGTTAACCCGTTTTTTATCCCGCTTATCAAGAGCTAATAAAATTATTTCAGCGCAGAGTTATTCATGTTTTAATTGGAATTTATTTCCATTTTTTAAGACCAAACTATCGATAATTAATGATTGGTTTGATTAAATTTGTAGCTATCAGATATTAATGTTTCAAATATATTTTATATGTATTTTTTATTTTCTCCTGATAATTTTGTAAATTGTCAAAATACAGACAAATATATGCAAACAAATCATTAATATATATAAAGAAAATTGTTACTTTAAGTTACATTAAGATCTTATTGAGATTATAATATCATATAAACAATTTATCACCAAATAAATACGTGTGAAAGTCGAATCTAGAAAATAAGAGGATTGGCAGAGTCCATCAAATTCGGGCAATCGATCGGAGCCGGCCTCTCCCACGCGGCATAAAACGCAATTACGCGCACAAAATGCTCTCTTTAGTCGCGGCGCGGCAGTCTCGAATTGAGTTTCGTTAAAGGCACAAGAGAACAGCAGAGACGGTTTATTTTTATTTCTGTCTGCCGAGCGCTAAATGAAAATGGGTCGAGGCGTCTGCGCTCATTTGCGCACGCCCTCCTTTTATTTCGTTTCGGATGCGTGCCTTCCTGCGCACAAAGATTTATATTCAATAAAAAAAAACCTACGATTATCCAATACATTATTTTTTCAAAAAAAAAATATCGACAATAATTTAAAAATTAATAGAAAATATTGAATTACATATTTCAAGAGTCGAAAATCATATCATTTAGATTTTTAAATAGAAATATTTTTTTATATAATTAACATAATTTCTCTATATATCTTAATAATATAACCAAAAAAAAATATATACGAATATAATGTTCAAAATTTTTTTTGTTGACGTTTTTGGTAAAAAATTAATTTCTACGGCGCCAGCAATTTCAATCTTGAACACAAAAAAAAATTTTAAAGTAAGAAGTTGAATAGTATAGCCAGATAGATGTATATACATTTATATTATATATATATATATATAGTAGCAATAGTTGAAATGATTCAAATGCAAATTCGTTCGTGAAGAAAAGAAAAAAAAGACAAAAGAAACAAATAATTTTTCATTTTGTTTTAAGGAAGTAACAAGCAAGAGAAAGAAGTCGGGAGCAATCGAGCATTCGAGCATTTAGAGAACGTGGGCTCGTTAATATTGCCAAAGAGCCGACGACTCTCCCTCAGTGGGCCAGGGCTTCGTGCGAATTTCGCTTGTCCGGGTTTGGCCTTCGTAGCGATGCCAAGAAAGAAGGGACAGGACCGACGATGAAGGCGAGCGAGATAAAGATAGGGGAAGGTGAACGGAAAGAGAGAAGGGGAGGAGGGGAGGGCGAAAAAAAGATTGGGATCGAAGGGAATGAGGAGGAAAGAAAGAGAGAGAGAGAGAGAGAGAGAGAGAGAGAGAGAGTGAGAGAGAGAGCACAAGAGAAATGCGTGGGAATTGAACCATGTGGTCGGCCGACTGGTTCGCGAAATATCGCGTTGCGAAAGTACGCGCACACATCTATACATATATGTATATGTACATGTATACTTATATGTATACGAATTACCGCATACACGCGGAGGCAAACGAAACCGGTGCATGTATATATATTATCATTCGAGGTCACAGAGAATTTCAGAAATCGCGCGCGAGATAATTAGAGTACCTTTTATGGCATAACATTATTGGAAACAACGGGTTCTCGAGCCATCAGCTAAATAATGTTTCGAATAAAGTTCGCGATCTAATGAAACTAACTATATCATTATTAAAATATTCTTATATAATAAAGTAAAATTTATCACCTTTGCTAAATTAAAAATTTAGCATACCATATATTATGTATTATGAGCAGTACTTATGATACTTATATTCTGGTTCTATCACAAGATTGTATTTAATTATACTCTAGGTGTATTTTAAAAACGTATATTAAACGTATAAAATATTAATGCAAAAGAAATAAAATATATATTAAGATTAATCATATAAGGTTTAATTCTAAATTTTACGTAAAGATTTATCATTCGTGTTGTAAAAAATATGATTTTTTACAACACGAATGATAAAAGATGAATTCGATATGATAACGTATGATATGACGATGAATGCAACGACGCGTACGTATGAATACACGTGCTCGATTACGCAGCGACTTACGCTTGCGATCGGCGCAAGATCAGCTGTTAGTTCACACCGCCAATTACGAGTCACGCGACTCTCGAGGTTCTTGTCCCGACTGACACACATGCGCATTGTGTGCCTACCTTTAATCGTCGCACGAGGCACGGCGGTGTTTGACGTCTCGTCCCGTCTCGTTTCGCGCAGTCGACATTCCCTGTTAAATACTCCATTAACTCTTGACCTCCGCATGACCACCTTGTCTGAGTGCGTACATGTTACGCAATTTTTAGTTGATGCTATTTTTAAAGCTCGCGAAATTTTATTAGCATTGGCTCATTTTTATGTTTATCTTCTATACGTTCTCAATTCTCATGGCTTTAAAAATTCACGTCTTAAAATTTTCCAATTTTGAATATTTTTATTATATAACCAAGTCTCAAATTACAAATTTATTAAGGCAAGTCAACGAAAATTAAAATTAATATAATTTTATCACATCTATAATTAAATTACATTCTAAAGCTCATGTGTAGAAAAATTTAATCGCTCATAATTTAAAATCAATATTGATTTGAATATTATCTTCTTTATTTAAGAAAAAATTTAATCTCAATTTTTAAATAAATTCATAGATAAAAATAGCTCGGTAAATTTTTGGTGGATAATTAATGCTGCGTATATGTATCAAAAAATAGTTTTCATATAATTGACTTAATATCACTTGCGTTGTATAAAATACTAACGCCACGGTCCGTTCCCACGCTCGACTACACTCTGGAGATTTCACAAAGCTATAGGAAGCTCGCAGGTAAAGATTTACAAAGGTCCGGTATTCATACCCAACAACGCTGATTCGTCTGTGATTTTGACTTTTATTTATCTTTTTCTCAAATCAATAATTTTTTATATTTATTAATATAAATTCGCACAAACGTGATATATATCAATTATTCGTGATAAAAGCAATTTAAGAATTACAACAAAATATATTTAATATAATAAATAAATCTACAAACAAAACGCATATATTATAATTAGTGCACAAAATTATTCAATAATGTTTTGGGCAAATACCAATAATAAACTTTCAAAATATCGTACCTTTCGGTTATCATAATAATATTGTTTCGCAAGTTGAAAGTTCTACAATGTTCAAGCGTGCGAACTGGTCGGCATCAGCTGATACTCGACTACAGTGACGTCAATGTCCCAACAGTGTAAAAACTAAACGGACGCTGTCACACGACGTGGGGTTTAATAATTAAAGTCCCTGCATGGCTAGCCCAAATCGATTGTGCGGGGGTTTAGTTTGATGGCGTGGGATCGGATACCGACTTTCACATGCTAAAATTAGCCGACACCGAAGAGCATGCGGCGATTCATAAAAGCCGTCGACGACTTGCGTAACACCACGACGCCCAAACGCAAAAGAAACGATTGAGCTTTATTGACGAATTCACCTTGTCAAAGAGAGGTAGGTCGTCGTTTCCGGTCCACGTGTCTGCCTGACCCGGCCCGATGTCGTGCGTGTTGGCCCTAATATAATAAAACTCTTCCGATCGGATGGCACCAAAACGCCATCCCGAAGCATGATGTATGTGTGTGTTCTTTAAATAACGGTTAAAAACGATTTTTAAATACGTACCAAGAGATTCCTTACTTGGTGAAAATGTAGAGAAATTTTTTTTATTTTTTAGCACTATATACGTGCAAAATTAGGCAAAGAATAAAATATGATTCAGTCAGTTATGTATTTAACGAGCGTCATTGCATGCCAGTAATATTTTTTTCGTTATATGACCGATTAAAAGTGATCAATGTTATTTATGCTCGTTATATGATATATATATATATATAGATATATCGAAGTAAAAGGCTTTCATATTTAAAAAATCATAAAAATATTTTGCAAGACAACGAAATCATGCAGTATTGATCTCCATACAATTGGATTTTCACGGCATTATTATTTCGTTATCATCGTTACTTTTCTTGTATGGTTTTGTATAAAATCTAATACTGCTAAATTAAATCATAAGTAATTAATCTTTAAATGCATAATATTACTAATCATTTATTATTTGACAATCAATTCGTTATTTTATTTCCAACGTTGTATTTTATTATATTTTCATTATTGCTCGACCTTAGATGAAATATAACAATATGCAATTAAATGCATTTAAAAATTAATCATCATAGAAAAAATTCAAGATTATTATAAAGAAATAAATACTTTTGTCCACCTTTTCGATAACTAAAATGACGAATACATCCAAGGAGTATTGAGATATCATTTTTTGCGAAAAAAAACAATATTATTTTACCTAACAACTTCACTTGGGCTAGATTATTGAATGTTCATATACTCGCACAACGTCCCAACGATTCGAAATTATCACATATCGATTGAGTGCGTCGTAGGAGTTCTCAAGTCCCAAATATTGTTCGAAGGGGCAGTCAAAATCGCAAAGTGTACTAGTACATAGGCGTAACACCACTTTTGCGATTCTGCGATAATATCGCAAGATTTTCAGTTTTATACATTAGTATACGGCATAAAAGAATTACGCACGCCATTTTGCACATGGAATGAAATGAGAATTTCCCAAAATCGGATGCATTATGATAAAAAAGAAACGGTACTGCGATTATGGTAATGAAACACAATATTGCTTGCATATATAATAGAAGCAATCATGCATTAAGACTCGAATTAGTCTCATGCAACAATTTTTGTGTAAGCTATTTACGCGGAGTTTTTCGATAAAATTAAATACATGTTTTTTCTTTCTTTATGCCTTAAGATTCTAATAAAGCAAAAATGTTAAAAAAAGAGAAAACAATGTTTTGATGACAAAAATTAAAGCATAGAATTTAATTTTTTGACATTTCATCGAATATCTTTTTTTCTCAAGAAGCATGCAAGTAATAATTGTGCATTCCTTCTCATGTATCCATGGAAAGACGTGAGCACGAGACGATGAATGTGTGATCGTTGTTCAAGCTCGATCGATTCTTCCTCCAGCACAGATAAAACTTATTGGAGGAAGTGGTTTTCAATTCCTTTTTGATGGCAATGATTCATACCGAATGAGCAAGCGACTCAAACTACGAGAAATATGGCGATGACGATGACACTTTTCACATGGATACAATTCTCATTTCAATCAAAAGATTTATTATACGATGCCAAGTATGCCTCGCACATTTTTATATCGGCACACTCGACTTTTCGTACGAAATTACCATATAATAACATAAACGCGCATTTTGAATTCTGAGCCAGAGTCGTGGAGTGTAAAAATTGATTCTTCATTAATTTTTCATAATTAAAAAAAATTGATGTACTTCGTAAAATATCAAAAGTTTACATACAATTATTAAAAATCAATTCACAGACTTTCTTGTCCATATATATGTTATAGTAATCATAGAACACAACAATTTTATATTCAATTTATCTATTATAAAAGATTATATTTAATAACATATTATATTTATAACATAATATTTAATATAATGTATACATTTAACATAATTTTATATATTTAATATTTTCTGTTAATTTTTATTTATATACATTATATACATTAATTTTATTATATACATATATTATATACATATATTTTTAACATTTTACTGTAGAAAATAAATTATGACTCCATGATTCAAAACCTGCTCGAGATTCGCACGACTCCGGTCAGAGGTTAATGTAAAGTCACACAAGAAACTTACCTTAGACAGCTTCTCACCCTCGTGATGCGGCAGCAGCGTCCTAAGCGACTGGAATCCGGCGTTGATGCTCTGCATACGACGTCGCTCATTGCTGTTGGCGATTTCTCGCCGTATTCGCTTCTCCTGCTCCATGTGGCTACGCGGCGTGACACGGCCGACGTTGCTGATACCGTTGCCGTTGCTCAAAGCAGCACTATGATTATTAACCCGTCGGCCAATTCCGACGTTAGCTTTAGATTGCGGTGGTTGCTGCGATTGCTTCTCTTGTGTATCAGCGACTTCGGCGACCGTCACATTCGTGGTCACCGAGCCGTCGTCCACCGTCTCGACGCTCCTGCAAACAGATTATAAAGCATATAAGTGGAGAATTTTTCTTCACATAAATTGGAATTTTTAACGATGCTTCGGCTTGAATGATAAATTACACGGTAAAATCTTGGTATGGTAAGAAGAGTATAATATATATAGAGTGTAGTGTGTAATTTAAACCATTGTTTTATTTTAATATCAAGTATAAATATATATTCCATTTTTTTTAGAATTATACGTATCATATTTTCGTAGATTTTTTTATGCCAAATGATTCCCGAGTATCTTAGACTTCACATATATAATTACACGATGATGCTTAAGTCTTTAAATACTTAAAAGTTACGATCCTTGAACTCTTGGATCTTTGCACACTTCAACGTCAATTTATTTTAATTACCTCATATAGCCAGCTGCGCGTGTATTATCTCATTATTAAAGAAAAAAAGAAGACATCCGTTGGGTGATAAAAGTTTGCGATTAAAGTATTTCAGTACAAAAATATGAAAGAGATAGAGCTGCGAAATCGTAGCGACACGAACGAAAGAAGATATTAACAGACGCACATGTCCATTTGACATGCATGACGCGTAATGTCTCGCTAAATTTTTTGCAGCAATTAGGATCGTGCGTCTCGTATCGTAACGCAAAGGCTTTTAAGAAAATTGAAAACAAGGTGGCTTTGCCTTTTCTCTCTCCCCCTTCCCTTTGTTTTCATTTCACCGAACGCGTGCGGCTTGTTTACGACGAACTTGTAGACGGTTGAATTCGTAATCAATGAAGCGAGATGTTGATGCTTCTCGACGGTAGCGTCAAAGACTCACGTACTGTCGACTCGCATGCTCGTAACACTTCTGTTCGATTCCAGAGATGTACGTCGCTTTAAAGTATGTATCGCTATTTTGTTTATACTCTCTGAATCGTTCTGCTATTACTATCATTCAAACGTATTGTTTGTACCGTTCTCCTTTGTTTACATTTTATGTTTATATGAACTGGTACGTGAGTACAGTACATATATGATTTAACGTTCCGTTTCCAGATTGAAGTGTTTAAAAAAATAAACTCTACAATATGCTATCACAAATTCCTGATAATCTGCCATTCACTATTTCGTGTTTTCCTCCCGAAATAAGCTTCTCCATATCAATTCTTTTGTGAATAACGAGACTGGATGTGTATAGTTTCGCAGATAAGTGATAAGAAATAATGGATAATTTTGATCTTAGTTTTGCATGAAAAATAAATACATATGAGTGACGTGTGTATGAGAAAGAGAGAGAGAGAGAGAGAGAGAGAGAGAGAGGAGTATTTTTAGATTAATAAATTATTTCAAAGCGCACGCACACACAAATCATTCTTTGGAATTATTAGAAAAACAACCTCAATATAATTCAAAATACATATGTAATTCAGAAGCTGTTCAATATTTTATACTTTATAATATATATAAACATCAAAATATAATATCGAGAGTTGTGTATCTACAATAAGTTTTGTAAATAATTTATTATAAATATTTTATTCATGCTTTTTGAACATAATTTTTAACGTTGGCGTGTTTGTATAATTTCAAGAAATTATTATAATTTAGAAATTAATATTCATTATTATCAACAACTTTTCTTAATCTTTAAGAAAATAAATATACACGCAATATACATATATTATTAAATTTTTTTATAAAATTACATATACTTATATATGTATAATTTTATAAATTTTAATGTGTGCGTTGTGTGTGATACACATTATATATAAAATAATATAATACATATAAGTGTATATATGTAACACATATTGCATGTAAAATAATACTTTATATATTATATAAATATATATAATTTCACATACAATAATTTTTTTAAATCTCTTGCTACATTTTAATAGACATTTCTATCTCTAATTTTGTGTTTATAGCGCATGCTGCGCGTAATATGCTTTCATAGGTCGTCACGCAAATAATGGAGGCATAATAACGCACGTACGCTATCGGGAGATCGCGAATGAGTCTCATCATAATGTAAAGGTCAGCTGTAAGCACGCTATAACGTGGTGTAAACATCAATTTTAGTTAAAGAGCGAGTATAAAATATTTAGTGCTGTCAACATCAAGAGATTCTTTTCATATTTACTGCGGTAAAGATAATCATGATTATAGATAAAAATAAGTAAATAAATAAATAAAAATAACACACGATAGAGTTTAACAAACATTTTAGAAAAGTTTATCCGAAAAATATTATAATACAAATTATAATTTTTAGAAGCACAAAAAAATTATATAATCAATTTTTCTAACTTAAAAAAAATAAATAAAATTTCTTAAATTTAGTAATGTTCTTCGCATGTAAATTTTGTTTTACTGATATTTACTAATGTCAATAAATCATTCGTATATCTAAAATATGAAAAATAACAAAATTTAGCTATTAATATAAATACTGTTATATATCCATGTTTAGCCTACATCTTGTTCTCAATCTAAAAATCATTTTTCTATCAAAATTAATACGAAAGATTCAATTCTTATATAAATCCATCAAAGTTATACACTTATGTTTGATTACATAGTTAAGTCCACTTCGATAAACTAATAAATGAGTTAGCGAAGTCTTTAATAATGCAGTGCTGATTCCATAATATTGTAGACTAACATAAGTTGTAGATAAAGTCGGTAAAAGAGGAAATAGCAAACAGCTGGAAATTATATGTTAACGAATGGCAGTAAGAGGAAAGCAATGGGGAAGAGAGTTAAGAGAAGGGGAAAGATCGAGATGGCGGATATACCGCCGTAAGGATGACTCAGCAAGGAGGACCGTGACCTTGCTCCTTGCTCCGAAATGCCACGTGTCGATAAATATGAACGAATGTGAAAGCTTGTTCATCAAAAATGATTATCAATCACTATATGTATTATTTTTATGTAATTGTAATACAAATTTATCTCTTACTTTTTTATTTTTTAATAAAAATGTTTTTTAATAAGAAAGCTTTTCTGTACAAATACTGAAACTTATTAAAATTTGATCCTAGAAGTGAATTAAATTTAAATTAAAAGATGAATTTAGATTGATAAAAACAATATATATATATATATAATTTTCAGATCAATAAAATTAATAATATAATATTATTAAATTAGTAAAATAGTTTGAAAAAAGTCGATGTCGACGCAATTCAACAATTTACAACTTATAAGAATATTGTTCATAGAATATATTAACAAAAACCTATAAAAATGTAAAAATACCAAAACTGTCTTTAAATTTCATGATGATTCTTTATTGACCACTTGTCACTTGTCCAGTAATTTTCTTTGACTGAAATATTAACAGTTATTCATTCGAAGATGTCATTCAAATACCGCATAAGCATAACCAAATGTACAAAGGCATAATCATACATCATACGCGATGCAATAAACCATGTCACGATCGTCTATCAAAGATTTCACAATGATTGAAGTGTGTTGTAATGTAGCAACGTTCTAACTCTCGTCCTCGGTATATCACCTATTACTATATTAAAAAAAAGAAAAAAAAAGAAAAAAAAAAAAAAACAATTTTCCACAATGCTGCGATACGTTGTTAATTTATAAATTAAATCGAGAAGAATGTTGATGACGCGATTAAACATTTTATAAGTGATGAAGTCACTCGTCCATACATTTCATATTAATTTCAACATTATACCGTTTCTCGTCGTCGTCACAATGATCTCGTATAATAGCAGTCAGATCCAATACTGTCACTCTTCTATCAAAATAAATCATATTCCAGCATACATTAGTTTTGTTAGTTTTGAAACAACCGTCTTTTCTCGTATAAACGCAGCTCAATTGTTCAGAGTAACACACACGAGGATTGAATCAGGCCGCGGCATTCATCGACGATCATTCATAACGGCACGTGGAGGTCCACGGAACCAGAAATCCACGTGGCGTACTCTCATCGAGTGGTTATATTAGATCAGCTGGTACGCCGGCGGCTTGCTGGCTGGATGGTTGGTTGTCGTGACGTCAGCTCGTTCGTTCGCCGGATACCCGCAGAGCGCTCGCTCGGCCAGATCAGTTGCGGCGAAGTAGGTCGACAAAGTGGATAGAATTGCCTTCTTTTTCACCCTGAATTCCTGTTACTCGTATGAAAAAGAATACGCACGCGCTACACAGCGTCAAATTTTTTTTTTTTAATTAAAATCTCGTTCCTTGTATTGTTATTTTGTGATAATCAGTCTGATGATAATCGTTTAAATATATTTATTTAGTTGAATCAAAGAAGATCAACAAGTAAAAATTAATAGTTAATCTCTATTTTTATTTCCTAATTTTTAATGTTTATAGGTTTCAATACAGCTACAGCTGTGGTAACTACAGTTGTGATTAACCACGTACTATCGGTCTGTGCCACAACCGTGATAACCAGCAGTCCAACCCAAAGAGATAATTTCTTACAAGGTTACATGATACTCATGCTCATATGTGCCACTGAATTATCTTCGATAACAAAGAATTGAAAAGAAAGCGGTAGTATTTATACAAATCATATGCGACATACATACAGTTCAAAAGAATATTAAGAAATTAGACAAATTCTTAAAAAAATAATAATAATTTTTTTTTTTTCTAACTGTACCTTTACAACATTTCACATTACCTAAGAAATCCTGCTATAAAAAAATAATTAGTCTAGAAAATATCTTTGCTGTGTTTTAATGTATCAAATAAATATTTTTTATTTTTCCTTATCTTTATGTATTGTAATAAAAATTATATTTCTTTGCATTTAAAATATAGTAAAAAGAAAACTATTTAAGTAATTTCTTTTAATATTAGATTACAAAAGAAATCGACTTTGACCAGCTTTTTTCGTCATATTTTAATCGTAAGAAAATATAATTTATATTCGTTCAAAAATCGATCGACCATATGGCATTGGTAATCTGCGTATCACATTTAGTATTTACTACATTATACAATATCTGTCGGCAATTATCTGCCAGTCTAAATAGACTCTAGAAAATGATCGCTGGGCAGCACCACGATTAGTTCTAATTATAGCCTCACGCGTTTTAGTATTAAGCAACATTGACGATAAGATGTACAGATGAAGAATCCAAAGAAGTGGGGGAAAAAAAAGAAGAAAAGCAATAAAAAGTATCTGCGCATCGAATCACTTGGAGCTTTTGTCCAGGTGCAGACAAACCGCGGATTTTCGCTTATAGGTAGAAAATAAAACGTCTTCGTAAAAGATGCACACGGACACACGGCATGCGCATTCTGGCGCACGGGCGCACTAATATTGGTTGTGTATATATGTGTGTGTGTGTGTTTGCTGTGTGTGTGTGTGTGTGTGTGTGTGTGTTATGCATTGGTGTACGCAGCTGTATGTCCGTCCGCTCTCGGTCGACTCGGTTCGCGTGAGTCACCAACAGCTGATGGCTGGCGCCACTCAGCTGGTTGTTACCGGTGCCTTCGCACGAGCGTCGCTATCTGCAGCCGCCTATCAGCTGCGGCTGACTAGGAAACCGCGGTCGGAAAGTATGTACGTGTCTCGGAAAGAACGTCGTGAAAAAGTAATCTCTCTGCGGTACGCGCGTTCCAAGCGTTACGCGATTCTAAATTCTCTGGATAGTCCTGTGGACAATAAAAATAATATTACTACTCACTATGAGGATAGAACAATGTCTCTCTAAATTTATTTCGTTGATGCGTTTGTATAATTAATATTTAATTAATTATTAATATTATTTGCCAAAATGTATGGTAATTACATTCGAGTTATTATCGTGATCTCGTGGAGAATCATTCGCAATTTTAGCTAAATGCAGAATATGCAGATGTGCGGCGGCATATACATATTGAAAATTCCAGTGACGTATTTTGCATAATTTAGGAGAGGATTGAATAGTCAATGTAGAAAATAAGAAGAAAAGGAAGGTGCATTGAGCATTCCGTAACAGTGACACACGCAGGTATTGCAGAATAGACGACCTTCCATTTACATATTCTACGAGAGCGATTCTAAGAACATTGCATAACGCGACTCTACTGCATTTTACGATTTCTCCTTTTTTCCTTGTAACGGCTACAAAAATAACTGTCGGCTGGCGTCAGTCAGCTGCCTGTTACTAACGCTTCTGCACGATATCTGCGACGGTCTATCAGCTGCGAATGACTAACGAGGAGACGGCGCGAAAACGAAGATAAAGATGAGGCGCGGATTGCTCATAAACAGTAAACGACCTTGTGATAGTTTCATTTATAACATTTCATTGAGGCTTTTGCAAGAATTTAGATTTTAAATCTATTTTGCACAATATTTAACATTAGTCTAATAACATTGTATTGTTAACAAACGATATTTCTGTGTAATTTCTCTATTTAAATATAATTATTTAAATATAAATTGGAAAAATATACGTTGTAGTGTCGAAATAAATAAAATGTGCTTCTTTATATTGTTAAACTTTTATTTTATCGAAGAAATTCTATTTTAATGTATTTAATTTTAATCCATCAATTACTTTTACACGAAACACATGTTAAATAATATGGAAAAAGAAACAAATCATAATATTATTATTCCGAATATTTTCTTTCTTCCTCTATGGATTGATTCCGACTACCTTATTCTCTGACCTAACCCAAAGCGAGATCTGCTCGCAGTAAAAATTCCAGCGAGTCACCCTATATAAAGGCTCAAGGCCAAGCTCGTCCGACACAGCTGAAGTAATACGCGTCTCTTCCCGATTGGTTGGTGCGTATTAGTGTGCGTGTGGGTTTACGTTAGGGTCTCCGGAATACCCTCTTTGTGCCTATTCACCCTAACAGCTATTCCCGGAACTTGGTTCCAACAGCTAAAACCCATCGCCCGTTGCCTATCTTTCCTTTTCTTTCCTCAAGTTTCAGAGTATCGTGTTAGTTGACGAATGTCAGCCGATTCCTTAGAGAAAGTAATATAGCTCTCTCTTGACTTTTTATTTCAAAATTTAAAAATATAATATTATCAAATTGTGCAAATCTGTACATATCTTTTTTAAATATTTGAAAATTTTCAAAATATTTTAATAAAGATTTGATATTTTATACGTTAATATATTTTTAAAAAAATCAAAGAATGTCTTGCAAGGATAAATTACAATTTATTGTGTATGTAGCTATATTTTTATTAAAATTTTTTTTAATATCTTATTTCTTCTTTTTATAGTAAATAAGTAAATTGAAATAAAAATAAGATAAATATATCAAAAATTACGGAATCTTTCATAAAGAAACAAAACCTTCTGAATTATGTAGCCTGAAGAAAAAAAACTAACAATAAGCAAGAATGCAAGAAAGCGGTAGTCTACGATAACATTTAGAAGGGAATTTTTGTGTATTGTGTCGTCGGCAGATGTTAACGGGATCAGGAAAGCTCAGAAATAACAATAGATTCTCTTTTTCCCCAAATTTCTGGCTGTAATGGTTTACTACTGGCATCTAGCTGAATGAAAATAGTTGTGTAATATTAAAACTAAAAATTTTTTAATTTAAGAAATAAAGAAATGCGTTGTTTGGTAATAAGTAGAATACAAGAGAGCGAAAATAACATATATATTATATGCTTTTTATAAAAATAAAATTAATTACATTAAAAAACACAGAAAAAAGTAAAACAATATTTGATTTGTAATTTTTAAAATTTAATAAAACAAAATAAAATAAATAAATAAATATATATATATATATATATATATATATATATATATATATATATCTAAGACTTTAATCGTGTCTTTGTAATATGAAAAAAAATTTCATGAAACCAAGTGTATTCGAACAGAATTCGAGACGTACGCTCGGAAACCCTACGGACGTCTGAGTTCTCCCGGCTTCCACGATCCGTCTCGACCATCGGAATAAATCGCCAATAACAGCCAATAACGATCGGCTGACTATTGTTGGCTCACGTCGCGCGATCTCTCGAGACGCCAGTTGCATCTGCGGCTTCCGAGGCGCACGATATCAAGTTACACGCACACATGAGGACAAAATAAGAGAAGAGATGCACGCACGCAGATGTCTTTGGCAGTAACGGCGACGCCGACGAAACGACGATGCCACGCGCTGTTACTAGCACGGCTCACAGCGCACGGGATAAAATGAAGAACGAGAATGGATATGAAGATTGGGAACGGCTAAGGCATATATTTAGCAGTGTGACGTAAGACGCAGCCCAACGGGCGCCACGTCGCGAATCGTTTCTACGTGGTCTTTTCCCTACCTCTTCTCATCCTCTCGCTTCATCGTCTTTTCTTCCTCTTCACCTTCGTTCCGATTGAATTTTTTTTTTTTTTTTTTTTTTTTTTTTTGTAAAACGTTAGAACAAATCGATAAAATGTTACTTGGATATCTATTGAATTATCTAAAGATTTCTCTCTATTTTTTTAAATTACTCCCTTTTTTTAATATTTAAATATTTTATAAACTTATAATATTTGAATATTTTATAAACTTTTAAATAAATTTAATTAATTTTTTTATAGCGTAAATTTTTATATTTTTACATATATATGAATTAAATATTCAAGATCGATAAATTATACATTGTACACATATAAATAATTATAAGCATTTTGTTGTTAAAAAACGTTTAAGTGATGTCAAAAATTACTTGATCTACTGTTTGTTATCGATTTTAAAAAAATCATTGCGTTTAAGAAGCGTTCTCATATATTAGCTCGTTAATGCACAAATGTTTTACTTGCACATAACAATCAAAAGAATTTAGTTCGTATTTGATGACACGGGCGCGCGTGCGTAAATATATTATACTCTTAATCATCTGGGAGGGGAAACACCTGCGATGTGAAAACAATGACAATTTATATAGATGACAATTGGAATGCGTGCCTTCCCGTGCGTAAAATGACGTGAGTCAACCAGCTGTCGGATTTGGTTCGAACGAGGCAGCGAACCGAGGCACGGATGACAGGCCAGTAGTTTGTGTACTGCGTCAGCTCGAAAGAACGCGCTGCGTTCTTTATACCCTAACTCTCTGACGTGCGATATGAAACGCTGCATCCTCTCACGCGTCAGCAATCGTCCTAAAGAAACCGTCCGTTATCGTTAACGTTATGTCTAGGTCATGTGCCGCGTTCCTCAATCATGTACCACAAACATTCTTACAAGCAAATTTTAATGAATCCTTATCGATCGTAACAGAAAAAATAGTGGTTTAATCTTTTATCTTTTATCATTTTTATTATTGTGATTTTCAACAAAAAATATCATCGTAAAATTAAGCTCATAAGGAATGACTTGATTTAACGTTTTAATATTTTATTCTTTTCTTCTTTTTGTCCATATTAAATATTGACAATATTATATGTTTTCGATATATCTCAAAATCGAATATATATTTAGTATAGATTCTGTTCAAATTACAAATTACAGATTAAAAGTACCGAAGATTCTGCTAAAAGATCTTTTTTTACGTATATAATAAATCAGAAGAATTTCCTACTTTTAAATCGTATTTTCTAAATACAACTTCTAAGAAAAGCTAAAACACAGCAGGTATCCTTGATCATTCCTTCTTTCTAGCTCAAAACGCAGGTAGTGATCCGTAAAAAAAAAAAAAATGTAAAACCTTGATAAAACAGAAGGCATAAAATACGTTAAAAACTAATACCATATACTTTTTATTGCCATACCGTTTCAACTTAAATTTTCGTCGCAATTTCGGCAAGGCTAGTTTAGCTTTTTAATACGTATAAGATTAATATTTTTTTATTTAGATTTATTTTCTTCTAAAAAAATTTTTTTATTGCTACTTAATAAAATATAAAAGAAAGGGACATGTGATATGTTTGCAACTAAAATTTTTGTTATCGGTATTCTCTAAAAAGTATAATCTTTCGCCGCAACAATCTTCTGTACGATGCAAAACATAAAGTACATATATATACACACACACACAACACACTAGTACGGTATTAAAATAAGACCAACAATGACGAAGAAAAGCATCGCATGAATACTTAAAGAAAGATGAAAGAGGGGCGTGAGACGAAGGCATTATTCTCGTGTCTGAGGTCGGTCCCTTCGCTTTTATCTGTATATGACACCTCCACGAGCATACGATATTTGTGTAAGCGGCGTTTGCGGTGCGCGACGGATATGTGGAGCATAAGAGGTCAACAGAGAAACCATTGTTGTCTGCTGTCAGACTGCACAACTGAAAGGAGTTTCAAGATCATCTCCATAGTTTAGTCGTTTATTCTCTACGAAAAACGAAACATGTGCCCTAAAAATTAGATTAACGTCTTGTGTATACAAAATGCATATTCTGAATATTCTGCATCATGAAAATATTTGATTCGATATTTGTAGCTTGGAAGTATACTAGGATTCGTATTTAATTTTTTTTAAGTTAATAAATATTTATATTATTATACCTACGTAATAATAATTATATTATTATTATTGAAATTTTAATACGATCGACGCGTTGTACGTAGAATATTTCATTTGAAACAATACAAAATACTTTTCATGTTTTTAATAATTAATTTGTTTTATAATAATGAATTTTTAATCATTAATTTTATATAAAATAACATACATTAATGTGTGTATAAAATTTCTCTCTCTCTCTCTTTCTCTGTCGATTGTTAAGAGTATTACGGAAAGAATATAATTTTATAAGCACAATTTATATAAGAAAAAAGTCGGAGCGTACGAGAAACGTAATTTTTCATTAAAAAAAATCATATCGCCATCACAATTTGAAATTTCCAATTAAGAAAAAACGATAGCTGGATATTTTCAGCTAGACGGCAGTTGGTTCTGTTATTTTCAGTTGCGAAAGACTACATCTGACACTCGTTTCTATGCAAAAATCGTACGCCTTGTACGTTCTGCCGTTTACATTTTTATGGCCCAAAGGCCGCGCACGTTTTACGAAAAACGAATTCCGCATTGAAGTAAACGACGCCGCGCGACTTAATCCACCATTCCTAAGAAAGAGAAAGAATGCAATTCGTAACTGATTGTGAGCCTCGAGCGACTGTTCCGGTCGTGATAACGGTTCGCGTCGCAGTTTATGCGCAGACAATCCTAGACGCGCGGAATCAGGAGATTCATTCATGCTCCCTATCTCGCACTCACACCCACGCGTTCCGATCGCGCGAACGGAGAGGGAGAAAGAGAGCGTGGTGTACGTAAGCTCGGCCATAAAGAGAGACAGGAATACCGGCTCGTCGACGGCCATCCGGCTCGCAGACGGTCACGAAGCGACCAGCCTTGCTAACCTCGAAAGCTGCCGACCTAGCGACGGATGATCGCGTACGTTGCACCGGAAAAATTGCGTAGTCTTCATTGAGTTAGGTCGCGCACGTTCTCGTCACCTGTTTATTTGCTACGCTCGTAATTTCGATCTATCCAAGAATTATAAATTATTCGCAGACGCACATTGTAAAAAAAGACATGTAAGGAAAAAATTAATAATTATGAATTGAACACAGTAATATTGCAATATCTTTTGCGATAAAATAATATAGGACAGAACTCATTTGTGTTGTATAGTAACTACATATAATACGAAGCGCGTCACAGAGATAATATCATTAATTTATTATTATTAAACAGCATTATACAGTCTCTTTTATAATATGTGAAATGTTGTGGAACATGATTCGCTTGTGCGTTACATTGTACTGTCACATAGAAGAAAAGATAAGAGATTAATTTATTATTAATTTGGAATTAATGATTAAAGAATAGTATTGTGCGAGCTATAGTATTCTCTCTGTAATTTCGCGTGAACTTCTGCAAATTGAAACTCACACTCTCGTGTATACTACATTGTAGAGAGGCCGCAGCTAGTTCCTAAAATAAAGACCCGTATTGTCTATTTACATCTATCGTGGTAGCTCTGTCTTTGTGAACTAAATAGGGGAACCTCTAACGGCGCTTATTAAATTTTCTTTATCGATTATTAAAAGACAGTGATAATATAATATTATTGCAGGGATGCAGTTGCTTGTATATATGCATGAAATTATCATGGTTAAGCTGGATCTTAAAATAAGACTACTCTTGTTTATTTATGTCTATCATCGCGATTATACGTATATCTGCAAAAGTGAGAAATGAAACCAAGTATATACGCCTTCTATTAATTAATAGTGATATCGCAGATTATAACGTGCAACGCCAATAAAGTATTCCTGTACAAATACGAGTCATACTGCGAAGTCATGTTCCAGATAAGTGCAGGTAAATAAAGACCCGTTTTGTCTACTTATGTCTATCACGACGAGGCAGAACTCCTATCTATTACGGACGTTACACCGCAAGTAGTCGACCTATCATTCGCATTTTATTTGCATGAATGATAAAAACACGGTCCGGAAACTCGGGGATCGCCTTTATCGCAACGAGTGAATAGTGACTATTGCGAATGTTCACAACCTAGTTAAATACATCGGCAGGAAGTCACGATGGATAATGAGATTGAGAAAAATTATGCAGTTGCGACAGGTGTTAAGCTCATTCCTAAATGAAGCCGTTCAAACGTCTAGATTTCATAGTAAAACGACGTGACACGACGTCGCGACGTTTCCTTTGCATGCGCGACGCTATATTATGTATACCGTCAAGGTAATAATCGGTAAATGCAATATTCAGATTCGTTTTTGACAGGTAGAAATAGAAACGTAATATAAAGCCAATCATCTTTTGTCATGTATTCTTTTCTTTTTCGCGATTTTTTTTTCTATTATTATACATATATATTCTAGCACATTATATAATATTCATATAGTATAGATTTATATCTCACACAACAATTTCAGCGCGTGATGTCAAGATCAATGACGTTTTCTGTGAGAAAACGCGTATACGCATTCGCAAATTACGTCATGCCGCGATACAAACGTTATACGACATGCACCATCATCGGGTACATGCGCACCCGAATGCAGAGGTTAACCTGGTGCACGTAGGTGCATCGTGCGAAATATAACTCACTCACCGCATCTCGCTCCACGTCGCGCTCTCTCTCTCTTTCTCTCTCGCTTGCTCGCGGCCTCTCCTCGCGCGCGTTGCATGCGCTCTCGCAGCACGGAGGTATATATCTCCCGCCTCTGTGTATATATACTACTTAAAAAGCAATGTACGCGCGTGATATGGTGCTGCTAGGTTGACCGTGGTCAGGATTGGCTCGACCCGAGCCGTTTATTAAGCCGCGAGTTTGCGAACGCAAACTAGTATGCGTACGCAAAAAGTGCATCGAGGTGAGACGAGGTCGCTTCTCGTCTTGGAATACGGGACAAACAGTAAAGAGCTATATGCGTCGTATTCTCGCGTATTTGCGCATGCAACGTGAAATAATCGATAAACGTTTAACGCTTCATCTCGAGATATACATACCTCGCATAAGCACACTTTGCATTGATAAATATTACTTATTGTTAGATATCGTTATGGCGGTACTCTTTTTTTATCTAATCGATATACATATATTGTGAGTTATATAGAGAGTATGTATATTACATAATTAGGATTATATAATATACATGAAATTACATTACATTGAACTACCTATTGTCATGACATTAAAAACGTGTTAGAAATATTATTATTGATTATATGACATATGAGTTATAATCACGATATTACGCAATATATTTGAACAATAATATTAAAATAATAATAAAATAAATAAAAAAACGTAAAAATATTTCTATAAAAATATAAAACAAAGAAATTATACCTGTTTGTCATATAAAAACGGAAGCAAAACAAGAATCATATTTAATAATTAATTTATACAATTGTGGCTCAATTGTATAAATTAATTAATTATTAAATATGATTCTTGTTTTGCTTCCGTTTTTATATGACAAACGGGTATAATTTCTTTGTTTTATATTTTTATAGAAATCTATTTTTACGTTTTTGTACGTTATAGACAAGTCAACGAATGTATTTGACATATGAAAAATATAATTTACATTTCTCTAAATCATCAAAAAAATAAACTGAGGAATATATACTAAGACGTGTGTGTCGGAATAAGTTATTTTATCAGTACGACTCGGCGCAAATTTATCACGATTGATAATGCAAGAGCTATGCTGATTATATAACGACAAACTGTTTGATGGGTTGATATCGTACTTGTCGTGCGATTAGCAGATAAACATATATCTGATGTGATTTTATGCGTTCCGTCCAACTTTGGAGTCAAAGTTATGCATTCTCCCTCTTCCAATGCGCGAAGGAAGTTTAGGAAATAGTTCCTCCTCATAACGTCGTAACGCATTATGAGAAGGATGAATTTATTATCATATAAGACTTATATATTATTAATATGATAGGATAACACATAACATAAGCAAGACGTGCGTCCAAATAAATGATAAATTATATAATTTAGATACATAAAAATATTTATGAACTCTCTATCGTTTTCACTGTCATATTATTAAAAACATAAGAAAAGTAAAATATAATACAATGTAATGTAATGATATAATTATACAAATGTGAGAAACAAAATTATTACTTCACTGATATGTCGTATACAATAGTTATTTATTTATGCCTGATACCAATTGTAATAATCCGTTTGATAACAACAGCGTTGACATTTATGTAATTTTATTATCATGGCGTACGTTGTGTTATATATTTTACACCATATGTAGTTTGTTTATAGCGCTCACTTTTGCATTTTTTTATTATGATAATAATCTATGCTGATGAGCGCATAATACATTCTATATATATATATATATATATATATATATACACATAGACTTCTTGAATATTTTATTAAATATATAAAACGTTATGTTATCATGTTATCTATATTAATAAAAAATGCATCAGCAGACACCAACGTTTATTACAAGACATCAAGTATTATTTTATTTTATATAAACGCAAATTTGAGAATATCAGATTTGATTTAAATAAATAGAACGAACATATTATGAATGAAGTTGTAGCTTCCAGAATTCGGGATTCGAGGATAGAGCGATCAAGAAACGAGTAAGTCCAATACAACGATGATGAGCGTATGTAAACAAGAAGTTGAGCCGGAGTGCGGCATGCTTGGAGTTATTTATAGAAACCGATTATTGTGCAACAAATGCGGCAGCTTTACGTAACGCGTACGGCGGCCTTATATATATATATATATATATATATATATATATATATATATACATACATATATATATACAATACATATATATACAATACGTATATATATGTCCTGGCTCTGTCGGTCACTCGGGTGTATACAAAAGAATATACTTTCCTCGCGCTTTCATGCTTCTTTGTCCTACGATCATTGTACTCTAACGTGAGACAAAAAAACCATACGCAACATCGTACACACAACGAAGACGCAAAAAATGACTCGACATACTTGGTTGAACTGACGATGTTGCGATGCTGGCTTTTTCGCATTTACGCTTTTAAAATAACTTTATATCTTCATATTAATAAGAATTTTATATAAGTTTTTTTTACCAATAAACCGTCTGATTTATATATACATCAATACGTTATAACATATAGCATGATAAAAACGCATAGATAAAGCTGATATTCATGAAAAATTTTTAAAAATATAAATGTAATTACATACCGTGAAAATTTATTCTTTGTATCTGTACCGATAAATCTATAGAAAAACTGCAGAAAAGAATCTATTTTATTATCCAGCTCTCAGTTAAATAATATTATATCGTTTTGAAAACATCAAATATGACAAAAACTATTTAATCGAAATAAAATATAATAGGACTATATGTATGTAAATATATATTCCAATCTGATACAGAGAAAGAGAGAGAGTGTGTATGTGTATTTTACCCAAAAAGATAAAGATCTCCCTTTTTCATTAAACACAATTCATTAAACGGAAATATGTGTGTGCGTGCAAATCTTAGAGATAGAAAAATATTTGTCCATAAAAGATTACGAATTACATGACGTAAGAGTGAAATGCGGATGTGTGGAGAGAGAACGTACGGTAATGGAAGAAATGTCACACGCGCACGAGAGGAGAGAAAAGAGGCGTCCACGCTGCGAGCTGCGAGCAAGCGCGCGCGCCATGCTTGTTGGGCGTGAACGCGTAGAGAGCGCGGAGAAGATCCGCGAGAGTGCCGGTCCGCGGCGCTACGCGTCCCTGCGTTTCCAGCGGAAAACGACTTTCGGGCAGCTGCGGCCCGGCGGAGGCAACGCGACCGCGGCCTCGGCCGCGGTGCCGACGTCACGATCATACGCACACATCGGCCAGCCGCGAGCGACGGAAATCAGAGGCGCCGGCCGGCCGGCCGGCCGGCTTCGACAGCTGTGGCTCGCTCTCTCGCGCGGTCCGATGACGACACGACGACGACGACGACGACGACGACGACGCCCGACGATGCCACGGCGGCAGCTACGTTTAAGCTCTCGCAAACAGGTTGAGGCCGATAAGCGGCTCGAGCACGACACTCTTTCCGAGAGAGCCAATAAACCTTGTCCCTCCTGCTCGCGTTCTCGCTCCACTTCATTCTGTCTCGCTCTGACTATATGACGAGAACGTATAATGTGTATATAACCGCGCCGTATCAAACACGGACACAAAGTATACATATATACATAGGTATGTGTATATTCGCGCGTCTGCATCGATACATATACATACTATCCTCGTTTCTATCGCTATCGCGCGTATATAGACATCAACATTTTTCGTAATGAAAATTTGATGGAAAGAGACTCACCCGCACAATTCAATCTCTGGCTGTTCAGTCGACTCGACGATTTCCTCGAGCAAAATCCGATCGTCACCACCAAACACTGACATATCTCGTCGGTCCGCAGCACTGAGAGTCCCGCCGAGTGAATTTCACGTCCGTGACAGCCGTCGTAGCGGCTGCGAAAAGACGACAAGTCCCGCTGCTCTGGATATCTTTTCGTTATCGCTCTCACTTTTTCTCGCGTACTTATTTGCTCCTTTCTTCGCCGCCCGGCTGTTCGTTCGTTCGTTTGTCGTTCGTTCGTTCGTCGTTCGCTCGCCCGCCCGACCGACCGACCGCGCACTCCACCGGAACGGAGGAGGGGGACAAACAACACGCGTTTTATCAAATACGTCTCCGTTCTCGGTGCAATATATGTATAAACGTGTTACTCGCCACTTCCGGTACACGCCGTGTATCGCGACAGCCCCTTTTTTTCGTCAGCAGATGCCGGCGACGCGCACAAAGATTCGTCCACGAGACAGCCACACGCTCCGCGCGGCGCGCACACACAACGCCCGAACGCGTTTTGTAATGGCGATCTTTGGCGGGAAACAGCTGAGGGCCCCCACGACGTGCCGTGGATCACTCCGCCGCCCGGCGTCAGGAACGTCGCTATGTAACGGAATGCCAGGTTCCCTTCTCTTTCGAGGCGTCGCACTTTTCCTTCACTTTTCACTCGCCACCGATTTATATTCACTCTTTCCTGGATAAATGTCACAGGCGAGCAAAATCACCGGGAACACTTGCGTGAAGTTACACTTGTATGAAAAATAGCACACGCGAAATACTCGACTACACGTTCGTGTAGTACAGTCTCGTTAGAAAATATCGAGTCTCTTCCACTTACTCGTATTTTTACGAGAGAATCTTCTCGTCAACCGACCTGATTAAGACGCTGGGATGCAGAACGAGATGGTTCTGTTGATCGTATGCCGGTTGTGAATCAGCCCACGCGAAGGGAGATTTTTTTTACGCTCACGTTTTACGCATCGACGACGGCATCGAGGCACGACAAGTCCGGGACGACACGTAACTCACACGCACGTTTACGACGTACGTACGCCTCGTGTGTGAAACGCGCGACGAATATCTGCGGCCCAAGTATATGCGGCGTACGGCATGCGGTGCGACGATGTTCGCGATGAAATTCACTGCGAGATAAGGACACTCGAAAGTCGTGGTCCTCGCCGGGCGCGCCCGCGTACAATCGAGGCGGCCTCGCGCTCGAGTCGAGAGTCGAGGGGGAAACCGCGCGCTTCACTCTGCCCTGAACGGCGACTCACTTCATCCTCACTCTTCCCTTCCCACCCCTACGTCAGCTCATCCTCACGATCGACTAGCCATTTCCCGGACCCTCCCGATGATCGGTACCGTCGCGATATCTCGCACCGCTTATTCACGCAAATCCGTCCGTGAACGCGTTCGTGTCAGGTAGTCGCTTATTGCGGGAAATATCTGGCGCCATAACGTGGGACTACTTTCTCGTCGCGTAGGTTTACGCTAGAGGAACGACGCGGCCGCGCGGGAAACATCTGCCAGCTGGCTAAAGCCCCGCCCATAGAATACGCGAGCTACTCTACTCGCATCCCCGCCATTCTCCCTCTCCCCCACACGGCGTCACGAGCGTAAACGTATATACATGTGTATGTGCGTGTGTATATGTGTATATATACGAACCGACCACTGTATGGCTACATGCTTGGCAGGCTCACACACAGCGAACGTTCCCACGTCTGCGTCGTTCGTCGTTCGTCGTTCGTCGTTCGCTCGACGGCGTCATGTTTACGAGGCGCCGGACGTAACATGAAAGTAAACGATGATCGAGACTACCGGTCATCACGACGCGTCTTTGCTCGTCCATACGTTTTATCGCGCGTTTCAGCATGCAGACTACTATATTCCTATTTTCCACCTAATAATACGATCTCTTTTATAGCATTATATCACAGACGCCGTTTATCGTAAAAACATCGTATTCCGAACAAATCAATGAATCCGTTTTTTTTTTTTTTTTTAGTCGTGCGTTCCATTACAATTAATACTTGCGAATCACACAGCGCGACATCCTGTGGAGAGATTACAGTTAATATTTTGTCGATAACGAAACTCATCGCCAAAACAATATAAATCTACATTACCGGCAAAAGATATATATACAAATGACGCTAATCGCCATATCATAATGTAATTTCATATATAATATATATTCTATGCATATATAATTTTATTTGGGAATTAAATCTCATTATTTAATTAATTTAGAAATCATTATATATGCCATATTCCTCTTTAGGGTATAATTATGAGTTTATAGAAATAATGTAATTTCGCGATATATTATCTTATAAAATATGATATAGCATTATTCATATTATCGATAGCGCTGTAATATTGAATTTTATATTTGTACCTAAAATAATATAAATGAAGACTAATAGAAATAATAAACGATTGAAAATTTATCTTCCATTAAATTCATGAAATTTGCAAAAATGTCTTTTTATCACATGTTCATATATGTACGTGTATTACTTAAAAAAAATATATATAAAATTGATCTTTTTTATGAAAATTGAGATAAATTGAGTTATATATAAATTGTAAATTTATAACTTAAAGACAACTACTTTACTATAATAATCTAATAGTAAAGTTTCACAATAATTGCTACAATTTCTGGCAAATATCCATTTTATTTTCTTAACCCTCTATAGCCTACATTTTTCTTTATAAACATATGCGAAAATGTGGAATGTTGCACTTTCTCGCCTAATGTCACAATAAGAAAGACAATGAGTACAAATTCAGAAACTGATATGTAAATCACAATATGGCATAGAGGGATAAGATGTAACTAATAAGTATTCATTTCTCTCTAAGCGTATCTTTTTGTTTACTCTAGCATTGACAATGATGATGATGAAAAAGTCTGCATTATTGAGAGGTCATATGTGTTTCGTAATAATTTTCCATTACTTCATTTAAATATGTAATGTTTAAAATTACTCTACAAACATAAAATACAACACAAAATATTGAGATACTTGTCGCAAATTTTTTGAGTTAATTACATAATATAAATTTAATCATAATCAAAATTATACATTATGTGCTTTAAAACATAGACAGTATTGCCCTTTTGTACTTATTATTGTGTTATTCTTATTTGATAAAATTTTATACAATAGAAAAAGTCATATATTAATTAGAATTAGATATAACTTTTTTGTCAAATCAAATCTGTTTTACTTAGAATGAAAGTAAATTTATAACAAATAAGTAATAAAATTCTATTCAGTTTCATCAATATTATCAATATAAGACCTTCAATGTATCAGATAAATTAAAATTAAAGTTTAACTATAATTCTTAATTCTTTAAAAGTATATACCTAGCATATCAAATAATGAGCAGTTCGCTGCACGTTTCATACTGTATGTTAATGCTACATGTTCCTATTTGATTTTACAGCTCGTAGCAAAAAATTCAATTGTAAATAAAGATCAATATTTTTCATACGAAATTTAACGCACGAATACGGTTGAGAATATACAAGTTTCACTTTGCATGAATAACATGTTATTAGAATTCTGTAATAATTTGTGCATGAGAACGATACAGTGTTGGCCATTCATATACGAAATGCTCTCTTTTACCACAAATATATATATATATATAATCTTTTCAGGAAACATTAGATAAAAGATACGTAAAAGTCTAGTTTCTAGAGATTCCAAATTATTGAATAAATAATTGGCGAGTAATCACGTTTTACATTTTATAGTACTAAAATAGTATTTAAGAATCAAAGCAATATTCTTTAATGCTTGATTGCTTCGATTCATTATAGAGATGATTAAGCAATATATGGATATAATGTACATCATACACATGCATCAGCCACTTATTTATGGCATGGAGCCATGTGTCATGATTCGTAGAGAGACAGAGCTAAAACTAACATCATGCTACATATCATATTTACAAGATCTAAATATACGCTTACACAATTTTTCAGTTTTCTTTTAGTTATATTTAAATTTATATATATATATATATATATATATATATATATATATATATGTATTATTCGTTATACGTACATACAGAGTCAATTTACAGAGATTAATTAAAATAGAAAGATTGTATATTGTTATTGTTCAACAAGTCTAACATTAATCGGTAAATCAATCAAAGAAAAAAGTGTTCTCTGTACTTTGTGTAGCTGCTTTTAATATATCTGTATTAATTTACTCTGTTAGCGTATACATAATATGCGAGATGTCTGAATTTTTTTCTTCATTTATCCAAGAAAATTTATTATTTACTATTTATCCAAGGAAAATTAGATATTTTCACGTACCAGCTTGTGTATGTGGCTGATGCATCCATGTTATTAATGTAGAGCAATGTGACAGCATGGATTTACAAATAACACTGTGGTTGAAAGAAAAACTTCAGTAGAAAAACATATTACAGAAAATATGTCACATATTTATGAATAATGCATAAGTGCAATATACATACATCAAATTTTCCTTACATATGTATCAGGTATAAATATATATTTATATTTATTTATATATATCTATATATATATATAAAATGTATGATACTATTATAAAAAAATGTTAATTTTAACTCTTTTCTACAATATGGACATTATAAAAAAAAATTAGATGCTGTCTTTATTATAGAGAACAATCCATTCCAGAATGCAGTTTTTATAATTTATAGTTTATTTCCTTGCGTTTGTGTGTGCATCTATATATATTAAGAAATGTTTATTATCAGAATCATTACTAAACTTACCATCTTAATTAATAAGATTTTTAATAACACAGATTCTTAAAATTGTAATTACCTTACTGCAAATTTTATTTTCTATAAATTAACAAATGCAGCTTATATTTTATTATTATTATTATTTTCATTCACAGATATTAAAACATACAAATGAAATAAACCCAGCAAAAAATAATAAATCATATAGAATATAAATATATTAATATAAATATTAAGACATTTTAACTTTAATAAAAATTCTTGTTACATCTGTTAAAGTAGTTTGTTTTATATTTTGTTTACAGCATTTACACATTGTACATTTAACACTAAACATTTTTATATTTAATGCTTAATTAATTAAATGAGCTTAATGCAGATTTATATATTTATATTATTCTTTATTTTCATGAAAATTAATTAATTTTGATAAATAAATTTAATAAATATAATCAATTATTACTTTTTTATGAATTTATATATTTCAGGGAATAAAAATAAAATCATAGCTGCATTTTAGAATGGAATACTCTCTTTAACTCATAGTAGATCTCAAGGCATCTAAATTTTACAGTTTTGTTTTAGACTATGAAGAATCTACATATAAACATTCCTTCAGCACATTAGTAAAGTATGTAACAAATAACATGTATGTAACCATACTGAGATAGAGATGATTTTAATTATCGTTATTTCACATGCCTTACCTGTAAATCCATGTCTAATTTGCATAATGATGAAACTTAATTATAGCGCTAACTATATACTAGTTTTGTTATAATAATTTCTTCAATCCTAATTTCAACCTTTCCTGAGCTGGATTCACTTTGATTTTTAATTGCTGAATTAAATCATATATCTTTAAAGAAGGTCCAACTTTGAAACCTGTGAGGTCTATTATTTGGTCCTTAGTGAGAGTCAGCAATATCTTTCCATCTATTTTATTTTTACTGAAATTATCGCAGTATGTCGCACAGTCATTAACACGAAGAAATTGTGCAACATCAAAAACATTCCATTCAGATGGCACTAAATCACCAGATTCCGAACTTTTTTGTATACCATCTGCTAGTCTCGGTATATATTTACTACTTGCTGAAGTAACCTACAAGAATCAAATAAATTAGAATTTAATTTTATTTATAATAATTTTAATCAACATGATATAATTATATTTGAAAAAGATTACATTTATATACAAAAATTATGCTACTTACGTTGATGTATGACGTAGCAGTTCTTTCTTTAGGTGGTGGAGGGCTCTGTACTTCACTTTGTGTATCTCTCAATGCTTGACCTTGACCAGTGGTAGGACTGGGTAAGGTTTGGTCGGGACCAACCGGTTCTTCCGCCGTTTCCGGTTCTCTACTTCTCTGTTCCGGTAGACTCTCTAAGTCACGTTCTCTCTCAATTTTAGTTCCTTGAGCAGGCTCCAATTCTCGCCCGCGTTCGCGAGCCATACTAATACGTTCGCTCTGACGAGGTAGTATATTTTTGGAGCAAAACATCTTGCTACTCTTCTTCAATTTTCTCTTAGTTTTACGTTTAAGGCCTCTCGGTGATTTTACTAAAATATATTTTTATGAATATATATTTACTTAATCTAAACAATATGTGATATTTACCAGTAGGACTAGTGTTTTTAGTGAGTACACTTCGCGGCGCTTCTAACTTGTGGTCGACAAGATCGCACCAGCCAACAGGATAAATATCTGGACTTTGACAATCTAACCATTGATCATATTCATCTTCCCAACCATCAAAATGTACTCGTAATAATCTGCCAATCACTCTAGTAATAGTAGCAACACAAACTAATCTAGGATCCATTAAATCAGCAGCTTCAAGTCTCATTCCTTCAATAAATCCATGTTGGGGAATATCCTAAAATATGTTGAAGATATTCGCAATTATAACACATAAACAAGAATTACAAACTATATTAAGAAATGTATAGAAAAATGAATAGAAATATATAGAAAAATTACCCAATTAAACAACTGCATAGGAGCAGGTACAGTATTGGTCTCCATTAGATATGAATCCCATGTAAATGTAGTAGGATCATAGCCTTTTGGTGGTGTTAATGGTAAACCGTGTTGGGAACAAAACCCGACTGGAAAAATGCAAGGTGAACACGAATGATAACAAAACCAATCAGCACCGCTTGTGTCTTCGTCATAAGTGTCGATGCGAATCATAATGTAATCTTCTTTCAAAACTCGCATAATTGTTGCCGCACAGATAGCTGAAAGATTGAGTGGATCGATGGCCTCTATTTTCATTCCTTCTCTAAACGTGTATCCAAGATGCATGTGATGATTCTTTGGCACATGAAAAAGATTCTCCGTTGCGTCGTCTTCGGATAATTTTGATTTAGAAATTCGTTCCAAATATTCGGGATATGCATCCAGCGTCTGTCCCACTCTCTTAGCCCAACCGACGGGATGTATGAGAGGTGAATCTTCGTGACACCAGAAACCATTATCCTCCGGAGGAGAATCGTAATATCTCACATGTAAACGTTTGCCAATAATCTTTTGTATTGTCGCAACTTTGACTTGTGAGATTCTGTTTTTATCTACCACTTCTAAATGAAGTCCACATCGAAAACGAGATTTCATACTATCGTTCACCTTATTGTAAAAATTTGTCGGCAATGTTCTTGCACCGGTTAATCGTCTCATTAAAAAATCCTTCCAATCTTTGTACTTGTTTGCAATCGCTGCAAAAATAATTTGATATCAGATCATTTTCTTACATGCTTTTGTCCCACTTTTTTTTTAATAAAATTAATAATCGTCTTTCTCAACGCATTTCTTTTAGTCCGCGCATTGTCATTTTGTTAGAAATAATTTCGATTACGTACTGTTAGGTGGAATAAGAGGTTTTCCAATTGTGGCACACCAACCAACAGGATGTATGTCATTAGAACAAAGCGACACCCAAAAATCTTTATCTGCATTGTGTCCGAAACCCTCATACCTTAACAAAGCTCTATATCCACATATACGTAATACAGTTGCAACCCAAAACGAATCTGGAAAAGCCTCGCATACTTCGTCACAGTCGGTATTTTCTACTTCTACTTTCATACCCACTGTGATATTATCCCATATTTCAGATATAGGAGCCTAAAACAAAAATTGATAATGTAACAATAAATTATATGCTTGAATTTTATATAGTAAATATGCAAAAACCAATATTTTATCGCGCATTTGAAAATAGTTGTTGCAAATAAATATATCTCCTATAATATATATTTTTCTATTCTAAAATTTTATACATATAAAATGTATAAAACTCTTTGGAAAAACTAACATGTTTAAAACAAGATACTGGTGCTGCACAAAATCCAGGTTCAACAAGCTGTGGCGTCCAATCGTAAGAACCCGCCATTTCCGCTGTTCTCTTTCTTCTAACCGGTAAATCCTCAGGCATTACTGGTTCTAATTTAACTTTTTCTTTTTCTGATTCGATAGAATCCTTGATATCTATTTCTTCCTTTATAATTACCTAAAAAATCAAAATATAACATTTTTTAAATTAAAATTTACAACATAAACAAAACAGATGAGAAAATGCATGGGTTTCTAAAACTAAAATGGGTTCATAAAACTGTATGTAAGATCAGTCCATCGTTAAACATTTTTATATTTAAGAAAGTTTTGGACCAATTACATAAGTTATAATTTAACACATTGTCTTTTCTAAAGAATTTTTTATTAACCAGTGAAATTGAGTTAAATTTTAATTATTTCAATACAGGATTCTAACCTGTATTTTCAAAACACTGTTAATATATATAACATTATACATAACATTTTTTTCTATCTTAAAATAAGTTCAATATTAACTTACATCCGTCGGTGCTTTCATTTCATTAGGAGATGCTTGGTTTCCAGATACTGTCTGATCCACTGAATGAGATGGACTATATGTCGAATCGGCGGTAGGTGCTGTATGTTCTGAAGAACGTGCACATGCTCTACTGCAAAATCTACGCTCTTTTGTATAAAAGGCATGTTTCACTCCAATAGCACCACATTTTTCACAAACAGCTGTAAAATACATATAAATTTAAATAAAGATAGACTAGTAAGTATCATTAAATAAACAATATTTATGGCATAATGATTCCAATTATATTTTACTTAATAAAATTTATTATGATAAGAAAATATATGTAATCAAATAGTTATCTAGTAAAAAATTTAGACTTTTGTTATTTTTAGTAGTTTTATTTTAAATTAAAATATTTTACTTTTCAGAAAATATATCATATAACATTCCATTGTTTAGTTATAATTGAGTTAAGCAAGCGACTTTAGTCTGGATTTTCTTCGCATGAATTCTGAGAGTGATCTGTCTCGAGTCGTGCGTTATTGTTTGCGACGTGTTTGTCGCTAACTGCGAAATTCGAACTCTAAAGACGTGCCACAGCACTCATTTGTTTATAATAATTAAAACGAGCGCAATATCTTGCTGTTGTTCCGAACACATGTAGAAATTTATAGATAGATCTTTGTAATGATTATGCTTACCTATACCATCTTTACGAATAGGAATAAAATTTAAATCAGTATGAGGTTGATAAGCAATTGGTGTTTTTAATACAAGTCCAGGATGCTTTATAGGCTTTATTTTTCGATTGCGATTGTCTTGAGTTGTTTGAGTCGCCGCATTGCTCACAATTTGTTCTCGTTCTTCATCACCAATGTAATCTTCTAATGTTAAATATTCATTCATTTCTGGCCTTTCAGGTTGTGAATCATATTCCTTTAACAGCAAAAAAATTATAAAATTTAAAAAAATATACATCTATATATATATATATATATATATATATATAAATTTACTATAAATATAGATTGTTCTCTTTTGTTAAGCAAGAACATAAAACTCACTCGCTGTATGTCATGACCATCTACAGCTTCCATTGCTTCATCAGGTTCCGAACACTCATTTGAAAATTGTTGTGGTATATAGCGTACCATGGGAGCAATATGATGATTTCTAAGATCTTCATACGAATGCGAACCATGGGAGAAAAAAGGACTTTCAGCTTGACGAGGATCCAGCATCAGTTCATGAGTAGGCTCTCCCATCATCATATCTCCCATCCATACCATCCCTAATTGTTCAGGCAATCCAGGGATGGAAGTATACACTGTAGTCATACACATATCCATCCCTACATTCACATGATTGAGCAATTGTTACTACTTCTAACTGAATTATTATAAATATAAAAATATTCTCTTGTGAATTCTGTTCATAGGGAAAAGTACAACAATATTATATTTAAAGATAAAAAATTCTATATGAGTAAAATATTCCACTTAAAACTATCGACAATATATCAATTAAAGATAACTCGATCTATATTTGGATGCTAATCCCGTGATTTTGAAGATTTTAAAACTGTAGATAATTTCTACTTGGCATATCTATCTCGTGAAATATATAATCATTCATAAAGCTATTATCGAAACTACGAATATTGCAGTATTGTCGCGCTTTTTAATGTAAATTTTCCATTAGCGTTAGAATAGCAAAAAGCGACGCTAGAAAACCTTGGAGAGAGCACATACTTTTATTTAACCTTCCTATCATCGTTGCATTTTTTTTACACGTCTAACGGTCTCGCGATTGTTTAGCAAACGGATAAATTCGAAGATCCATCCGCAAACTGTCGCATCGTCCAAGAGAAATGATGGACCGGGCGCGTTCGAATTATGCCGCATACGAAAACAAGTGCGTACCATTAGAAGCTTGCATGTCCATGACAAAGAGTCGTTCGTGGAGTTTCTCGACGTTTTTAACCAGTATTACCGCAGTCTGCCCTCGGCGCAAAGCACTTTTCCCATCTCGATAAGCATAAAACACATCTCCACCGCTCGGATCCCGCTTTACCTAACTCCAATTTAATAGAAATACATCATTTTCCGCGACATCCCTGAACAATAGGGCAAAACATTCGGCGGTAGGCCGTTCGCTTCGCCCCCACCATTTTCATTTTCTCTAGCAGGGCTGGCAATTCCTGAAATCAAACCAGAGACTGGCGGATTTACACAGAGAGAAGCGTGAGAGACGCCACGGCCCGGTTTTACGTTTACGTGATCCCTGAAAGCGATACGCCCTCTGTGGACATAAAAACGTGGACATTGAACTACATAGCCAATATCCACGAATGTTCTCAATGGATAACACATAATGAGCACAGTTTTGGTTGCGATCCGTGCTATGTCCACAAAATTCATTAACACATTTTGCTTATTCACTTTCACCTAAAAATAATTTGTTATTTCTCCACACTGGCAATAATTTACTTTTAATATCAAATAACCAAGTAAATATTGTAAATATTCTAATTTTGCCAATAATATCTTGATTTTTGGTAATTCTTTTTCTTTTAAAAAACGCTATTTTTACATTCTACATTTTACAAATTAAAACTTATTTTATATGAAAAAAAAATTTCTTTCAACAATTTAATAATTTAGAGTATTATATTGTTCTACAAATACAATAATAAACTATTAGATATCGATAGATTCAATTAAATGAAATAAAAATCAGATATATTATATACGTATGTATATACGTATATATACAAAATTTTTTTAATTAGAGAAAAATGTTAATTTTTTACTTATTTAAGTAAAAATTGTCCGAATTATATCACTGTTCGCTGTCATAATTGTAAAAATTTCATTAATTTTCATTACATATTATTTTAAAAAAGATAAAATAAAAAATAAAAGTTTTAATTTTTACTTGACAAGCCGCCGCATTTTAATTTATATAGCTAAAGCATTAGAGCTAAAAGAAGGTCCCCCCTAAATATTTAATCGTATAAATTCTTGTATTACTAATAAAAAAGTTGGTGCGAGACACTTTCTGTATAACAACTAATCGTGATTTGAAAAAAAAGGAAAATTACTTATCAAAATTAATTAACCCAGATCATTGTTGCAAAAGACTCTTATGTAACTCTATATATATATATGATATATAAATACATATTTATAATATAATTTTATTTTATTTAATTACTGTAATTCTATTCATCAGTTGACTCGTTTAATTTATCTACTTGTCGCTTTAAATTTACAATTTTAAGAGCAGGACGTTTGATATATTAATTTCGGGAAAAGAAACTTTATTAATTACTGTTAATTAATGCCGATTATCCAATTGGCATACTTGTACGCGATTAGTAATATTTAATTCTAAACTTTGTAATATTTTACTTTAGAATATACTCATATTTTTGTGCGATCGATATCAATATCAATCGGCGAATGTCGCAGGGTTGTGCGCGCTTCGGTGAGCGGAAGGCCCCGACCGATCGATCTATGCCGGCGCGTATCGATTCGGGTATGGATCCGCGGTTGGATCGTGGTTGGCGGCTTCTCGGGGGCCGCGGTTTCGTCGGCTCGTTCGGGTGGCCGACAAGATGGCCGGGAACGGAAAGGACCGCTTTGCTGGAGGCTCGTAGAGCGCTTGGATATGATTAAAAAATGGGCGCTCTGCGCCTCTGCCCATTGTACGGCGGGTGTTGGCCGGGTAACGAGGCCAGTCTTTGACCACGTACTTTTCTAGCCAGTTGGACCTACCTTTGTTGCTCCTGGCCATATTCATTCTGACTCGATTTTTAGCCAGAGATCAAAGAAGAAAAATAATTCCTTCCTATTGCCGGTTAATTATTATCGCCGGCAAATAAGACGATCTAAATTTGTTTAGGATCGTACGATATTATAATCGTTTTCTAGACGCGTTGTACGTCATTCAGTCGTTTAAAGTCGCAAAAGATAATATAATCATGTATATACCGAAAAAATTATATTCTCGAAATATATACTTTTATAAACTCTCCTTATAGATATATTCTTAATAAACGAGAATATTTTCTTCTTTAGATATTAATACTTTTTCGACATATCTTATATATATATATATATATATTTAACTTGTCAATGTTTTAATAAATTGCTAATGTCAACAATTTATAAAATTTTTTTTTGTAATTATTGAAATTAATGATCTCAAATATTAAATAATATAATGGTAAAGAAATATCCATTTTTTTTAGTATACATTCTTACATGTTAAGAATATCTAAAATTACTCTACTCTGTAGAAGATTTCTCCCTTAAACTAATATCAAGAAGATTCTTTTAATATCCATTTTAAAAGAAGATATAAGTAAAGTACTCTTAAGATGAGAATATAATTTTTTCGATGCATATAAAATATATTAGCATGTATGTTAGATACTCCTCTGTCGGCAGGTCATTAACATCTGTATCTTTAAAATTGTTTTATAAAACTCATATTACAAATATATAATTGAAATTAATATTTTATGTATATTTCATTCATTGTATTCATCATTACATTTTATAATACGTGTTTTGCATAAAATTGGAATAAATATTACATATTCTTATTCCTAAAATATTTTTCCTTTTCTTTCAATTTATATGTATAACTTTTCTATTTTAACAAAATTTTCTATTAAAAAAAAATGAATAAAAAATATAAAATTTTATCTTACATATAATAAAGATACAAAAGAAATTTTTCTATGATTTAAAATTGACTCAGAACTCATTAGAATACGTTATCCTGCCGTCCGAGGGTTAAAGCAACGTATTTATCTACAATCTACATCTCTATCTACCAGAATCTCTACATAAATTCGTTGCTTTAAAATATAATAAAAGCTTTTTGTCACTCACCGACACTGATGCGCAACAGCGGAGTTGTCGCTATTGAAGCTATGTTATCTGTAACATACAAAATAAAATCCAAATTATAGCAGCGATTTTAAATAATAAATATTAAAGAATTTATTATTATACTTAATAAATTTATATTCGACGCGTACAATAATAAGCAGATATATATAAATATGGAATAACTTTGTAAATTAAAAAAACTTTTCTTTTTAAATAAAAACTTTTATAAGATTTATACAAAAATCTTTATCTCTGAGTTTCTTTTGATTAAATCATTCAATTAAAAGAATCGAATTATTTCGTATAAGGCATTTATTAATTAATATACAAATAATATTTACCCTGGGGTTGCTCCGCCGATGCAGGATGCCTCTCCTAGGCCTCCTCCTCCTCTTAGATTGTAAGGGACGTCAGGAACTATTGTTTTATACGCGCGATATACTTTTTTTAATTTGTTGAAACCGCACAAAAATAAAATATTTTAAACCGTACAAAAATAAAAACGCGCGATAGTTTGACGGTACTCCCGCACTTTCACGCGCGATACTTTGACGGCACTCCCGAATTTCGCAACGATCGAAAATCCTATTTTATCACGCGCGAGAATCATACTTGGAGTCGACAGGTCGGGCACGATCAAACTCCAACGAAGGAAAGATCAAAATCAGAATAAATGAACGAAAACACGATCGCGATCGCGACGAAGTCGAGACAAATGTCAAAAACAATAGCGCTCTATATGTCACCAAGGTCGAATGTTATTATTTTATTTCAGAATCATTTTAGACGTACTTTAACACGTTAAGATTTATCGTAATATTATTACGTATATTATCGTCGCGAGAAACGTGTACGGCGCGCTCGACCTCGAGGTGACCGAACGCGAGGCGCACGTGCCGGCGCCGGCGCCGACATCCGAGTAAAAACACGTGCGCACACTACGCCCGCCGGAGTAAGAATGAATGACTCATGGCTGTCACTTAGTCACGTACGCCGTACGCGCTGGGCTCCTCTCTCTTACTATGGAATGCGTGACGTCAAAGACAAGGTCGAGTATGCTCATTCTCTCTCTCTCTCTTTCTCCTCGCGCCAGACAATAACAAATACGCACTATACTACGTGATATAATTTAACGCGTTGAAATATGTACAATCAAATGATTCTAAAATACATATAAAATTCCTTAACTAAAATGATATTATTATTCGATTTAATGCCATATATTTAAAATACATGAAACGCGATTACGAAATGTGTAAAATACTTCAACGAAAGCAATCTTATGACTTACTGTATGACTATTATAATTGCACGATTTATTTATTATATTCGTAAAAAATTATATCAATGATGTGTGTGTGTGTGTGTGTGTGTGTGTGTGAACAATTATTTGTAAAAGCGATAGAAATTTATATTATAGATACACACATATATTTATACACGTATAATAATTAAATATGAATTAATAATGAAAAATATGTACAAATTTACTGCCTGTACTTATTACATTTACTATATATGTATAACTCTATGTAATTATAGAAATTTGTCATATTATATTAAATAAATATTCTCTCTTTCATCGTAACTATTTAATTAATCATTCATATAAATTACTTATCAAAATTATTTAACCAAGATCATTGTTGCAAGAGACTCATATATAAGTATATTTATAATGTAATTTTATTTTATTTATTACTTACTGTAATTTTATACATCTATTGACTCGTTTAATTCATCTATTTGTCGTTTTGAATTTACACTTTTAATAGCAGGACGTTTGATATATTAATTTCGGGAAATGAAACTTTATTAATTACTGTTGATTAATGCCGATTATGCAATTGACATACTCATACGCGATTGATAATATGTGTCTTCTAATATCCTCGAAAGTTCAAGTTTTATTAATAAAATATTTTACATAAGTCTTCCCGCGGATTTTAGCGATACCTTCTTTGCCAAATATGTTTTCCTAATCATTCAGAAGCGAATTTCCGAGCGTTTTAAAATACATTATTGCTCGTGAAGTATGTTGCCGATATTTATGTAAAATATTTTATTAATAAAACTTGAACTTTCGAGGATATTAGAAGACACATATTATCAATCGCGTATGAGTATGTCAATTGCATAATCGGCATTAATCAACAGTAATTAATAAAGTTTCATTTCCCGAAATTAATATATCAAACGTCCTGCTATTAAAAGTGTAAATTCAAAACGACAAATAGATGAATTAAACGAGTCAATAGATGTATAAAATTACAGTAAGTAATAAATAAAATAAAATTACATTATAAATATACTTATATATGAGTCTCTTGCAACAATGATCTCGGTTAATTAATTTTGATAAGTAATTTATATGAATGATTAATTAAATAGTTACGATGAAAGAGAGAATATTTATTTAATATAATATGACAAATTTCTATAATTACATAGAGTTATACATATATAGTAAATGTAATAAGTACAGGCAGTAAATTTGTACATATTTTTCATTATTAATTTATATTTAATTATTATACGTCTATAAATATATGCCGGTATCTATATTATAAATTCCTATCATTTTTACAAATAATTGTTCACATCATTGATATAATTTTAAACGAATATAATAAAGAAATCGTTAAATAGTTATACGGCAAATGTTATAAGATTGCTTTCGTTAAAATATTTTACACATTTCGTAAATCGCGTTTCATGTATTTTAAATATATCGCATTAAATCGAATAATAATATTATTTTAGTTAAAGAATTTTACATGTATTTTAGAATTATTTGATTGTGTACATATTTCAACGCGTTAAATTGTATAGTGCCTATTTGTTATTGTCTGCTGGCGCGAGAGAGAGAGAGAGAGAATGAGCATACTCGGCCTTGTCCTTTGACGTCACGCATTCCATAGTAAGAGGTAAGAGAGGGGAGACCACGGCGTACGCGACTCGTGACAGCGGTGAGTCATTCATTCCGACTTGGGCGGGCGTAGTGTGCGCACGTGTGTTTTTCTTCGGCGTCGGCGCCGGCGTCTCGCGTTCGATCACCTCGAGGTCGAGCGCGTCGTACGTGTTTCTCACGACGATAATACGTAATAATAATACGAATAATATGTAATAATATTACGATAAATCTTAACGTGTTAAAGTACGTCTAAAATGATTCCGAAATAAAATAATAACATTCGATCTTAGTGACATATAGAGCGCTATTGTTTTTGACATTTGTCTCGACTTCGTCGCGATCGCGATCGTGTTTTCGTTCATTTATTCTGATTTTGATCTTTCCTTCGTTGGAGTTTGATCGTGCCCGACCTGTCGACTCCAAGTATGATTCTCGCGCGTGATAAAATAGGATTTTCGATCGTTGCGAAATTCGGGAGTGCCGTCAAAGTATCGCGCGTGAAAGTGCGGGAGTACCGTCAAACTATCGCGCGTTTTTATTTTTGTACGGTTTAAAATATTTTATTTTTGTGCGGTTTCAACAAATTAAAAAAAGTATATCGCGCGTATAAAACAATAGTTCCTGACGTCCCTTACAATCTAAGAGGAGGAGGAGGCCTAGGAGAGGCATCCTGCATCGGCGGAGCAACCCCAGGGTAAATATTATTTGTATATTAATTAATAAATGCCTTATACGAAATAATTCGATTCTTTTAATTGAATGATTTAATCAAAAGAAACTCAGAGATAAAGATTTTTGTATAAATCTTATAAAAGTTTTTATTTAAAAAGAAAAGTTTTTTTAATTTACAAAGTTATTCCATATTTATATATATCTGCTTATTATTGTACGCGTCGAATATAAATTTATTAAGTATAATAATAAATTCTTTAATATTTATTATTTAAAATCGCTGCTATAATTTGGATTTTATTTTGTATGTTACAGATAACATAGCTTCAATAGCGACAACTCCGCTGTTGCGCATCAGTGTCGGTGAGTGACAAAAAGCTTTTATTATATTTTAAAGCAACGAATTTATGTAGAGATTCTGGTAGATAGAGATGTAGATTGTAGATAAATACGTTGCTTTAACCCTCGGACGGCAGGATAACGTATTCTAATGAGTTCTGAGTCAATTTTAAATCATAGAAAAATTTCTTTTGTATCTTTATTATATGTAAGATAAAATTTTATATTTTTTATTCATTTTTTTTTAATAGAAAATTTTGTTAAAATAGAAAAGTTATACATATAAATTGAAAGAAAAGGAAAAATATTTTAGGAATAAGAATATGTAATATTTATTCCAATTTTATGCAAAACACGTATTATAAAATGTAATGATGAATACAATGAATGAAATATACATAAAATATTAATTTCAATTATATATTTGTAATATGAGTTTTATAAAACAATTTTAAAGATACAGATGTTAATGACCTGCCGACAGAGGAGTATCTAACATACATGCTAATATATTTTATATGCATCGAAAAAATTATATTCTCATCTTAAGAGTACTTTACTTATATCTTCTTTTAAAATGGATATTAAAAGAATCTTCTTGATATTAGTTTAAGGGAGAAATCTTCTACAGAGTAGAGTAATTTTAGATATTCTTAACATGTAAGAATGTATACTAAAAAAAATGGATATTTCTTTACCATTATATTATTTAATATTTGAGATCATTAATTTCAATAATTACAAAAAAAAATTTTATAAATTGTTGACATTAGCAATTTATTAAAACATTGACAAGTTAAATATATATATATATATATATATATATATATATATATATATAAGATATGTCGAAAAAGTATTAATATCTAAAGAAGAAAATATTCTCGTTTATTAAGAATATATCTATAAGGAGAGTTTATAAAAGTATATATTTCGAGAATATAATTTTTTCGGTATATACATGATTATATTATCTTTTGCGACTTTAAACGACTGAATGACGTACAACGCGTCTAGAAAACGATTATAATATCGTACGATCCTAAACAAATTTAGATCGTCTTATTTGCCGGCGATAATAATTAACCGGCAATAGGAAGGAATTATTTTTCTTCTTTGATCTCTGGCTAAAAATCGAGTCAGAATGAATATGGCCAGGAGCAACAAAGGTAGGTCCAACTGGCTAGAAAAGTACGTGGTCAAAGACTGGCCTCGTTACCCGGCCAACACCCGCCGTACAATGGGCAGAGGCGCAGAGCGCCCATTTTTTAATCATATCCAAGCGCTCTACGAGCCTCCAGCAAAGCGGTCCTTTCCGTTCCCGGCCATCTTGTCGGCCACCCGAACGAGCCGACGAAACCGCGGCCCCCGAGAAGCCGCCAACCACGATCCAACCGCGGATCCATACCCGAATCGATACGCGCCGGCATAGATCGATCGGTCGGGGCCTTCCGCCCACCGAAGCGCGCACAACCCTGCGACATTCGCCGATTGATATTGATATCGATCGCACAAAAATATGAGTATATTCTAAAGTAAAATATTACAAAGTTTAGAATTAAATATTACTAATCGCGTACAAGTATGCCAATTGGATAATCGGCATTAATTAACAGTAATTAATAAAGTTTCTTTTCCCGAAATTAATATATCAAACGTCCTGCTCTTAAAATTGTAAATTTAAAGCGACAAGTAGATAAATTAAACGAGTCAACTGATGAATAGAATTACAGTAATTAATTAAAATAAAATTATATTATAAATATGTATTTATATATCATATATATATATATATATATAGAGTTACATAAGAGTCTCTTGCAACAATGATCTGGGTTAATTAATTTTGATAAGTAATTTTCCTTTTTTTTCAAATCACGATTAGTTGTTATACAGAAAGTGTCTCGCACCAACTTTTTTATTAGTAATACAAGAATTTATACGATTAAATATTTAGGGGGGACCTTCTTTTAGCTCTAATGCTTTAGCTATATAAATTAAAATGCGGCGGCTTGTCAAGTAAAAATTAAAACTTTTATTTTTTATTTTATCTTTTTTAAAATAATATGTAATGAAAATTAATGAAATTTTTACGATTATGACAGCGAACAGTGATATAATTCGGACAATTTTTACTTAAATAAGTAAAAAATTAACATTTTTCTCTAATTAAAAAAATTTTGTATATATACGTATATACATACGTATATAATATATCTGATTTTTATTTCATTTAATTGAATCTATCGATATCTAATAGTTTATTATTGTATTTGTAGAACAATATAATACTTTAAGTTATTAAATTGTTGAAAGAAATTTTTTTTTCATATAAAATAAGTTTTAATTTGTAAAATGTAGAATGTAAAAATAGCGTTTATTAAAAGAAAAAGAATTACCAAAAATCAAGATATTATTGGCAAAATTAGAATATTGACAATATTTACTTGGTTATTTGATATTAAAAGTAAATTATTGCCAGTGTGGAGAAATAACAAATTATTTTTAGGTGAAAGTGAATAAGCAAAATGTGTTAATGAATTTTGTGGACATAGCACGGATCGCAACCAAAACTGTGCTCATTATGTGTTATCCATTGAGAACATTCGTGGATATTGGCTATGTAGTTCAATGCCCACGTTTTTATGTCCACAGAGGGCGTATCGCTTTCAGGGATCACGTAAACGTAAAACCGGGCCGTGGCGTCTCTCACGCTTCTCTCTGGCGTAATATTCCGATATCCAATAGGAAAAGAGCTTTTCTAGAGATTATAGTTACTACAACAAGTTTTGTCCCTAAAAAACCAATCTTTCTAGTGAATGTCGGACGCAGTGTCAGTGTGAATCTTCTATAAGGCAAGTCATTTATGGATTTACTGTGAACGCGATATATGATGTACTACGTTACTCAAGTGATTAATTTCAAATTTACATACTATAAAGATTCAAACTGCGTTCAACATCGGATGTCTGTTAATTGCAAAATTTTAGTAGAACTCTAGAGTTCCTAGAAAAGTATTAAATGTAAGATTAAAACAATAAATATCTAACCTAATATATTATATAATATATATTTAATTAATTAATAAGAATATAGATTTTTCAGGAGATATCAGATTTTGTATCAATAGTCGTGTGATATATTTATAAATATCTATCTAAATATATTGTATCTTGTTACAATTTTCATAGGAAAAAAGTCATGCAAGTAATATTTTATTATATATATTCGTCACATTTCTAAGTAAATACAGCAGCTTATTCCATTTTTTATGATATTAATTTGCACTCTATTTCATGTCATTTTCATTTCGAAAGATTTAATAAATCAATAAGAGCAAATCTTATACGCTTTGAAACGCAAGTAGGAGTGCATTTAATATGTATTTATTTGCATATTATATATTTTGAATTTATTTAAAATACACATTAATATTGCGTTTAATAGAAACTAACTTCAATTGATTACGTCATACAACCATATTTGATTCGCGATGATAAACTCGACAGTCGGAATCGGAAATCGGACCGGTCCTCACGGAAGTTAAAATGTTTCCGCATCCGCGTTCGTCTACAGTGTGCGCGGTTATTTGTAACACAAAATGCTTGTATATACATAGAATCGGGATCGTGTATCGAAGAAACGGAATCAATTAATCACTGTGATAAATATCGCGTAAGTGTCGTATATGTAACAGAATAGTGCCGAGAAAAAATGTCGGGATCGTTGGAAAAAAAATGTCGGGAGTTCCGGATAAAAATGTTGGGAGTGCTGGAAAAAATATCGGGAGTGTCGGAAAAAGTATCGGGCGATCGTTTTGTATATTGGACAAATAGTGACAACTCCGTTAAGTGAACACTGCTCGATTGCTGCAGGTATTTTTATATATATTAATAAACTTTTAAATGAAAAATTTACCTCGCGAAAAATAAATATTGAAAATAAGCGGATATATATCACAGAAATGCTGAAAAAAAGATAAATATAATCAGTATAATATATATGAGTCGCTTTTATTTTCCAACTTTTTATGAAATTCACATATTTTATGTATTTCGCTGCATAGAAATCTAAAATTGTCTTTCTCTTGTATTTTCTTTTTTTTTTGAAAAATAAATAATATTGCTTCGATGGTGAAATATTATTACTTTATATATAGATATTGAAATATTATTGTTTTATATATAAATAATTTTTATTTATACTTTCTGTATATATTTATATATATAATTTATATATATTTATCATAGATATACATATTATGGTAATATTATTTATAGAAAATTATTGCATTAAAATACGATTAAAGAAAAAAAAAATGAGATGAGAACCACAATTTTTTCGAGCAGATTCAATTTCTATAATACATATATAACATATATAACATCTATTAATTTGTTTGAGTTGAATATAAGAATTAGGTATAATCACATTTGATTGTTGGCTTGCACAATTATTGTCTCTGCTGTCTGCTCTCTGTTGACGTTTATTATATTCTTATAGTGTCATGGTCATGCGCGATACGTTATGCGCGAAAGTGACCCAAAAGACGTAGAGTTGTTTACATGAGAGGATTTGTAATAATTTATCTGCAGTTTTTCAATTTAATTTAGTTGCGATTTTTCTGATCAAACAATTTGTGTGATCCCACATTATGGTAATTATAAATGTTTCAAGATTATGGTTGAAATTACAAATTAACGGATATATAACCTGTACACGAAAACTGGCTATCAATAAGTTTGAAGTTAAATTCCTAAATATGTTGTGTGTTAAATGTTATTATTATTAGATAAAAAAATATTTTATTTGTGTGAAAAATAATGATTAATATTTTGTCACTATAACGTTAATGTAACTATAATATTAACTATAGGTTAATGTAAATAAAAGAAATGCTATCGCATCACTTAATGTGAGCGATGAATTTATAAATGACAGATGAATACTTTTTCAAACTTACTAATATAGTTTTGTTTGGCAGTCTGCCATATTTAATTTTCAGAGTCTGCTGACTGTAATATTATTGCTGATATGTACTTGTACTTACATCAGATCACTGATGCCTAGCTTATTCGACAAACGTCTAGGAAAGGTTGGGTACGTATAACTTATATTATATAAGCAAATGTAAATATATATATCCATACATAATCTATATATATATTTATATATATATTTACTGAATTTTTATTCTTAGTTTTCAGGGTACTTTTTGGAAATGTGCTAGGATTGGCGAAAGAAAAAGTCCATATGTAGCTTTTTGTTGCGTCTTTATGGCTTTTAGTATTTTGTTTTGGTCATAACATTCCAATATGAGTCATTTTGGTCAATGCATTTATGTATCCCAATGTAGCTTAAAATATATTTATGTATAAAGGCCAGAGGTAAGAGAATAAAAAACAATTTTGATATTCGCTTGGTGACAAACAGCTATATTTGTCATTTTAGTAATACATAAAAATACATTCGTTTAAGCTAGACTTAAAGTCAAAACGAACGTCATTGCTAATTGTATGATAGTTTTTTTTTCTTTCTTATTTGTCAACACGTTTTTTTCCCCAAAGCTATATTATCCAATTTGAGCACATTTTCTCATTGTATTCTCGTAATATATTTTCCGTCCTATAAACAACAACATTCTTTTAATATAATATTATAGTAAAGTTATTATATTGAGCATTCTGTGATATACAGGGTTCATTGAATAGGTACATTTAACATATTTTTGCTCTGTGTGGGATATGCTACATTTTCCATGACAATAAACCACGCGATGTAACTAAGACTTGCATTCCATTACTGATAGATATTGTAATACTATTATAGATTATCGAATCATTTTTTCACTTAATTCTTACAACTTTAACACTTTATGACATCTTATTGATATCGCTTTGCACAGTTGTCTTAATTATACAGAGCAAGATATGGTTGGTAGTTTTGTGAGGAACATTAAAAATAATCATTAAACAATATTAAATGATCTTTGTAACATTGCTAGAAATTATTAAAATACATACAAGAGTATTTGTTATCAATTCCTGATAAGTTTATATATAATGACGTACACACAGATATGTATATATGTATATATATACTCCATCATTTATCATATATATATCATCACTGAAATGTACATATGCAGTTCTTAAGATGAGCATATCCTATACAGAAATTGGCATGGTAAAGCCAATTTATAACGCGTTTTATCTAAAAAGCAATATATCGGGCATTCTTCGCAATCAACACCACTTATACTATATCTATAATGTGGTCTTGCTTCATCACCGACGATATAAGGTACAGTATTTGTCTACAAGTAATTTAAAAAAATACATAAAATAACTGAAATATAATATTTATAATATTCTTCTAAAGTGTTTGTATGTTATTATATGCGCTATGGATATGAATCTTATTTTGGATATGACGTGAGATAATTATCGCTAAGATGCCAAGTATAATATCGCAATTCGCTTTCTTACATCACAATAAACAAAGATATTTTATCGTCTTATCTCTTACATACAAATTAGTATGCTAATTATTTGTCTGCATTTGGGTACGATCGCACAATTGCTCGGAAAAGTCGTGTGATTTATCGATGAGGACATATTACAATGGCAACATAACGGATGTTCACTTTAACTGAATCGTCGCTATCGTTACGAGGTACGTCCACATTGCGATTACAATTCATATATAAGCAATTAAATTCTGCGAGTTGTTCCTCGTTAACAATAGTGACAGTTCATTTGAGATAGACACCCTGCATATATAAGGCTTTTGACGCTAATATTATAAAATTACTTTAAGTTATATTTATTAATCCCACAAAAAGAAAAAAAATAATTACTCCCTTGAATAATAAAATACGTCCCTTGAATAATAAAAACTTCTCTTTTATGTTTCTTAACTCTCGGACATCTATAATCAGAATCGAATATCTAAGATATTAACTTTTTATATAAATTTTACAGAAAAATGAGATAAATAATCTTTATTTATAACGTAAAAATATTTTTTATATTGTCTTTAATTTTTCTCATTCAATAGTTATGTATTTTAGCCTGTCATAGTTTACTTTTATTATTTATTAATTTTTATATTAAAAAACAATTATTGATACAATAAAATTAAAATTAAATTAAAAAAATTTATTTTGAGATAAAATTAGAGTTTTAACAAATCTGGATCATGTTAAGCATTTCATTTTCCGAGAGTTAAAAATATCCGGATTTATATTATATTTAGTTCAATCAAAAAGCACATTTTGTCTCCAAACTTTTCGCACATTAGCAACGGATAAAAGGGTCATAAAAAATACATTCGTAAGCGTCTTTCCAGAAAAATCCGGAGTGGTTATCTTGGACAACATTTACTCGCATTAGCGGATCAAAACTCTCTTTATTTTCCTACCCTGCCACACGTAAAAGCGTCCAAGTGTTCGCGTGTTTAACACTAAGATCTTCTTTGTGTTTCTGGTAAAAACATCGATCTATAATTAAAACGAGCAGTTCTTTGCCATCCCAGAGTTCTATGTCGTTGTCATAGAATCGTTTCCTCCAAGTTACGAAATTCCCTTCCTTTAGCTTATTCTCCATATCGTCTTATCAGATCGATGAACGCGAGTCCGTACTGTCTCACAAAGCGACTCCTTTTGCGACGGATTAGCTCTCCTTGTCGTCATCGTCGTCATCGTCGTCATTGTGTCTTATCGCACTGTTGAGAACAATATGAGACAAAGCGGCAAGATGATCCGCTTACTAGCGATGACCGCAGACGCGTCACTGCGATCCTTGAGATTCTGCTGGTTGTCGTTGCGGTTGTTGTGTTTGAAAGCGTTATCGTGGTCCTTGATTAAGGGAGCGCGCGGGTCCGCGGTGGTCGACGTGGTCGCGTATCTGTTGTTGTAGATCAATCGCGCGGTGCTCTTCTGCATCGCCGGTGTGCTCACCTGCTGATGGAAAATCCGATTGCCCATCGCCCCTTGCCCAGACTTTGACTTGCCTTGGTTCATTCGCTTGTTACTGGTTGAGGTGACCCGACTAGGTACGGTTACGCGCTCGATCTCTGAAAGTATTTACACGAATTATGAACAGGATGAACTAAAAAAGCTCCGCTTTTCGTGGATGTGCTTCTTTTTTTAGATTCTTTCATGTATGTTTTTTTAAACCTCTCTATTGATTTTTTATGTATCAAAACTGCGATGAAAAATTTAAATGTCTTTTATTTGATCATTATTATTTCATATATTTTATTCATTATATCTGGTCACATTTTACTCTCTCCGAATATTCTAATATTTACGTTGTTCGAGTTTTTATGATTAAAAAATGAATAGAGTATACGTATTACGTATGTTATCTAATTGTGTTTCGACTTTATTAATTTTTATTCGCAATGTGCAATATTAATCATTGATATTAAAAAAATTTTGATTAATCGTAAGACTGTACATAATTACGAATCTCATATCGCGCTCCAAAGAGGATAATCTATTCATTCGGTTTTATACATGTAAAACTACTCACCGTATACCCTGAGAGTCGCCTCGGCTTTTCCCATACTTGAGGAGGCTGAGCACGTGTATTCACCCAAATCCGTTTTCTTCAAGCGTCTTATCTTCAACACGATCGTCGTCTTCCATTCCTCGTCGGGGTCTCCTCGCTCGTCGATTTCGTACCTGCCTCTACATTGACATATCACTTAGATTTAACGTCCAAGATAGGGTGAATAGATTCCGTTATTCGACATCTCGTTAGAATAATCGGATCGCCGCCGGGATCGATATCCAAAATTGCGGTGACCGAGGTCGGGCGTGATTTAGCAAAAAGCAGGGTGAAACGATTTTGCTTCCTATAGTTAACGAGATTGTCGAACAACGGCTTCGAACTATGCCCGGAAATCGGTAGACTAAATTGTCAATATTGTCTCAGCACATACCCGCTCATGATAACTTGTTCCTTCCGCATCCACAAGTTAATCGTTTTGGGATAAGCCTCGATTAAACAGATTAGTGACACGTTTGTATCTAGAGGAGAACTAAGCAGCTGATTGGGTGCCTTTGCGCTAGGAGGGACTGAAAGGGTAATAAGAGAAATGAAAGATATATATGGTTTATTATTATTCATTACTGTATTCACATAAGAGAGAAAGAGAGAAAGAATATTATTAAATTTTAATTTAATAGCTAATATAAATAATGTTGTATTTTTTTAACTTTCATTTACATTTTACACGTGATAGCGTAGTAATACTATTTAAATATATCTTCTCCGTTCGTGTGTGTGAAAAAAAAGAATAAAATGTTAAATTGGATAAACAGAGTTTTCCGTTTGCCAATTGATTTCAATCTTGATTTGACATTACCTACACCAGTGAAGTGCTATAAAACGTTGTCAAGTACTCACAATTTACTTTCAGATTAACCCTCTTGCTGACTGCCGGAGGCACTTCGTTTCTCGCTATGCAAAGATAAGCCCCCATTTGCCTCCTGTCTACTCTGGTTAATTCTAGCCTTTCCCCGGACAGGTTGTCCACTAGAAAATCGTACGTTGTATGAATATCTCGTTGAAAGCTGCTCCCTCGTCGACCATATAAGCCGACGTGTTAACGCGGCCTGAGTAATTATTCGCGAAATATGTCTTCCGGGGTACGCAACGATAAGCAGAATATAAATTTGCAGCAAAATTTGTTACTGGAATTTATTGCTATTGCTCGTGCTTGTATTAATATTTCTATCTTAATAACAAGAATATACGCAAATTTGTTTAATATGAAAAACTACACATTTCATTACGAAAATTTTTATAACATCAGCAACATTATACATTTAAATATTTTATAAAATACTTTACGAAAATACATATACTGTTTATATAATTATAAAAAAAGCGAGGATATAGCGAAATTTTGAAAATTTATATTTCTACTATGTGTGTTTACATTTTCCATTATCCATTAATGAAAAATTGCATTAGCGCATATGTGTAGTAGATATGCTTTTCAAATATAACTGAAAGATAATGAATTATATTATTATCGAACGGCCGACATAAATCACACGTGGAACGTGTCGTTCCATGTTCGCGATAAAATGTGTCAGAAGTTTAATAAGATCGATCGAAAATGCAAGATGCGTGATTTGTGCTGACAGCTGACGAATTCGTGCAGCGCTGTAGTAACTTGTATTAAATTAATAATTGTCGAATGTTTGATTGCGTTGTCGTGTACGGAAATAACGTCTTTTATTTCAGAATTTAATTATCATATATCAGATTTTCGTTAATATTCATTAAATAAACCTTGACAGAAATAAAATCTATCTCTGTAGGGAAAAACAATAGCAGAATGTGAGCGCGCGTCATAATATTTATATTATATAGTATTACAATCTTCCATTATATACATATATACACACACACATATAAATATATATATATATATATGGTATTAAGGTTTATTTATTTTTTTTTTTTTTTACATAAGAACATAAGATACATATAATTGGATGAAATGATATACGTATTTGAAGAACAGTTTTTAATATAAAAAATAAAAGAAAAATTACATATAGATTTTGTATTATAGTAAATCTATAGAGAGCAAATAATGTTACAAGACTGAAAACTGTATATGATGAACGAGATAGTGTATATTGAATTTATGAAAAAGTATTTTATTGAAACACACACCGTAAACAGTATATCGCGTTATACTTTGAGATATACCGAGAGATATATTGGAAATCGATTGATTGCTAAAATTTGTCTCTCTAGCGCGATGTCAATCATTCCAATTGAATGTCAATGGTTGTACAGGCATACTCTTTTAATTCCGCGCGAGCCATTGGCACTCACATGATGTTGCAAATATTTTTTTCGATTGCGATTTATTCGCATTGCGCGATCCATCGCGACTACACGAAATTCCTCGAGCGCAGATGTCTTGCAAAATGCACGTGGCTCGACGTGCCCGAAGGATATTGAAAGTCATTGCGGACAAACTAATCTCTATTCGATGGAACGTGTTCTGTCGTAATTGCTTTCGATCGGAATCACCTACGTGTATGAATTTACGATATTTTCATATCCCCTTAAAACGCTCGATTATTTTGATTGAGACGCGTCTGATTACTGAAATTATTCTAATCTTACGAAAAAAGTGCAGAAAATATTTGCGTAATTTCTAAATTAAAATAAAGATAATTGAGATTTTTACAACTTTTAGTAAAGAAAAAGATGTGCTCTCTTCCTATATTCTATAAACAATTTTCTATTTATTATTTATTGAGCGTATAAAGTCACACAAATTTTGTGTACAAATAATTAAATAAACAAGTCTGCAATAGGATTATCTAACGTAAATAGACGTAAATAGAGAGAGAAATAATACATTCGCGTGACAGTTTCTTTTGTAAAAGGAGCCACACGTTATTTCAAAACAACGCGTATTTCATGTGGCAGCGCACGTCGTCGTCACAAAGAAACGATGATTACGAGGATCGCCGGGAGTGACAATTCTGGGATTCTTGGAATATAAGGGCGATATCTTACCTTGTATCAACGGATCGTGAGAACCCCTCACGAGTATAAAATCACTTTTCTCGCGTCGCCAGAACACACGAGGCGGTGGTCGTCCGGATGCTTTGCACGACAACGTGGCGTTCTCACCCTCGAGAACGGAAACCTCGCCGTCCGAGGTGCCAGAATTCAGGATGTCGGGTGGCACTGAAAAAGAAAAAAATAATATTATCAAATCAGACAAGATAATGAAACACTTAAAATCGTATTAAGCAATTACGCGAAAATATCACACCATTCATTTGCTCTGAGATAAAGTTGAAAATATTTGTCACATATTATACTACACGCATTTCTAATTTTAATTGTCTAATCTTTTTGAGCAATATGATACATTTCGCGCTACATTTTTTATTTGAAAATTATACAGATTAAAATATACAAAATAAGCCTTTTTAAATTCAATATAGAAAAAATTATAGAATATGAGAGTGTTAGTCATATTATACAATATATTTTATATAAATACATTTATCATAACATTAATAAAAGTAAGATAAAAAATTTATATAAATGTACATGTATAATAATATACATTATTGAATAAAAATATTTTAACTATCTAAACTATTATTAATTAAAAATACTTTCAAGTATTATAAAATAAGTAAAAAGCATTACAGTCGGTAATAAAAAAAATTATTTTATGAAAAATTACACTATCTAATCCACACAATACACAATATATATCATAGTGAATAACGAGGACTATGAAGGATATATGTTGTAAAAATTTATGGCTGTAAAAATATTTGCATCGGTATAATTCTACGTCTCTTGTGAAATTAATTTCCCGTTATTCACGCATTTTTTGAAGTAAGCTATTCAATTGTAGTTTGCTCCGTGAAATGCAATATGGAAAATTAATTCTATCGCATATGTTTTAATTGCACTTGGAAAAAAAAAAACAATTATAAAACTCTTTTGAGCTAATATTTTGTTGTAATTCATTGTGTTAATGCATTGTGTTACTGTATCGGATCGGACACCAGGAGCACATGTAAAGCTCGCTAACAAAAGAATAATAAAGCAGTTGTATAGCAAGCAATGTATTTTCTAGACTGCATTGTGTGTATACGAAATATAAAGTATACTAAACGTTATCACGCGGCCTTTGTGAAATGAAACGAATTTTCTCGATACCGCACGCCCGTCCATTTATCACAAGTTCAACATGTGTTCGAGGATTATGATGCAATTTCACCCAACACGTCGTTGTCTGCAATAGCGAAACAATTTACGAATTGGCTCGAAATCGCGCGTCGTGCAAAACGATATATCTTCATACAAGTCTCTTCGGCGTCCGCTTTCGACGTTGGACCGTGAACGAGATTTCGCGAACGAAAACTGGCAGGAATACGTGGACTATAAAGAATCGGTATTGCCGTCGTTTTAACTCGATTTAACCGAGACGTTGCCGGTGACATTGGCAAACACGATCGTAAAATCATCTCGAAATCATTCCCCCGTCACACTCGACAGAAATGAAATATCATCGGGACATCCTCTTTTCTTCAAGGAGGAGAAAGAGGAAGCTCTCCTGATAGAATTCCGTCCAATTCGAAGAATCGTTCGGTTCGTTTCAATTACAATGATCCAGGTTGGACACAAGTATGTCGCAGTATAACATACGCTACACATACGTACGAACGAATTGGCCAATGAAAAAAAAAAAGGTGGATGGCATTTTCTCGTGTTTCAACACAAAGGAATTTCATTCTATTCGACAGCATGCCCGCTTTTTGGTATCCGACGATGAACGAAGGCACGCACGCACACGATAGAACGCATTCCCCGTTCAGCCTTCGGGCCTGTGCCCGTCCCCACGCACAAAGTAGATGATATTACTCCGGGTGGAGCTGCTGCCGGCCCCGTCCGTCGGTGCGATATAAAAGTGAAATTGTGCATTTCATGATGCCGTAGTAGACGCGCAACGAGCGCGTTTTACGCCAAAATTGAAGCACACAGCCGTTTCGACCATGTCTAGGATATTGCCGATGTAGAAGCTAAACAAGGCAAATATTGAGATGCACGTGTTATGGTAGCGTAATTAACGTTAAAAGGAGATAATGTAAATTTAATAGAAACAATCTGGCTTGACGTTTGCGTACAAGCTACAAAGTACGAACATCCATCAACTGATGCAGTCAGTGAACGCCGATAGACTTTCCGCCAGATAGACTTTCGAACTTTGTTATCGTGTTTAATTAAACTATAAATTAAAGCATGGCCGTTAGCATTTCTTATATGACCGATAATGTTCCTTGTAAACCTTCGACTTTCTGTCGAATCGATATTATGTAGAGAACACGTGTAAAATGAGGTAACTTTTTACTAATCAAACTAAGCTGGTTTAAATACTTTGCATACGTCAAAGCATTTAAATTCCATAACAGAATTAAGCAAGCAAATTAGTTTAGAGATTAAGATTTTAATATATATATATATTTTTTTTTAAACCGATTAAATCTCTTCCAGTTATAAGTTATCAAGGACGCAGTAGCGTATACAACGTATTTTACTCATCTCGATTTGCGAGCGATTTGCATGCAACGAGAGAAATCGTCATATTGTGTGATATGCGCGATGTTACACGTGCACAGCGGCCTATTCAGGCGCGCCGTTGTAGCGGCGAGGCACGCATACTTTCCGGCCCTAAAGCATGGCCCAGACCTAATCGAAACGCAATGCGTGCGTGCGTGACGTCTCTGCCAACAGCCGCAAACCTTGGTCGGCCGGAATGTGGCACGCGTAAACGCGTGCAATTAGGCATACCTAGGACATCCACGCATCCCAGCTGGCTCAACATGGGTTTGGTGTTGAGTTGGCACATGTAGCAACCACGATCGGCCTCCTTTAGCGCTCGGATATGCAGCTGCCAAGTGGCCTCCTCGTCTTCCCGCGACTGCGTCTGGTTCTTCGTCTTGGCGTTTTCCAGGGTGACGAAGAAACGGGGCGAGTGGGTAACTCTGCGATCGCCCATCGATAATATCGTCTGATCCTCGGCACGTAACCATCCCACCTACGGAGTAGCATACAAATATCGAAATTTTCTTTCATGAAAACGGAGAGATATTTTGAATCAGTTATGAAGACCAATCAAATCCGAAGAGGGGTTGCTTTTCCCCAGCGGTCACGGATCTGAATCATCAGATGAATATCAGTCCTAGATTGAAATTTTATGGAAAATTTAGTTGCGGAATTTTCAGAGCCACAGTTGCATAAATTATTCCTTGACAACGATACGCGAATATTACTCTTGTGGGAATTATATGCGTAATGCATAGTATTCCATTATGATCATATTAACATTTAATGACAAATTTGGTCAATATAAAACCAATATTTTTCTTTTAACGAGACATTGCATAATAATACGAATATTATGTGACGATTTCTTGTAATTAATTAGAATCATTTATCAGTTTATAAATTTTCTATGATAAATTAATTTATTTAAATATTGTATTAATTAAATTTTACTTTTAATTTTAATTTTTTACTTATAAATTTTATTTAATTTTTTTTTACTATAAAAAATAATGAAGATTACTATTATTGGAAGAACGATGTTATTTTATTTAAATTGATCTTTCTCGTCGCGGAAATATTTTTGCACAAGTTTAATAAAATTTTATGTATGTGTGTGTGTGTGTGTGTGTGTGTGTGTGTGTGTGTGTGTGTGTGTGTGTGTATGTGTATATGCGAATATATCTATCAAAGATTGGTGAAGTAGATGCAACAATAACAGTATATTCGCTTAATAAGATATATTATTAGATGATAGTATTAGCATAACTTTTTTTCAAAGATGATTAATGTGACTTGACGCTTGATTAATTTAAAATATTACATTTTGTTATTACAGTTAATAAAACAGGATACTAATCGCGAATGTTATTAAAAAAAACATTTAAAAATGTTTATTCGAAGGTGCTATCGCACTTTATATGATCCTGTAAATAGCCTAGATTTAGTTGTCGCTCATTCTCTACTCTATATTTTCCTGAAAAATCGGGTTATTAACTTGATATATATGCAGCTCGGTCCACAGCCCATAATGATATTCAGCAACCGCGCGTGGAGATTAACATCAGATATCGTCTTTCGCTCGTGTCTCGCTACGGGTTTGACGAAGCCGGTACGAACGAGATGCTGGCCGAACAATATTATATCGCGCGCTATCATCAAGTTCACATGCGTGCGTGTGTATGTATGTATGTGTGCACGTTGGCAGTAATTGCTTTTAGGCAAGTACGCATATTGTACTCGACTTGCGCAGAGTTAGGTCGAACCGGGTCGGTCCAGGAATCAGCGGTGACGAAAGGTTCAATTTAACGTCGTATCTAGGCGCCATCGCCTCACTTAACCGCCGCCACCAAGCCTTCGCCGCGTTATCTCTAACGATGCACTTGGTAATTAATCTCAAGTGACTGTTGTGCAACCCATATAACCACCTTCGGTCATACGCGGCCAGCCGGTTACATGCCGCGCGCTGGGACACACCGCTGGTTGGTGGTGTGTCATCCATACACACCTGTGCGACACGCGTGTACTTCGCCGCAAGTTACCCTCGATGGCGAGCTTAGACGAAGGGTTGATCGCTGAAAACAGGATTAATTGCCTTGAGGGTACACATTGCGTTCACTTGATATGTGTTGATAAGATAATCGTACAGTTAGAAACAGATCTAATCTGTTTAAAAGTAATAAATAATGAAAAACTTTGTCTTTGAAAATTAACCCTTATTCCGTATACTGATGGATCATTTTTGTCTGTGATTTTTCTAACAACATCAATTTCTCGAAAACAAATAATCATAAAATAATATATTTAAGTAAATTATTTTTCAAATTTATTATTTTAGTCTTTATTTAGAATGTTCAAAGAAGGTATATACATTTTTTCAGATTTTTTAAAACACTTTTACATATTAATAAACTTATCGAAAATACGCTGACCCACCTGTACAGTTAGGAGGTGCCAAAAATAACAATACGGAGTAAGGGTTAAATTAGGTTTTTCAGCATATATGAAATATTATCAGTAATTAAGTAGGTTGATATAAAATCTTAGTGTCTTTTTTATAAACTCAAAGAAAGATAGTATATATTAGTAATACTTTTACATCAAGTATTTTTACAAAACCTCTGTTTTTCAAAATTAAAAACATACAACTAGTACATGAAGATATAAAAATTGATGACAAAATTATGAAATTAAATTTATGTTTTGTGGCACGAAATTGAAAAACTGAGAAAGATGGAGAAATATTTGATATCTTTTTATTAGGAAAATCGTTACAATACCGTAATTCTTTCTATAGGAGAAGTTTTCCTTTGTCTAAAGCAGCGCCTATTTGTGATCATGGTAATGGGGAAACGGCGAGCTGTGCACCGCATAGCTTAATCGAATCGATGTATAAGTAATACAATATAAATCAAGTTTCCAATAAAGGCGGCTATTTGCGCGAAAAACGAGACGCTACGTGCCTGTAGCCACTGTAGAAAATGAGAAAGGGTTGAACAGAAGAAAACTCGGCGAGATGATGGCAGTCGCCGTTTGAATCCTTTCGTTATCGAAGCGCAATCAACGGCGCTTTAAGTACATTGTCACGAAGGAGTTTGTCTTGTCTATGAAAAGAGTGGTGGGACGTTATCGGCGTCGAGGTTGCGGAGTCATTATCTCTACAGAGAAGATAACGATTCATTCGATGTTATCCCGGGATAATGCCGTCCTCCTTTTGCGGAGACGGCATGCTTATCGCAGAAAAAGCTGCGGAGAACTCAAACGGCGACTTAGTTCGGCATTTTGCATGGTCACGATTCTGAGAACCGGTGGATATCTGGATAATGTCTGATTGGAAAGGGTAATTAATGAAATATAAATCTGAGACTTTTATTTCACTGCACGTTTTAGATAATATTTTTCTTTCTTTATTGATTCTAGTAATACGGAACACATTTAACTGTAAATCTCCAGCGCGTATTATTAATTCGGTATATTCGGAATTTTTCTTACGATAGTTCAACATCCTTTCGCGAACTAAAGAATTCTATATATAGTAACGTCCATATTTCATAGACATATCAAATCTGTTTACATGTAAGAATGAAAATAGCATCTTAGCAATTGTGTACATATCGTCATGTTTGATTAACGTTCGGAAAGCGGTTGATTGCATTAGGCTACATTCATATTAAAGACAGCTTTCGTGGTAAACGTTGAAGGTCCTTAATGATAATCCTTGTATCAAAGAGACTTTGCTATTAATTAGACTGTTAGAGATATAAACCGCTCTCTCCTGCATAAAGCATTTTTGTCTACTGAAAGTATCCCTTAATTAAATATGAAAAGATAAGAATATTTAAATACATAATTTACTACTATTTTAAAAATGAGTAGACAAGATATACCTCTTAATGAGCATTTGATCCGATAATGGACGATCCAAACAATAATCTAATAATTATACATTTATTATTTAATTATCTAATATTTATTTATTTAATTTATATAATATAATGATGCATTTACATATAATATAATGATGTATTTATATATAATAATTGTACATTGCATCAATTATGTATCATGTTTAGGAATATGAATCGCGCGAGACATTAAGTATATGCAATTATCTTTAAAACATGCAGTAATAAAATTTACTGACAAAAATATGAGAATTTTATATATAATACTATATATAACCAGTTAATTTGCTAAGTAAATAATATCCAGATAATTAACAAGTAACTAATTGTTGATTGAACTTACTATCAGTAATAATTGCGCGAAGTGATTGCGCGCAGAACAAAGCTTGATAAGATTAGCGAGATATTCGAAGGCAATGTGTAATCGGTTGAAGCCTTTGAGTGGGAAAACTGATCGCTCGATGGAACGTTGCACGCCAATCGTTGCACACGATTCCTTCTTTTCATCGCAGTTCGAAAATTACTTCTCCCGAGTGCGCAGTTTCATTGTGTGTTGCTTAATTTAATAACTGAAATACTATTTCTCTAGTTATTCGTATACGTTCTTGTCCGTAGTTACGCTACTCTCGTCTCCGGTACGCTTTTATCCGGAGATTTTCCACGCTGGCTCGTTGCAACAAGAAACGTTCATTACAACAGAAAGAGACGTAGAGAAAGACTTTCTCTCTCCCGGGGTTGATAAATTAAAAACGAGTTCTATACTTTTCCCCCGGACGGAACCGCTCGACCGCTATTTCCACCACTAGCCTTTTGTAAGAGCATTAGCACCTTGAATCTGAGGCTTACGTTTCTTCGTACTTGGAATATAAATCTTCCTCCATGAATCGTCCGTGACGGAACCAGTGCCGACAGCTACGACGTGACGTAACGAGTCTCTCTCTCTCTCTCTCTCTTTCTTTGCTTGCATCTTCCGGCATCCAAACGAGGTGCAAAGTATTTTCCTCGGGAAAGCACTTCAGACAGACTCGATGGCTGACACACATTACCCGCGCAGTTACGAAATTCCCCGGTGGGTACGTCCGCGTTCGCGTCGGCGATGGTCGGTACCTCTTCGGTGTAATATTTCGAAAGACCCCGTCCCACGAATCTACGTTAGCGCTAAGAGATTGCTCCTCATACCGCTTTACCCACGTCCGCCACCCTTGCGTTCTGCCCTGTCCTACCCGGGCCGTCTCCCCTTTTCCTCTCTCCATTGTAATCATGGAAACAATCATTCTTCTCTTTCTCCGGCTGCTCTTCAGTCCGACTGCGTTCTCTCTGCCCTTCGCTCTCGCTTTCTATCTCTCTTTCTTCCTCTCTCACCATCTCACAGATAACCCTCCACACCACAGTCTTCTCTATTCTGCCACTTCCGCCTCTGTTATTTCTCTGTCTGTGTGACCGTTCGTCTCTGTCGTTCTACCTCTGCATTCACGGAGGATTTCAGTGAAGTGTCTCGTTCTATCGTTGCACCGATAGGAAGCGCAACGTGTTTGCGACGCGGAGTGCTTCGATGCGGTGTGCTGATGGCAAAGGCAACGAGCGGCCTGGTAGTGTTAGTGAAAATGATGGCGATGGTGATGGTGGTGGCAGCGGCAGTGGAGGCGACTGCGAGCTACCTTTTCGCTCGCCTCCGCAGCAATCACCGATTTGTCTGAATAAGCCCCGGGCAAGTATATGTTCATGCTTACCCCGGGGAAACACCACTCCGGCCAACTCGCATCCCTCTCCTCTCTTAGTTCTGCCGCATCCTCCTTGCTACGCCAACAATCTGCTGCCACAGTTGCTGCTGCTTGCTTGGCACATCTCCTCCTCCTCGTTTTCGGTATTTCCGAAAATGCTTTCGTCGATGCTTGATGGGAAGGGCCTGGATAGGCCCTTGGGAGGTAGGCCGTGACGGAGAGGAATGAAATGGGGATGGAGAAGGAGCGAAAAAGGAAAGACGCCGAAGTTTCTCCTCGTGTATTGTTGACGGTTAAATTGGTATTACGGAGGAAGTGCAAGAAGACGAGCGACGAAGCATAGGGCTGATGGGTTCTTATCGGTCTTGTCTCGTAAATAGAGGAACAGTGTAACTTCTCTTCCTTGCAAAAAATATTTCAAATGTTTTATTGGCATGTTCTGAATTATAGTTATATATCTCTTTAAAAGTAATTTCTCTCTATAATTATATATATAGTATATTATAAAATATTTCGTGATTGCGTCTCGCGACGATGTAAGAAAAAAGTGTTTCTGTCACGACCATGTTACATAACGCGTGTTAAGTTCACTGAACAATAAGGAAGTGAACATTCTCTTGAGTGGGCAGTGAGATATGACTTAGTAAACTTACAACTTCGCTCAACTATAAAGGACGATATCTCGTGAAAGAGAGAAAGAGAGAGAAGGAAAGAGTTGACAGTGATAAATGAATTGCCATAAGCAACTAAATTCGTCTAGACGCGCTTCTCGCTATACATATTACTATATTTATATTTATTTACACAATCGCGCAATCTTCCTTCATTTCGCGCACATTGCCTGAAGTATAATTGGATTATGTACGGATATCAAGGAAGGGTTCGTGGATTTATGTTTATCGGATATTTGCTATTATGTTTCATCGGCCCAAGTGTATGGCGCCTATCCTATTTCACCGTTAGTCTCCGATAATGGACGATCTTATGTGAAATGATCTAAATCGCTTTAAGCTTGCCAATATTCGCGATTATGCGAATAAACAATTAAGTTAAGCAACGTTGTAAGCAATTCGATCGCAATTTATGTGATGAGTTAAATTAATTGATTATTCTCAATATAGAGATTTTCTTTAGTTAGCATCTGACATGTTAAAAAAGAGAAAAATTAATAGGGATTTTGGTTGCATTCGACGCAAGAAGCAAAACAAAAAGTACAGCAAGAATTTCGCGAAAATATTCTATACTTTACGTTTAGTGCTCCCTTTGCGCTAGAATGTGAGAAAAACGCTTTGATTTCTTTCGAGAGCGCGTTTCGACTTTCGCGATGGTGCAAATGAGAACGTTTAAGGGATCGTAGCCGTCACGTACATCTCACAGAAGATATCTTCGTCCATTTTTTTCTTGATCCGTCTTTCGCGTCGACGGGGGAAAAGAGGTAGACACCAATCTGCTGCGCTGCATCTCAGCGATTTGCCTCGTTTTACTTCCTTGAAAAGGTGCCGCGGATACTAAAAGCTTCAAGCTTGTCTGTGTCTTTTTTTCGTTTAGGTAGAAGGCTTTAGAAAGATCGAGACGAGCACAAGAATAGTAAGAAAACACTGAGGAACTCCACGAAGATAAAGCGCTGAGAGAAAGAGCCTCTGTTAAAGTGGATCGGTGTGCATGCAACTGTATGCGTGTGCATGTATGAGTGTGTGTATGTTTGTATGCGCGCGTCCGTGAATTTTTATCTACTTGTCGCGAAAGGCGTTTTATAATCTCTTGAAAATGGCACACTTTTAAAATCGTACTTTTGTGTCAATGACGGTAGCTGCTTCCGTTTCCTTTCATTCATTATGATCGCTCTTTAGAATCGGTTTCCTTACTAGTTGACGGTGTTCAACGAATAAAACTTTGATTGAGAAGTATTTGATTAGCTGAAAACACTGAATATATAAATCGTTTCGGTTATGTAAAGTGTCTTTTAAATTATAGACTCCAACTATTGTATAATTCTTTAATCGCATTATTTTATGAATTAGGCATGTTTTGCATATACATATATGTCTTTCGTTTGTGATTTCTTTTTTTTCCCTTTCTTGTTTCATATTATTTACATAAAATAAATTCAACAGAAACATATTACATAATTATTTCTAATACGTTTGCAATTATCAAACCTTCAGTAAATCTTTTTTATTATATCAATTATTCTAAAATAATTAAGAAATCTTTCTGTATAATTCCGGAGAAACTTAGCATTGATATTTGAAATGTTAACTCAGTGAAAATTGGAAATATTTACCAAGTCGAAAATTATATATTCTGTCTGATCGTTTTCAGGCTTGACTACTGAATCATGTCGTTTCAAATGGAATGTACATTTAAGAGTGAACTAGTTGTACAAATATTACTAAACTAAGTTTCCTTTAACCACACATAGGCTTTAGAAGTTATTTATTTAGCTTATTAAATGATATATATGTATAAATTCTATGTATAATTAATATTAATAATTAATCGCATAATTAATTGCAAAACAAATTTAAAATAATTTTGCACCGGATGATAACTGTATTCGAAATTAGTATTTATGAAAAGAAATGAGTACTTATTTTAGATAACAGGTATAAAAGAAACCGTCTAAAAAAATCGTGTATAAATCGCGATGTATTTCTGTAATACAAATAAAATTTATAACATCGAAAAATTAGAAATTGTCAAAGATCGTTTCACGATCCGTAATCAATGCTAGGGATAAGTACTTTATAAAAAATCGAGCAGTTTCTTTTTCTCACTGAGACGATATATTCGATATCTATATTTGAGAGAAATGCGTGTGTATATATACATATTTGACTCGGTTTTAGTATTTTTGACACTAAAGTGTTAAGTGCGCGCGAGAATAAAGTGCTGTGAAGTGTCTTAATTAGCGACGTGTTAGCGGCGAAGTCGTTATGCACAGTTTGAGTTACAAACCTACAACTTCGGTTTACAATGGATGTTAAGTTCTCGCTCGCGGATGCATGTGTTTCTTGCGATGAATATAAACGCGTGCGCGATAAATAACCATTTTACCCATTTTTCGTGCTATTTTGGAGACAGTATTTTTTGCCGCAATTTACGCAACGATGATTTAAATTTATTTCAAACTATTAAATTTTCGAGTCTTTTGTGTCATATCTCTGCATGGTTTAATAATTTTTTATTAATATAACTTATATAATATATTTATTATATAATTTATATAATATAAAACAATACAATATTATTTAATAATAAAGATAAAAATATATGATAGAGAGTACGCATTATTTAAATGATTATTAATATAATTTAAAAATATATTGCGTGTTATATATATTCTTTTGCATTGCACTGACGTACATTTCTTCTATCTTTAATAGATAAATGTCAAACGATGCAAAATTATAGTGAAAAATACTCAAATTCTCTTACGATGTTTTGCATCAAATTTCACATTAATAACAAGTATTAAACTTACCTTTTACCTACGTTGAAAGATATTCCATTATTGCAACATTTCTTTGTAACTGCGCAAACACATGCATAAAGCGCTTTTATTACTGTCTATCCATGGTGTACAAATATGCGAGTCTGTTTGCAGACGGGCCATAGTTCTGGGATGTGGCGGAGTGCATAAAAATAGCGCACGTATAAAAAAGTATTAGCCGCACGTGTATACCGAACAGCAAACAGCCATTGCTCAGAGTGTTTTTCGACCAACCGCGAAGTATATTCGATTTTGTTGTGCTCGTGTAAAATTACATAGGCAGAAAGAAAAAAGAAAATAAAAGTATATTGTGCGTACATACATATAATTCACGCATGAAAGAGCTTGCGATTGCAAAGGTATATTACTGTCTTATCCGCGTACATATTTCATACCTAGAATAAATTACTGGATCGTAAACTACAAGATGCCGTAGAATAAATTAAACAAGATAATTATACCGGCTGAGAACATTAACGCTACGATAGTATTGCACGAGTCAGAATATCAGAATATTATGCCACTCAAACATTTAATTAAGCTACTTAGATGCAATTCGGCTGTCTGCAGATACGAAATGTTATCTAACAAGAAAAGTCCGCAAAATATACGAAAAAGTGACCTGTTAATTTGATCTCGGTAATCGCGAAATAGAATCGATATTTTTTTATAAGGTTTGAACCTTTATAGCTATATGACTATTAGCTAGCTCTTTTTATTTTTTCTCTTGTTTGTTTTTTTTATGTATTTATGCGAAACCAGATATGAGAGAGGAACATTGTTCTATATTTATTCCAACAATTAAAAATTGGTTGTATTTGGTTTTTTTTTATCTTTTTATAATCGTTATGTTATTGTACTTTATATTTAGAAATATATATATTTTGAAAAGAGAAGAAAGAATATAATTTTATTAATTTATATGCTTTTATTGTGTTAGACATATATTATTTTATAATTTAGCATTTTCGTTAGATTGTTTATATCTTATATATACAATATATATATTACACACTTTATTTTTTATTAAAACTAATATTACACATATAAATAATTGATGTTTATTCAATAAGATTTTATTAATTATACTTTTATATTTTATAATTTAATATTTTATTTTCTACGAGATTAAAAGACGGCTTTTGTGTTTAATTAAGATATATTCGTTTCTGTATGTATAATTTAGAATAAATTTTATTTTTATATTATATATACTATATCTCTTTCTGTTTTACCATTATTAGAAGCTTTATTTACTATTTCGATATCCGAACAGTAACACTTTCTATAAAATCCATGTAATTTTTGTGCTCTCTTTTCACGGTATCGCTATAATTGACAATCAATTGAGAAAGATGCATTCATTCGGGATTACAGATCAGCAAGGTCGACAGCATACAAATTTGCGGTTATCGAATTTTATTTTACAGGCGGTCAGGTATGTAGTGTTAAAAGCACCGTGGCTAAAATAACATAAAATAATGGCGATGCGCTGACGCGAGCGGTTTAATCGTACGTCAAAGCTTTATTCCGGGAAAAAATCAGCGGTGCGATGTCTATGGGAATTGTCCGACGAATCATATATTTCACAATTCGTTCGTGCGCGCGCGTGTGCTTTAACTTAAGCTCTAATTAATCGATTTATATGATATATATAAATATATATATATATATATATTATATATGCGCAATGCTGCACTCAATAGCGAAAAGCTTGAAGACCAAATGGCAATTTCGATATTCTGCGAAAAATAAACATTTGTATGTGCCACTAGCAGGCGTTTACGCGTGGCTTATTGAATATACGCTATACATTTGCATTGTAAATTGCTGTGCCGAACATATATATTGCATAAATCGCGTCGGGGTGCCTTGTTATTCTTCGCTCTCTTTATTTTTCGAGTATTACCGGGAAGACTCAACGTGAAATGCATAAAATTGTTTCCATGCTCGGTATTAACCACTTATCTTACTAACCCGAGGCAACTTAATCTCCAGATACGAGCAAGAAAAAATTATCCCGAGATAAATCGAGCATTATTGAATTTCTCATATATGCTTAGTGTATACACAAAATAAAGTTTTTACTTTCATATTTAATGCATACGAAATTAAATTAAAATGAAACTTTCTTGGTACAACGAGAATAAGTATAAGGATGCTCTTTGATCAAGTTATTCGCCTGGTGCAGTTTATTCTAATAAGAATCGGCATATACATTTAATAGTTTCCCCTTCGCTTAACGACTCTGAAGTGCATTACCTCGACTTATTTCGAGCGGAAAACTGGCGCCTGCGATTCACACCCGCGGAAAAATACAAGAAACGGTAAATGGAGAGCGTGCAAAAAGACACCGGTATACGCTGACATCTGCCAGAGCCAGCCCGGAGCGACCCATTTATTTCCATGGGATTACCCGAATTTCAGATTCTCTTATCGCTCTGGCAACGCGCGCGCTTATATGCATTCTCCGACTCGACTCTAATTAGCGCCCGATGCTTGCTCTCCCGCGAGCGCCGCGGCATCGCGCCGCTCGCGCCCGTTTCTTGCCGTTGAAAATTCGCCGGCTGCTTACCTTGTAATTTCCCACTTTCCTGATGGTACAGGAGAGGGCAACCTCTTTGCCGATGGCGGCGGTCACATTGCCGATCGGCTCGGAAAAGCTCGGCACATCTGTGAACCGAAAGAAGCTTCGCGTTAATGCTTTCAATTCAATTTAAGCATTTCGAGATTTTTTATTCGCACAACGTGACTCTTTTATGATACCTTATAAAAAACTCAATCGAAACTTTTTTAAACAAAATTCTGAGAGAGAGAGAGAGAGAGAGAGAGAGAGAGAGAGAGAGAGAGAGAGAGGAATAAGGCTGTTCTCATTTACGTTTCGAAATAGATTGCCTGGATAAAAGTTAAGCTGTGTTATACAGAACTTGTGGGAACTCTTAAGAGCGTAATTTTAATCAGCGTATCTTTTGTGGCAGGCGCAGAGTAATTTTTTTAGCTAAATATTTTAAATATTATTGCATTTGGCGCATTTTTAATATTCGTTATTGAATATCTTGATAATAAAATTTCATATATTAAAATTTTCTTTAAATCACTTGTGTGAATTGAGTATATAAAAGTTATTATATTCGGAATCACCAAGTTATAATGTTATTATTCGTTTGCTGAGTATTTTATTAAAAATGTTTGTTACACGATAAGCGAAATATAACACAATGAATAAATACATAACATCGATGCGCAGATTGAAAATATCAAGATAACTTTAAACAATTTTTTCACAAAAAAACACATTATTTATAAAATATTTGGATTGTTTTATTGTAAATATTGTAATTATCGCTAATTATTGCTTACCGTGCATACGTTACGCAATAACATCTTCATGTGAAATAATTTAATAAATATTTTTTTATGAATTTATTGATACTTTTCGATGATATAGAAGCGGTATGTCATGTCGAGAATGTAAAACTAATATCGTCAGTTCAACTTATACTATTTCGCGTAACATCAAATAAGGTTTTAAATATTTGGTCTCGTATAAACATATTATTTTATGTGAAACTTAGCACACGCGCCTTTCCGAAAAAATGATATAATATGGTAATGTAAATATACACAATTATGAAAAGATCTAATAACATATATGTAATTTTATATAATATCATCACATATCATGTAAAATTACATATATTATCAGATCATTTCATAATTAAATATATATATATATATATTTATCTGGCCATATTATACCATTTTTTCGTGGGTTGCTTTGACATATTTTATGTCACTCGAGGTGAATGCAGCTTCGATGTTCATGATTCGTTGTTCTCGTTAAAACACACCTGACGGCGCAATAATGACGATTAACGGCTTGTTGACGCGTATAATGCTGTATTTCGAACGGTGAGATATAGTTTTAATTTCCTGTCAAGTTTCAAATTGCAGCTTGTTGGCATAGATGTGTCGAGTTACTCCATGCATAAGAATCGTGTGATGTTACGAAACTGATATAAATATAATAATGAATATTCATCAAAAAAAAACCCCAACTTTAGATAGACGTTGATGAATTCTTCATGACAATAGCTTTAATCTAAAATATATTGTAAATACCTTGTTCGTGGCTTTTGTGAACATACTATAGCTTACAATAAGCTCACGCTCGCTCGCTTATATGCACCTAATGCAAATGCCTCGTACAAAGCGGTGTGAACATATCATAGCTTACAATGTGCTTCGTATATTGTATGTAATCTGAGCATGAAGATAAGGGAAGGAAAAGGAATTACACATTTATCAAATGTTAGAATCGCCCAGTGAAAATTTGTACGATATCATATTACAAAAGCGTCATTTAATTTGCGATTATGCCATAAGATCTGAGAACTTCACACCTGCTGGTAAAATCATATAACTGTTAGTGAACTCGTCCCTTCCACTTTCGAATATGTAACATTTCGCGTGAATGTCATTTGTTATGGAATCTCATTGTTTAATGAAAAGACTTATATGATTTTTCAGTAAGTTTGTGTAGAGATTTTCATTCCTATCATCTTTCTATTTCTAGAGGAAAATAACGTAACTGATCTCCCGAGTTCTCCAATTTTCCTGTAATAAAAGAATCTAGAAATTCATCCCTCTTGATTCATCCTTTCCGCTCTCGAGAACAATGCACTGGCTTTATTTTGCGAAAGTACCGGCGATTCTTTCCACCTGGCCGGCACCGTAAAATCGAGCCGGCGAATACGGTGCTGAAAAAAAAAGTGCAAGTCGAAGTTGCAAGTATTACGAGGCGCTATACATTTTTATAAACGAAAACCTTTTCTTTGTTGGTGCAATATGGTGGAGACGTGGGCTCCGAGAAAAAACGAAAAGTTTAAACAAACAACGGCTACATCGCGCGCGGACACGTGGCACGATATTGAAACACACGCGAAGTCAAAGTTTGCAAATACCGTTTCATCGCCGAGACATGCTTTTGGCCGATGCATCGGACGCGCAGCATCCGGCGACATTTTGTCTCGGTGCATCGTGGCTACATCGAAACGAAAGCCGCGACTACAATCTCTCGATCGGTCAAATCGAAGATGCGATATTGCCAGATATTTCGAGATGTGTCAAAACTGTATTTGAATCCTTGCGGCTGTTTTGCACGTAGCAAAGTCGAACGGTTGGTCGAGCGGTGAGACGAAACCTCAAGAGTTAGACGTGTCGGAGAGTCGCGAGGACTACTTTATAGGGGTCTGGGGCGATCTCTGCAAGCATAGAGTATCGGCGCGATATTATGATAAGATATTCACTGACAGAAACAGGAGCGGAAAGGAATTTTTAGTTTCCATCGCCATCAACCCCGCGGCCGTATATAGAATGTAATATAAGGAGACGTGGGGGAAAATAGCGATGTTACCCCCGAGTGGTCTCGTTTGTGAGCTTGAAACGAGAGGATGGAGGGGAGGGGAAAGGAGAGAGAGAGAGAAAGAGAAAGAAAAGTTACTGGCAAGAAACAAGAACGAAAGACTGAGATCGAAAGAGAGAGGAAGAGAGCTGCAGAGATCGCTTCTCTCGAGAGGGATGATGCCACGAGCGGTGGGCGTATGTGTGTGTGTGTATGAATTTGCGCATGTACATTTGTATTGGTCTTACTTTATGGCGAAATTATTCCGAGAGAAAAATAATTCAATCTCGCGGTACAGGTTACGGTAGCCGGCATCCGCGCTCCTGTACTCGAATATATCGCACTTGCGGATTCGAAATGTCGATCGAAGAGAGGATCGGCTTTTACTTTTGACTCTCAATATCGGTATGCACATCGATAATTATGTAAAATTATGTGAAAAATAAAAGCGGCACCTCATCAAGTCAATTGATCCTGCTATCGCGTCGCCTTGCTGTTTTGCTGCATCTTAATTTACGAAACGAGAACAATGATAATATCAACATGCAGCAAATTATGTATATTTACGCGCACACTCATCTTCAACTTTTATATTTTTTTAACATAACTATGAAAGAAATTACTTATGCACTTTTGAAGCAAAATTTAAAAGTCGCTTGGAACGATGGCGCAATGTGAAATTCTGGCTCAGGGCAATTCGTTTAGATATTCGATTTTACGTAATATAGTGTAGGATGGTTGTTATAAAAATGTAGTAATATGTCGATATCACATCTTTTAGAAAAATTTCCACTTTGAGTATGTGTAATTTACGGTACTGGTTTTTTTTTTTTTTTTTTTTTAGATACCAGCGAAGAAAGTGACTATACATATAATAAACAAATATTTCCGAAACTATTTGAAATATCAAACAAATTGTTTCGGATTTCCAAGCAAAAATTCGAAAGAGAACGTATGCGCGTTTGTTGCATTGTACAGAAATCCCATATAACAATCGAGCGATTAAACGTCAAAAAAATCAGATATCAGATTTCACAGTTGTGCTACTCAAAGTCGTTATCGCTGGTAATTTAAAAATAGCGTTCGTTAAAAATTAGAAACTTGTAACATTAATTAAAAAGTATATTAAATTCACAAAAAAATATCGAAAATTGCATAAAATGTAAAGTAAAATGAAGGACGTCGGAAAGTCCCCTCTTGAAATACGAATTTTTAAAGTATGGTTTTATTTTATAATGTATTTAATTATTTTGCCAGCATTTTACATGGAAATATTTTGAAAAATATAGATCTCTGGAATATGTATGTTAAATAGAAATTACAGAGAATTAAATTAAACAAAGTAATTAATATTAATTAATATGTATATTAAATAAAAATTATTTCCTACTACAGTGCTTATAATATAGTTTTAATTTAAGCTTTAACATATTATTTTTTACTGTTACGAAGTTGGTGCATTTGATGTTCATTAATGTGTTTTTACACACACACAATATATCTGTGTATAGCTTTACATTTTGCTGTTTACATTGTATCACGATCGCGATCGTTTGTAGGATATCGGTAAGTGCGGCAGCGAATAAAAATAGTGGTGGTCAGTAGTAAAAGTAAGGTACGAATCCGACGCGGCATCGTTATTTCTTTCCGCGTCGTAAAATACGTAACTACGTTAGCGGCTTTAAGCAATCGAGATTCGAACGCGATAAAACGGTTGCACCGTTTCTATAGCAGCTTCTCTGCGGGTAGTCTCCGGCGAGAAACTTGATATCAAAATAAATGGGCGCACCGTATCGCGCGACGCTGTAAAGAATCTGAGAGAATTCGGGCGTGTACGACGACGTTAAACCAAACAATATTGTACTCGTGATACATGTGAACACATTAGATATCCCAATCGAGCTATAAATCCATCACATCGCAGTTTTTTTTTTTTTTTCTAAGCGTATAGTATATAAATAACTGCGAAAAGGTTACGTAATAAATCTCTGCGATTGTTGTACAATTTTTGCAAAATCACTCAGTTTTTTCGATAAAATCGACATTTTTGAAATGATAGAAATGGAAAACTAGAAAGGTTATAACGGTATGGAAGAATTTAAAAGTAAAGAGGTCAATGCAATTCATAAAACTTCATGAATATAATTTTATAAACGTTACCAAGGTGAAAAGTTATCGCAAACGATAATTGTACCTTTCTAAAATTATACGTTTTCATTCGGCAAATATTCTTTTTCATTATTCATAAGTTTTGAAAGTGATTATATCGACTTAATGAATTAAGAACATCACGTCAAAAGCACACTGAGAGTCAATAGTTTCGTCATCCGTGAATTACACGATATTTCGATAAGTGAACGGTTAGTAGAATCGACTAACCGTGGCTAAAAATAACGGCGGTTAAAAATAACTAAAGGAGAAGGGCCAATATCTTCTATACACTATGTATGCGCGCGAACAATAACTTTGTCGAGTTATCGCAGTTTTCACATCGATCGTAAATAAACACGAGGTAGATGCTGTTATATACGTGGAATTTTCAAATCGAAATAAAATAGAGGGACTGAACGAGATTGAGTCGCGATCAAAGCCGATTGCCAATATTTGAAAATAAAAGGGTGATCGAGATTCACGCACGACGCACGATGTCCATATAACGATAACGCGATTTACCTTAGTTTTTGGGCACGTTGCGAACATAAATCTTTGAGAATGTCTTACACACGGAATTTTTTAGTTCAAGGGAAATGCCGGAAAATAGGTCTTAAGATCGAAATCGGCCTGCAGCCAGAGAAAGGGGGTAAGAGGTGAAGGCTCGCACGTCGATGTTCGACAGGACGAAATATCGCTCGACGTATTTCAGAGATCTTACGGACACACCATCCACCGGCGATACGTACCGACACGTAGAACCGAGATACCGGCGATGCACCAAGAGTTACAGGCTAAAAGACGGAGAATGTTTCTAAACGTGTATCGATGCAGCTACACGATGTTCCTATGCCGTGCGGACAGGTTATCGTGAATGGAAAATCGCAGAGATGCGCCGATACTTTTTGCCGCGATGCACGAAACAACTTGTGTTCCAGCTCGCTGCAAGATCGTGCTTTCGACAAATGATCCTCTTATTTCGATCGCGCATCTCGTCGTTATGCAAAGTGTACCGCGATGCATCGAAATCATTCGCTATCGAGATGTTCGACGATAGACTTGGGAAAAATCATTTATGATTTCGCCGCTTTAAACGGTTATAAAAATAAAATATATAATAATATATATTAATAAAATATATATATATATATATATATATATATATATATATATATATATATTCTTTTAATACATCTTAAAGTAAATACGAAACACAATTTCTTTATTAAATATACAAAATTTTAACATTTTTTTATACATAAATATATCACAATATATCTGTATTGTGAGTTATATTGATATTAAGAATACAATTTTGATTATTAAGAAAATATTAAAAGGATTTAGCAAGCCCGCGAGTATAATAAATTTAAATCCCCTTAACATATTTAAATTTTCTTAACACATCAACGAGTCGACAAGAAAAATTATTAGCAGTCTTGATACGCTGACAAATTGACAACACGATAACAAAGTGAAAGCATATCGTGTAAAATTGATTTCACCCGCTCATCGCGTTATACGAGAAAACTGACAACGTTAGATTATTGATAGAAGCATAAAAATAACCATATAGTGCTCCATGAAATTGATTTAATTTTTTTTTATATGCGACAATATGAAAAACACAAAATTAAAAATTTATTATGACTTTTCGGTAATTTAAAGCTTTCAGTTTTCACTGTTACGAATTCATTTATACTATCTTACGTATATAAAAAAATATTAATAAATATTAATCAATTAGATAAAAAATATTTTTATATATCCCTTTCTTTTACGGAAAAGAAAAAGATAAAATCTAAATATTTATAATATGTTATATAACTTATATATATATAGTTTAATTATCGATACTTTTAGAAAGAACAATTTTGCAATTTAAAGAATTGATAAAATTAATTACATTGCGAAAGTCTTAGAATATAAATATCATTAGATAAATAAAACAGCACAACAAATCTTTGTTACGTAAATCTACTAATATAACGCCTAAATGTTCCAGCAGCAATGAGGACTAGCGGTATGCAAAATTTGAATCTTTATCTCAATAGAGCAGTATAAGGCGAATGACTAAGTCTATCCCGCGTTCTATGCAAATTTTATCGTACTTGGCATGCTAACGCCTCACTTAAATCGGTCCGCGATCGCTAGCTCGGCATTAATTGTCGACTATTCTCTCGCCTCGTCTTCGACTCCCTAAACACTCAAATTACATTGTTGCTGACGGGCGGGACGTGTATTGTGTTAAGTTAATAAGAACGGCTGCGGACAACCGGGATGAATCGGGGCCATTAATGCCCCGAAGGAGAGAGCCTTGAGAAAGTGATATTTTCTTTAAACGAGAGTTTAACAAAGTTCCCGGTTATTACGACAGAATAGCCAACTTCCGTGATAAGAGGAGTACAGAGGGTAGAAACGCGAGACGCGGCCAACTTCTCGCTTCCCCAGAAGGGTAAATATTTCTCTTTTCCTTTTTTAGTGTGCGCGAGGCTCAGCAAATTTTTATCTCAAGCGAGAGCATTAATTTGCGAAAAAACGATGAAGAAAATCTTGAAAGTTCGGCTACCACGCTCACGACGACGATGATGACGACGACGACGACGACGACGACCGGTCTTTGCTTTTCGCTTCGCCGTGCTCTCGTATCGCTCTCTTAAAGACAACTTAACTTTCATCACGAAACTTTGGTATCATCTTGTATTTATCAAACTCTCCGACGTATTTGGCGAATATTTTTCGATATTTCTCATTGTATCTTCGATAGTACTATGTCGTTTAGACTTGATAAAATATAAACAAATTTTCTGATAAATTTATTGAAATGGTCTTGTTAATGTATGCATTACGTTATTTGCGATTACGTGATGTTTAACGACTGTAAAATTAAACAGTATTTCTTGCGTAGTTAATATCCAATTTGGGATAGCAATGCAGTGATAATTTCGGTTTTTAACGAAGCTTCACCAGCAAACATACATTTTTGAACAATGCAAAATATTTCAAATACTCACATGTTGACATATATAATAATGAACCTGTGCTTCTGACAAAATGTTTACAACCGTGTATATTTTAAAGCGACACATTTCTGGATAACCGGCGTCTCCGCTACACTGTTTATGTTATTCGCAAGAAGGTGTTTCGTAATACTCTGCAGTCAAATTAAAGCACGAAGTTTCGTAAGAGGCTAACGTGATGCAATGTATTCGTGCGTGTTAAATTAATTAAGGTAATCTCATCTAAGGCTTTCACATCATTACACCGTGAATATAATTCGCGTTATATTTTTATCTATGAAAAATCGAGTATAATTTTGATCGGTTACCATGTTACTTCTTATATAAAATGAATATGTATATTAAACAGAGCGTCTAATCTCTGAAAAAAATGTGGAAAACCGAAAAGTTTCATGGATTTATTATGTATTTAGAAAAATCTAGTCTCTTTACTGGGAGTCGGAGAATTTTTTCAAAAATTCTTTTTTTAATAATTTTGCTCTCATATTGTAAATAGTCTCACTTTGTGGAAACTCATTAATTGAATTGTCAGCTTTATTTTTAATAATTTTGAAATTCTTGATAAGAATTAACAATAAACAAATAGTGCATTAAAAGAATGGCCTGGGAAAAAGTCGGGACAAACCTGAGACACCAGGTTCACACTGCATTTCACTTTGCCCTTCGACGAATTTTTTAGCATTCTTGTCAGATTTTAAGTGAAGGTACTGCAATAGATCTACAAAAAGTTTTATGCGTAAAAATTATTAGAATATTATATTAGATTATTATTAAAAAAATTAAATTACTTTGAAATGTTGAATGTAAATGAGATTTTATGTTATACATCTCGATCTAATTTGTTTAAAAAATATTCTAATAATTTTTACGCGTACCTAGAACTTCAGAAAATATAAATTGATTACAAAACGACAAAACAGTAATACGAAACCTCATTTAAAGTAGATAGAACAATCGAAATATGACCAGCGTCTCATCTTACAGTACTTGTGCGTTTGGCGTCTCTCATCCAATTTAATTTGTTTAATAAATATTCTAAATATTCTAACAATTTCTACACATAAAATTCTCACTGGAAATTTAAAATGATTGCAGTATAACACGAAATCTCATTAATCGGATATATAGAACTATCGAAATATAACCAGTTTAATTTGGCAATTTCTTCAATTAATATTCTGATAATTTTTACGCATAGAACTTTTTTGTGAAATTTTTAAGCGTTTAAAATCTGGCAAGAAATGCTTAAAAAATTGTTGGCAAATAAAGTAAGACGCAGCGTGAATTTGGCGTCACAGTTTGTCCTGAATAATTTTTTTTATTTAATAGCAGAATTATTTCTTTAGAATTTGTGAAGACTGGAACTATTAAGACTAAAGTAAGAATTCTCAACAATTACTTAGTGAGTTTTCACGAAATGAAATTTTCAGTTTCACAGTGGTCAGTAAATTTAAATATAATTTATTAAATATACGATTTAAAATATATATATATTTTTTGTTTATATTCAATGTTAATATAATATTGAATATGAGGTATATTCTTTACAATTTTTAATATGATAATGATAAAGAAATGAAAATTTTATACAAGTGAAAAATGCTTATAAAAGTTATTCAGGTTTTAGTACATTTACAAATACAGCAGTTGAAATTTAAAAAGCTCTGCATTTTTTCTTCACATGAAAAAATATTACAAAACGTATGTAATGAAAAAATTTATTTTAGAAAAAGTTGTATTAAAAGAAAAAGTCTTGAAAATTTATAAAATATTCTTTTTATTTTGGAATTTTGAACAAAATATCTGAAAAATCAGGAAATTTTCAGGGAATTTTTTTACAAAATTTGAGTAAACACTCTGATTAAAATAATATGTACCACTTTATGTTACGTTCATAACTAATAAAATGCAAGCAAATTATGTTACACAATAATCGATATATAATTACGCATGTATTATGACGCGAAATTTCCGTAGAAGATTTAATAACGTAATGTACAAGGCGCGATACTGCGATTGACGCATAAAGCGTAATTATATAGAACTTACGATTAATAAATACGCGCGTCGGCTTCGCGGAAGAAGGCACCATCTGCGTGCAACGTTTAAAGTCTCATTTAACCTCGTCGTAGACCGATTGTAACGCGTTTACGACTGCTTATTAAAATCCATTGCGGCACCGGGCTCGTTTTCGAAATGCAATACAGCATACTATGATTGTCTCCATGAATGACGTATAATTACGGCTGTAAATATTTTTCACCGTGCACGAACGCAAAAGTTGAATTACTTCAGTCTTCACTGCAAATAAATTTTTTTAAATATAATATGATGCGTTTTTGCAGTTGCATTTAATAATATTAATAAGGTTTAAAAAATAAGAATAAAAACTGATGTGCCAATAGTAAAGTTTGAAGATAAAAAATAGAAATCTGGGAGTTTATTGCATTTTGTAAAAAGTCATTATGAAATAATGAATAAATATAATACGGAAAATATTTTGCAAACAAAATTGCTTTTGACATGCCAAAAAATGGAACGGTATTAATTAGCATACTTTATATTCTTTACGTTCACCTTTCTTTAGATAGACTTCTTAATTGAGAACATTAATTTTCTTTTATACAATATATCCCGCAATCTGCGATACATTTTGCTTTTTTCTTAAACATTTCGTCAAGGTTTCCTGAAGTTTCTGTGCGCGCGTATTGTTTCATATTTTCCTTGAAACTCTTATTCGCGCGCGCTCTTCCATATTTATCTCGAACTTTTCTCAATGTAAATATGATACTGGCAAAATCGCTTTTTTAAACTTTTCTTGGATTCTTTCTAAGGTAAATGTTCAATGCGTCTTTATAATACGATAAAATTATTTTCTAATAAAAAACGCATCAGACGTATTATAATGAAATAACACGTAAAATAACCTTCGAAATTACATTGCAATTTGTTTGTCAGCTAGAATTTTGTTATTAAATTTAAGCGATATTGTCGATATACATGACACACGTGTGCATTTTTGTATTAAGCTTTTTACATACACACACAAACTGCGAGCTTAACTCTTTTTACAAGAGAGGATTTATTTGATGTAACCATGGCTGGCACAATTGTTAATGCTGAAAGAGTAGGTAGTTAAATAATGCTTTTTTTTACGAGAACTAGCCTTGTTGTCAGAGGTGAGTAACAACGACTATATGTATAGCATACGTCAAAGCGAAATGGCGGTCACGGTGTGGAGACCGGGTGGAGGCTTAGCATACGAATATCCGATTCTCTGTTTGTGGGTTGCTACCGCGGTCTGATTTACATAGTTATTATGATATTATGCGGCTGCAAAAGGATTTTTATCATCAGCGCTGTCTACACCAGGGGAAAAGGAGGTACAAGCTGTGACATACGCTTCCTCTTCTTCTCCGGCGCTTTTTTTCACCGCGTTTACAGTACTGTCAAATTCTGTTCTCTTGTACATCATTCTTTTGAAAATTTATATGTCGAAAGTTTGTAATGAGTATTGTTGTAACAATACTTATTGGAAAAAATACTTATTAAAGAAAAATTAATTAAGAAAAGTATCTCATTATATTATCGTTCAATTTTTTATTTTTTTTTTAACGTATAAGATTTGTTTACTTTAATTTGGGATCAATTTGAGAGATTTAAGGTCCAGCTTTATTAATTTATATTGCGATAATCGAACTTTTACTTTCTTCACTGGCTCATTTTTTTATTTGTTTTTAAAACTTCTTTCTATTAAACTATTTTTAGTAATAAATTAAACGAAGTATATATATTTTTTAATATTAAGACAAGAGATTGATACGGGACGAGATTTGATATCTATAATAAATGCCTTAAGGTCTCACGACAAAATATCATATATTATTCTTTAATGTTTTATCTTAATACAGTAATAAAGATCCGGATTTTTCAAAGTTTAAAAAAAAATTTGGTGACATAAGCGGATTATTGAACCATCACTAAAAGTCGAGAAGTCTTCCAAGTTTTGCTAGCTTTATTAGTTAATTATAATCTCAATTATTCTTCTTATTTGCTTAAAATATAATTAATTATTGATATATTTCTTTTTTTAATTGATGATTATATGGGAGATTTTTATCTACATATTATGGTCGACATTTTTAAATATTACATAATCATTAGAAACGATGCTAATTTTCTTATTTAAGAAATTAAAATTAGTGTTTAAGAAAATATCTTTTAAACCTTTAATTTATTGTTTCTTAAATTGTGTAATAAATATTAATCATGAAGTAAGTAAAAAATATTTATATTTAAGAAAATATACAATATTATATCGAATATTTAAAAAAAAATCGTATGATTGATGATAATAACAGAAACATATTTGTTTAAATGAACTGAAAATCGATAGATTGTAACAGTAACTTTAGTATTTTGAGCGGAAGAACATAGAAAGAAATTTATACTTCAATTGCATTTTGTTTCAAGCGTCGTGCACTTTATAACCGAAGCATAGCTTTTTCATTCTTGAAAAGAAATCGCAAACGATCGTAGACATGACGCAGGCAATTTTCCAAGTGATTCTCGGACGTACACGTGTAATGGACGAGAAGAATCGGTATTTTTCGCAACTCACGGCGAATGTCGGTAATCGATCAATGGCGGAGAATTCGACTTGAGAACCTAATAAATGCTCGCCTAACTCTTCCTCACCTCGGTGGAGGCTAAGCGACGCGATACCAAAGCGGATTATTGAAACGCCACTCGAAGTCGAGAGGGGAGGGAGGAGAAGGAGAAAAAGTCCGTCGGTCTTAGCCAGATTCGCGAGACTTTAAATTCTCACGGTTCGAATCCCAAAACTTTTCTCTATCACACCACGCTGCTTGAGGCCGTAAATATATATCCTCCTTTGGTCCGTTAGTTCGCTATCCTTCTATTCTCCCTTTCCCCTTCTCCTTCTCCCTCTTTTCCACGGTTAGCGACGCAAGCTGTTACACTGTTCGGTCCCCAAATACGGCCGCTGCACCTCGCTGCAAAACGTAACCACCTCTTCCTGGTGGTGGCGGTGGTAACGGCTCACTGTCCTCGAACCGATGCATTTACCGCCACCACCGTCGACTACGCCGCGATAATTCTATTTCCGCGAAGCGGCACGAATTCGAAGTTTAATTAATCGAATTCGCGTCCATGCTATCCTCGGCCGTCCGAATCTCTCTCTGCCTCTCTCTCGCTCGCTCTCTCTCTCTCTCAGTCTCTTAGCCTCTCTTGCTCCTCCCACTTCTCACCTCCAGCCCTGTTCTCTCTGGAGACACAAGGTTCGATTCCGGAAATTAGTAAGATCGCACATGCGGAACACGGAGGTTTCCCGCCTACTGGAGCACTATGCATATATACGCACGTACCTTAACATTACATGCATACCGATACACATCGATACGTATGCAAGTCGGTGTTCACACTCGTGTTACATAATGCACGTCATCTCGTTGCCTCGCTCGGTCGGTTGGTTAATACGACGCGGAAGTGTGTACTGCCCTGAAACAGGGCGAAAAGTTTACCGGAGAGTCAACGAGAAATTTACAAGCGTTCAACGCGCTCGATCGAGCGCCTTGAAAACGGTCCTTTTATTGGCTTTTCTTTCTCGTTTCTCGTGCGAAAACGCAATCGACACTAAACGATACTGAAATGGCGTAACTGAATCCATTATTCCGAGAAACAAAAAAAAAAAAAACAACTCGACAGAGGAAATTAATATAAACAAGTTGCCGTGCAGAATAGAGTGGTTGGATCACTTTTCTGATTTCTTTTTTTTTTTTTTTTTTTTAATCTCTCGTTTATGTTCCTGTAATAATATATATATATATTCTGGTTTGTAATTAAAATTTTATTTAAGTAAATTTTACATCTACTTGAAGTTAACTGAAAATTAAGGGCTTATTGTATATTAGAGAGTTTCGCAGTTTAGTTTGTAAACTGCTTGAGATTAACTGTATGACGACGTTATGCAACGTTAACAGCGTTAGAATAATTCGCGCAAGCCGCTTCATTTCACTCGCGTGTAACACGAAAATTATTAGCCTTTGAACATTTTCGTTGAACAAAGGATTTGCTGCGTAAAGCATGGTCACGAATTTTCATCTTGTATGGTGCAGTAGTATAGCTGCAGTTTTACCTGTTGCAATAAACACGCCGAATATAGGCGGCTGTTGGGTATATGCTGCGCGACGTGCGGAGAATTAAATATTTCAGCATTAATAGAAGCGGTATATATTTTTGCGCCCGGGAAGAGAGAGAGAGAGAGAGATGCAACACAGTATGCACAGGTGTTATGTAAAAGACATAGAGCTATAAATACGCGACCGCATTTGCTAACATTTTTTATTGCCAAGCTATAAGTGTGAACCGAGTGCGAGAGGGTGCGCGAAATTGTGTTTAAAACTTCGACTGTGGACGATAGATACGCATATGCGGATGCAGATATAAATATATATACATTTATATGTGCATGTACATGTATATACGCGCGAATAGCGGCCATACACGCGTATATTACGCACTCACAATTCACCTCACGCTCCTTGGTCCTTTAATACGAGCCTGTGCACGTATGCCTGGTACCGTAGCGTGTCTTTAACGTGTAAGAAGATTACTACTAGTACGTGAGCGTAGCCGGGAAACTATGCTTGAAACTATTTCTCATTCACCATATAGGCGTATAGCACATATTAATATTAAGCACATGTGCTGTACAAACACATGCGCGCTGGTCGTGTAACGGGATGTGATACGGTGTGTCTCAGAAGTTACACACTTTCCCTCGTGTGTACAGACTTCCGGAAGTCAAAGTACGAAGAGCGATTGTTCCGGTATCATCAATTATTTTAGGATTAATCCGGTGTGTTACACAGCTAAAGGTTTGTTGAATTAAAGTTTAGTGTATAACTAACAAACTCTATTTGTGTGCGTGTAATTTAAATTCTTTTAGACATTATCTGTACCGTAAATCTCGAGTGTTTATTTTTTAATTACGAATGATAAAGACTTTTCTTTTACAGTTTGTATTGCAACAGCTTTCTAATTAGCGCGCTAATTAGCATTACATCTAATCACGTCTCAGCGGCGCGAAATAAAACACCGTGAAAAAGTTCATTTAAAAATCAGATTTTGCTCGAAAGCAAGAAATATTTTTCATTTTTGTAATAAATCTTATTTATTAGGATTCAATCCTCTCGTTATATTTTCGAAGAAATAAGAAGAATTTATACAAAAAATTGCGGCCCACTTTATTCAAAATTAGTTGGTGCTTAATGATTGCGATAAATTAAGTGATTAAAACATTAATATTGCTTTCTAACAATAGCGAATAACGACGTGAATTTCTAGGGAAACACGATTTCAAATTTGGTCACGACAATTGAAACGGTCGAGAGAAGATACGCAACGTTCCTGTATACCCGCAATTGCATATGTTTCGCGATACTGATGTATACCTATATAATCACAAATGTAATTGGTTCTATACATGGTCCACGTCCTTAACGTTACACATTACATTGAAGCTTCCTCGGCGTTAACAGTAGTGCTCAGATGCTAGCGACGACACGGCCTTCGAGATGATGGTCGAAGCCGTACCGAGTGTGTTGTGCAAACGCAGTTAACTACAGTAATGAAACACATTTTGTTGGCTATACGTGTGGACACACGCACACATATATATTGTGTATATATTTATATATCTATACATACATATATCATTTATGTAGTATAAGCTAACATCTAAAAGGGCTTTCCCGTGGAATACTCTCGGAGGATTGCGGCCGCATTGCACCTGTGACGCTAAATGCGAAACTTTAATCTCGCGTCTTAATCGCACTCCTGACGCGATCGGAGCGATATTTCTGGAATTTTGCCGTGCGATTACTTCCTACTTTAAATGCAAAACTGGTTTTCATAACCGGAGATAATCACGGATTATTTTCAATCTCCGATTAAAAGCGGCATTAATTCCAAATCCGTATTCATGAATCATTATTGAGCTCTTTACATTCATATTTGATGAATCCATATTTTGCGAATTGCTGTTTGAAAACTCATTACATATTTGATATTTATAACTGATTAAATTTTGCTTATTGCCATGAATAATGTCAATTGAGTTTTGTCGGAGTGAAAATTAACGGTAATCTGTTCGACACTTTCATAAAATCATTTAAATTACGTCTATTCTCACATAATCTTATTCTTCCACATGCTTTTCTTTCGCTTATGAAATAAAAGGGTATTATACGGACATTTTTTTCAAATGACACATAACTTTCTTTATGCGATTTTAAGATTTTATAATGTATTTCTCTTTCTCCCTTTATATCTATAGACAACTGAAAATTATGGTTAAAGCAAAGCTCTCTGCTTGTTCAGAATCTGTATATTCGTATTATGAACTATCTAGAATGACATATCACTGCGCGAATAGGCAGACGTATTGCGACATCACGTATTACGTAGATGGACACGTACGAGTGTATTACACACGAGAACCTGACATCACGTGCGTTACCGTGTCATTTGATAGATAAGATCTTTACACTGTCCGAAGCGAATGATAGAAGCAACTTGTATTACATTACCTTTTAATCGTTTTACGAATGAAATCAACATCGATTGTCAATATCAATCGATTATTTTATCATTTTATATTATCGCATAATTTTTTTTTTGAAATTTTGATTAATTTTAAAATCATGATAAAACCAAAATTTATATTGTCGAATTTAAGTAGAATAATAAATCATATCTTTCTTTCTCTCTCTTTTGATTGAATATTTCCATATGGAATATTCTTATTATTAGATGTCTTTAGACGAAAAGGATTAATTATAATTATACATGGAAAACGCTTATAATACAACAAATACACAATTAAAAGTTTTATTTTATTATTTGTGATATACTATAATGGAATTAGGAAAGAATGTTTTAAAGACGAGAATTATTTTTTATGTTCTTTATAAAAATTAAATCCTTTTAAGTATACAATATTTATGGCAGTCATGATTAGATTCTGTAAATGTCCGAACAAGATTATTTTGCTTAACTAATTCTTCATATTGAAAGATGAGTGTCTATTACATCATGCAACATCTGCACCTGATGACTAACGCGACGTAGCTGTTGGCGTATCTCGCTTGCAGACATTTTCTCATGTAAGTTTGAAGCATAGAGCTTTGGTCTGTGTAACAGGGTCAGTTCAAAGGTCGGTTGCCCTTAGCTAATTTTGCTTTAGTGTGCATTTTGTTCTTATCTTTACACGTATGTAACGTTTCAGTTTTATACGTCGGTTATTGGCTATCGAAATGTTAAACGTAACCCCTGTCAGTTATCAGAAAAGGGAGATGTCAGATAAGAGTAAAGTTAAATAAAGAAAACTGACGGCAGATAGAAGAGTCATTTATTATGCGCTTTACAGACGTTTCCCCTTAAGCGTCTACTAAAGATACATAAAGGAGTCAGGAAAATTTAGCCGACAAAAGGATAGAGCATGCTTTGATAATAGATGCATTTTACGCGAATAATACTTCTTTTGTTGAAATTGAGATAACTTTGTCTAAAATAATTTAATTCCCTGGTTTGTTTTTTTACAGCTTTACAGAAACTTGTATACTACAGCACAAATATTTGTAGCGTACCAAAATATACATAGTTGAAAAAAACGATATTTGATAAAATACAATAAAGAGAAAAAGATGCTTAAATGACTTGTCTGTTTGTGGCATATATCAAGCTATAGCATGCTTGCTGGCGCATAATTGGCCAATCCTTTTGCATGCGACATGTCACGGTTTCGCGTGACTTGTCGTGATGCCGTCTGTTCTCTATCGTGCGCATAAATATCACGCGTTAGAGTCGTAAAAAGATGACTTGCCGTCCGCCTGCCTGCTCGCGTACGCTGGCGCACCTAAGTGGTAAACTTGTAAGTGGCGAAATAAAGTTGGGCAGGGTTTCGCGCGCGCGCGCGCGGGCGCAGGGTACCGTGTCTGTGACAGTTTAATTAATATCTTTCATCCTCAAAGGAAAAACTTGGCGAACTAACCGGCATGGACCGGGTCGCAATGCCGGGCCGGTTAGAACCACTTCAACTTCGGACGCGACGACGATCTCCCGCCAACGACAACGTTCTCTCTGCGGCTCCATTCTTCTCTCGCTCCTGCGTTTAGTTTTCTCGTCTCGCGACCACTTGGATAAAGTTTCGTGTAGTTTCTTCGTTATTTTACGTTTCGGACCATTTTGCGTTTTGACGCTACCGAACGGTAAGATACGCGTGACAAAAAGTCTCCTTGGTAAAGTTTCTCTTGGTAAGAATATGGCAAATGTAAAATCATTTTTACTTGATTTTTATCTTCTACAGAATAATTTAAAAGTAAACATTTAATTAATAACATAAATAATTTATTAAAATAGTATACACATCAATATTACAAATGTAATAGATATAATTAAACTTTATAAATAATAATTTTAATTTTATCTTTTTATTTTTCTCTCTCTCTCTCTCTCTCTCTTCTCTTCTTATTATTCGCGAAGATATTATAATTTATATTTTCATGTGAAAAACACTGTTGTTTATATTATTTTTTTCCAAATGTCGGCGATTAAAAAAGAGAATCGTGTACATACATTCAATTCACGCATAGATTTTCCAGCCGCGTATCTGTAAATGCACTGGCGATTAACTTTATAAAATATCGCGGCAGGTAATGCGTTCCTGGCTACACAACTACGAAAGAGAGAAAAAACGAAGGTGATCTCTGACGGCGTGTAAGCCGCGACTTATGAACAATCCGCAAAAATAAATGGCAATGAAATCCGCATACATCGAGTTTTGCTCGACAAATTCTCTCTACTAAATTCAACGTCAACGCGGTCATTATACACTCTTTGAAGTGTCTCGTGAGCTTTATAAACTCACGACGTATCTACTATGCCCTTATATCATGACGTATTTACCCATTAAACTAAATTCAGGTATTTTCAAGCTTACGTTGATGTTATGGTTTTCAGCGGCAATTCGGGAAATTGATGCAGAGTCAAAAGTGAAATGACAATGGGGCTTTTGGGGAATTTGCGAAAAGCTGTTTATATTATCTATTTGCAAATATGAGAAGCGCATATGTCTTGCATTGTATTTATGCTCAATGTAGTTTATTGTAAGTGCATTGAAATAAGAATTTTCTTTTGTTTCTTTCTTTTCAGCTCTCTCTCTCTCTCTCTCTCTCTCTCTCTTATTTTCTGAAAAAATACAATATTAAGTTTTTGTTGTGATTATTTATATATAAAATAAGAGTTGATTTATTCGATGGTTGCTCTTATTTATTTCAAACTGTTAAAACTGTGTTCTTACACATCGAATCGAGATTGGTGTAGGGTTATTTTTCTTCTTTTCTTCGCCAAACATTATCGGGCTTTATGATAAAGGCAGACAACGTATCGCCGAGGCAACACCGTATAAATCCGCCACGTATAGATAATATTTCACAATGCATTATTCAGATTTTTCACAAAGCTTTATACGCTCCGCGGGAAAGCCCTTCAGACGTCGCGGAGTAGATATCCGCTCGTGTCGGAAACATGTGACGTTACAGCGTTTATTTACGACTTGATACGTAACGTAAAGAAACCCTTCGATCATTGCCGGTCAAATACGCTCTATCATTAGCACGAGTAAAATCATGCGATTTTTCAAATAATTGAAAAATGATGTATATTTGGAGCAAACCTATAAGTCACTGGGATTAAAGTGATAATTCAGAAAAACAAAATTAAGATTTATGTTTAATTTAAATATATTAAAAACAGATTCTTTCCATATATTTTAGCTTGACATATTAATATATTGAATATTTTTCTTTTTTTATATAGATTAAATTTTAATAGCGATTAGCAGAAATATCTAACACTTAAGGAATTAATTGAAATCATTCTTATTAAAATTTTATCAAATTTTATCAATTAAATAATGTGGCAGAAATATTTGTTACAATATTATTTATAACAAACATACATATTAAAAGATGTTAAATATTAATTAAGTGAATTTTGTTTAAATAACGCTCTGTAGTGTATGAAACAGTGTGATAAGGTTCATTTTCTTTATCTTTTACATTGTAAACTAATCTCAATTTCTAAATTATGTAAAGTGATGAAAGGTAATTTGTATTCACATCGAATACAAGTCATAATTTATGCATGAGATCATTTGTGTATAACGAATAATTTTACGAACCTTACTGTACATAAGACGAAAGATAGATTTGAGGGTGGGTGTCTTTTTTCTGATTATCAATGTTTATCGTGCAGAACCGAGAGAGAAACTAAAAGACTTGGAGCGACGAGTGTCCTTTATTTTTCTATTTCCGGCGGTAATACGGGATATTTGTTCGCGCACATTCCTCGGCGCGTGCCATTAACGTCACGGGGAGTCTCTGCGACGTGGGGGAGCGAGGAAAGAAACCGACAATATGCAGATGAGTATGTATATGTACAGCTATGTACCTGATAGCGTCGGATTCGTCGCGGACGAGGGACCGTCCTGGCGCATGGCGTCACTGGTAATTGCCGTTCCACCGAGATTGGTGCTGTAGTCTTCGAGAAGTACGCAGCACAGTAATAGCCGTGCCACCCTCATTCTGAAAGAACGAAAGAAAAGCTGAACGATAATAACAAACTCGTGCTCTTCCCTGTCTTGTTTTTCTTTCTGTCTCTTTCTCTTTCTCTCTCTCTCTCTCTCTCTCTCTCTCTCTGTCTTTCTCTCTTGGATATTTGTACAAGGAAATATCTCGTACAAATGACACTTATTGTATTTAAGTCCGATTAACTAATGATAATTGTTGTAAAATACAATACAATGTATATGACAGACTCCTACTCTGATATATAGCATTATTAAAATTCAAACGTACGTAAATAATTAATTAATTAATTAATTAATTAATTAATCATGAAAGAGCAACAAATTGAAGCCGAATGATAATATATTCGTGAAATGTTTGCGAATTATTCCAATGTTTGAATTTATGTATTAAAGTAAACAATGGTTATTTAAAGATATATTCAAACGCGAAGCTTTATATTATATATTATATTTTAAAAGGATTGAAGGATTGCTTTTAATATTCGAGTTAAAGTTAGTTTTATGCATAGAGAATTATGTAAATATCCTTTGAAAATTATAAATTTGTTTAAAAAAGTTTTTGTGTTTTTACATATATATTTATATGCAAAAACTATATAAAATATATTTTATTTATTGATACATTTTAAAAGCTAATTTTAATAAAATAATATTATGTATTATTGATATTGAGACACTAGAGTTTATAATTTCAAAAATATTTTTGAAATCATTATATTACATCTCGTGCAATATTTTTCTTCTGCACATATTATTGAAATTTAACAAATATTTATAATTCTACTATTGTTATGAAATTTGAAATAAAATGTAGAGATAAATAATTAAAAAATTATATTACATCTCGAAATAAAATTGTTTAAAAGGTTATTAAGATATATACAATATTAATGATCAACTGTACCATTGTTCGCAGTGTAACAACGCGACAAAAAAAAAAAAAAAAAAAAAGAAAGAGAAAAAGAAAGAAATTAATAAAATAATAACAATTTTAAGAGGTTGAAAGAGTAGAGAGACTTAAAATAAAATAAAAACATATAAGAGCTGAAAACTATAAATTAAATTAAAAGTAAAAAATAGATGAACGACTCACTTAATCGGCCGTGCCTATCGCGAGAAAACGAAACTTTCAGGGGATGAGGCTGCCTCCAACTATTCTCGAACCGCCGAAGGCGGGCGAACTGGTTAACGTGTGCGAGAACTTTCCTCACACTCTCCGTACTCTCTTGTGTCTCTTTTAGCCTCTTTTTTCGTTGTTTTGCGCGCTTCTCTCTGTCTCCTTTCGATCGATACATTTGTCAAGCGACGTATAAACGCTACTAAGTTCACAGCAATTCCATGTAATGTACGTGCTCGGGAAGAATCGGTCGCCAAAGTGTTTCATCGGACTTGGATCATATATCCTACATCTTGGAAAAAGCGATCGCTCGTCGTCGTTGTTCGAAGAAACGCGAACGGGACAATTATACTTTACGCTATCTCGTAAATAACTATCTCGGCCGTTTAGTGGCGAAGATTTTAGTCTGTGCACGAGGTGGAATTTAGCGCTTCTCCTCGCTGTGCTTATATGCCGCGAGTAACCGTTTGTTCTTATTTACGACAGGACTAAATGAAAACCCTTCTTCTCTCGTTCTATCTCTCTCTGTAACTCCCTCGTTATCCTTTCTCTTCTTCGAGAGCCTTCTCCTTTTTTTTCGCTCTCCATCGTCCCTCTTTCCGCGCGCTGATGTCAGATTATGGGCTCTTTGTCCTATCTCCCTTACGCGTGATCGATGGTCCTCGCGAGTCGAGACGAAGTGAAAGATCTCTCGGCGAAAGCATCGTGATTTCGAAAGATTCCCCCATTTCTGATCCCTTCCTTGGTCAAGAAATATCCATGATATTATATCCCGTTGACTACTCTTGCCATTTTTGTATCGCACGGGAATATTCTCATTTTCGAATATCACTGTTGGGATATATATATATTTTCATCGCTGTCGTTTCCACCACTCGTCTCCTCCAGCTCTTAATTTCGGGCTTACTTCCCGACTGATACCTCCCTGAGGGTTCTTTTACTTCTCGACTCTTTAGAAGCAGCTTCTCCTCTTGCAATTTTATCTGATAGAAGCCAAAGGAAAAACCTGGGACCAAGCTGTTGAGCTCGAGTTTAGCTCCCCCAGCCGAGTGAAAATCTTCCTGATGCGTTCAGTTATTTGCGCGTAAAAAAATATTTTGGATCGAAAGATTTTATTTCTATATTTTATTTCTGGTCTCGATGTCTTCTACTTTCTCGCCTCTTTGACTTTAATCCTCAGCGGTACACTTGGTAAAGTAAAGTCACGACGTATCTCGATCGCGATCGATCTTAGGCGATAAATTCAAGCATCTTATCTTAGCTCCAGATATCTGCTTTTTATTATTTTCTTTTTTATTTTTATGAATTTTCTACGATACGGATGAAATACTTTCGCGTTCCATCTAAGAACAGCACGTATATCTCTCGGCAGCATCTCGATTCGATAAGATACGGAAGAGAGAAATCCGACGTCGCGCGCGCCGAAGAGGGCCTGATTTATTCGAGTATGGCGAAAATCTTTTATTCCTCAATTATCGCCGCGTGAAAATATTTTAATCCGCGCCACGGAGTTTAATTCTCGCTCCATTTCCGCTGCTGTAATTTCCGCGGCTCTCGATATCTTTCTTTCTAAAAATATTTTTTCTGTCTATTCCCGTGTCCTTTTGATTGAATGCATTTTTTTATTCTTCTACGCTTTTATTGAATTTTTATTATCACGATTCATCAATTTACTCGCTATATTATTGGCGTGCATTTTTGCTGTTTAATCCTGTCTCTCTCTCTCTCTCTCTCACTTTCTCTCTCTCTCTCTCTCTCTATCTCTATCTATCTATCTTTGTCTCTTTCCTTTGTTTCTCTCTATTTATTTTTGATGTTACAACATCTCACTGTTACAATCGTCTACTAAGAAAATAAAATTCTGCAAAACACGAAGTAAAAGCTTTGCGTCTATTAAGTCCGATCTTCATCATTATTGGAAACTGTCTACTATGAAGAAATTGGTAATATCCAACATTCATTAAAAACACAACACGTCATTATACAAGTAAAATACTTTTTATATTCTTAAGCGTATTTACAATCGCGGCTTGCTTGCTTTCACAAACAATCGCTGTTGAAAGAACAGGCAAATGTTAGTGCCGATGCAGAATACCAATCCTACAATGCAGAAATGCGATAAAAACCGCGTTTGGGAAAATGCTAAAATCCGAGAAACGCTAAACGAGAAACACGAATCGCGAAGATTTATATGCGACCAAATTTTCCTCCCGCGAACGTAAATTTACTTCTCGCTGTGGAATAATGACTGTGAAAGTTTCCTGTTCTCTCGTTTCACTGCTGGAATTTCAGAATTTTCCGAAAAAAGGATTAGCACAAGCGAGAAGCTCCGTACATACGTTTCTTCTAAGTCCTTTATTCAATATGCTAGAAATTTTTTTTTTTAATTTAAGGTGTAGTAGAAAGAGACAGAATCGGAATTGAAACGTTTCTTACAAAAACAGCCCTTATCAAAAATCTGAAAAATTTCAAAATTATACCAGGAGATAAATGCCATTGGTCGTACATTCAGATAGTAGTAAAATATTCTACAAAAACTATCTTTGTATGAAAAAAGCAAGTAATAAGATTCCGTTAAAATAGTCTATCTCGAAAACGTTTCCGTTGAAAATATTCTATTTCACAATTTTGAAAAGCTATTTTTAAAAAAAACGCTTCAATTATTATAGTTGCGTGCACGAATACTCATATACACACATATATTCAAATATAGCAGATATTATTAGTATTTTTATGAATATAGATAAAATCATTTATAATAAAAAATGTGGTTAATGATATAAAATAATATGATATATTCTTCTATAATTTTGACAGAAACTGAATATATGTATATTCGTATATTTCTGCTCCTAAAATATGAGTGTAACTTTATAAAGTCAATCATATTTAGCGTATGATATTACATATTTTCAAACAAATATAAAAAAATATAAAAAAAGAAAAAATAAAGCAATAAAATTATCGATTGCGGATATAGGTAATTGACACCATTTTCTGCTTTCAATTTTATCATTTAATATGGTAAGGTTCATTTTTTTTTTTCATATTAGATATCTTTTTTGTTTAAAATTTAAAAGAAAAAGAACTTTCAAATAAAAATGGCAAATTCGTAGTATATATAGTTCTGAAACTCATATTCAGCAGGAAGACATGTTCAACATTTTAGTAAGTTTCTTACTCGTAATAACCTTTTTTTTTGTTTGGACCAAATTTTAATTTAAAATTTCTGTAATATTTGCATGTGAACAATTTACCGTTCCATATCACGATCAATACACGATTTGGCAGATAATAACGATTGCTATAAAATATGATGAAATGACGACGCTAAACACGGGAGGGAGATGCCAACCCAAAGTGTGTGACATTGATCTCTATCGCGTGAATATGAATAGAAAATATAAAAAGCGATATACGACGAAAGAATTTACCAGTTTAGTCGTCGGGTTTAAACTGTCGTTCCCTGCAATAGTCGTTCGTTGATCCTCGCTCGATAAATTGATCGTGTCGTTCGAAAAATCGCATCCGAACCCAGTTAATCGCGTTCAAAACGACGTTGCGGAAAAACTCCCGGACGGCTGATCAATTTACTGAGAGACTTTATTTCAGCGGGATGGTTCTCAATAATCTTTTTTCTTATGATAATATACTCCGTCAAATGCGCTGGATTTGATTTCGCCCGCCGCGTCGGAGATCCCCGCGATCTGCGATCCCTCATACCGACGACGTTATATCACTCCTGAATGATTTATTCCAGCTATTGCACCGCACCAAATCGCTCTCTCCCTCTCTGACTCTCTTTCATAATGCGAAGAATAATTCCAGCATATAATATCGTAGACAGACATATGTCTACTTTATGAATGGTCGGCATTGTACAGAAATGGTTTAATTCGAGTATGAAGCAAATCGTGCATAAATATCATTTCATTTGAATAGAATTGCTTTAAATGTTTTGTAACGAATTTGTATAATCATATTGTGCAACATTTACATCATTATAAGGATACATTAAATTATATGAATATCGAAAGATGTAAAAAAAGTATATGTATAATATATGTTTAATGTTTACAAATTGTTTGATAATTAAAATTTTCTGGATAGTTTCTTTATTGTTATATTTGCTTCTGAGAAATATTTATATTTATTTAATATTTCAAGATTTGCACAATCGGATAAATATTAATATAATTACTTTCATTTGGGATTATATCTCTACTTGATAAATTAATCTTAATATTTTTTTATGATTAATTTTTTTCTCTAGATATTGTACTTTTTTCAGTTTTTTTAAATTTATCTAAATGAATGCAATGTAATTTTTTTTTACAAGAATTTATTTTTAATGCTTCTAGATGAAATATTCGATAATGCATACATTTCGTGTATTACGCGATATCATCATTAAAAGCTTATTTTTTACCCGAGAAAAATATGTATAGTATGGTTAGAAATGTAAATATATATAATTAGTTATAAAAAGATCTGCTAATATATATATATATATATATATATATATATATATATATATATATATATATATATAATTGATTATATGAGTATATACATATGTATTATAGTATCTAAATTTGGTGCAATATAATCTTACTTTTATAATAATTTATTTTCATACACATATAATCAAATCTAGCCGAATATGATTAATGATTATGATGATATAAAAATTAGATAATCATATTAGCGACAAATTTCGAATATTATTATAAATGGCCAGATTGTGTCAAATTCCGGATTTATTATTTAAAACTTTTTATAAGCAATAAATTTATATTCTTATAAATTTACAATTTTAAGTTTAATAATAATTTAACAATTATTTAATAATAATAATTTAAAACTTATCTCTTCCCTTCAAAGAATATAAATTCGCCATTAAATATATTTGTAAATTTTGTCTTATACAAAGTGTTATATATAAGCGCATCTTTCTATTTCTCGCAAACTTTTCTTCTCTGTTTGTCATACGAGAAACATGCTCGGTATGCAGGTCATAATGGGATAAAAAAAATATCTAAAGTACAGCACCCACGCATAAATGTGAAATATAGCGCGATAACTCACATCTTGCGTAAAATGCTCCAAAATGTCCTTTTAATAATATCGTTTACGTTAACGTTGCAGTAACATCGGTTTTACGCGTGTTCGCGTCGACCGATTTTTATTTGAGATTTCTAGCTGTGCTATATTCTGTACCGGGACAACTTATCACGTAAAAAGAATGCAATTACACTGTAATTGATGAATTAACGTGGGCAAAACTCTTTTGTCTTTTATTCCAATTTTACACCAGGCACACATAATGTATAGTCAAAAAATTGCAAAGACCACTCGCGCTTATATCATCACAATGTTGACAGTTGTTATTTAGACATTAAATTCACTTCGATCAGACCAAAAGAATTTACATCTTTAAGAATTACATCACGGCATTTAACAAAAAGCATAATTTAAAATCAATTATTTCATTATCTGAAATTTTATAAAAAAAAAAATTTCAATAATTTCGTCGAAGAATATTACCTCGCGAAAAAAGTGTAGCATTATAGTAGCAGGAGTATGACACGACGCGCCATACGCGCGTATATCCTTTCCTCTCACACTTTTTTTCTTCTTTTTTTTCGCGGATTTTACACGTTTTCCGACAGAAATGACACCCCGGGCGATTGACGATTCGTCGGTTCGCGCGACGAAACTATATCTCCGTCGACGGACGCATCCCCGGACGTCGAGACGCGTGTACTGACTGCGTCGAGTTGGCCGCGTCGTCGAGCGAGTCGAGAGAGCGGCGTCGGGACGTTCGCCGTGATGGGAAGCGCTCTACCCGCATGGCGCAGGCCCGCAGGACTATATGGTGTCGCTTTTCTTCTTTCTCTCTACCTCTCTCCTCTGTCCTCTCTCTCTCTCTCTCTCTCTCTCTCTCTCTTTCTCTCCTTTTCCCTCTCTCCCTTTTCATCTTAGTCTCTTTCTCACCCTATCGTTCGCGTCGTTGGATATAATATTCAATTTATTATGTATCTTTGATACATGCGGACCGTCGCGCCGGAAAAGTGGGAGGCGCGAATACGCGACAGCCACGGGCTGCCGGTTTTCCTTCCGGGGAAAAATAAAACGAAGAAAAATATGAAGAACGAGCGAGAAAGAGAAAAAAAAAGAAGAGAGAGAAAGGACATGGTTATGGAGGACGTGAGAGATAGTGATGGAGGAGAACGAACAGAATCGGCAGCGTTGCCCTCGAGGGTGAATTGTCGAGATATTGTCGATCGGGCAGCTCGCTCCTCGATAAAACGTCTCGGTCAAAACGTCCTCCTTTTTGGTGCTCGACCGGCTGACGAGCGGAAGAAAGAGAGCTCGAGATTGAACGAGCCGACTTGACGAGCCGATCACTATGTCAAAGATGAGGGAATGAGGAAAAAGCACGATGGTGACAACGATGGCGACGACGATGCCAATGATGCGTCAAGCGATCAAACTGGATGTAATCATGCGGGTTCATGTTCGCTTGTTTTCTCACTAATTGTCGACGAACAAATCGTCGCTAAAGCGTTCGATTGTAATTGCGAAAAGTTGTAGAACAGTTTTGCCACGATAAATCTAAAGAAGTTGAAAGATAATTAAAAACGTATTTCAATTCGTACATGATTTATTAATCACGATTAATCGTTCGCTGATATCGGAAAAATAATTTAAATATCATATCTTAGCAGAATATAAATCTGATAATTGGAATCTATATAGGGTACGTTTTTCTTCAAATTTTTTTTACAAGTGATATCTTTAGAAGTTTTTAAAGATGAGAAGAAATGAATCGTATCGTAGAAAGGGCCATCTCTGTAGAAAGATAATATAATGGTGTAATGTTATATTCGTAATAAATTTTAAGATATGCCATCTTGAGAAGTGTAAGACGAAGTAGTTTGCCTATCACGAACTTGTCCTATCTTTCACCTAATGAAAATTTTACTATAAGTCCGTCGAATTGAAAATTTGTTTAAAGGGAATTAAACGCCACTCTGAAGATATGCCAAATAAAGGCGAAACTAAAGATAAAAGCAATATAATTAGTTATTCGTTCAGCTTATTAAAACTTATTAAAAAGCTGCCAAGATATCGCGAGATATTTACTTTCAATTTAACATGATTGCCGCCTGTTGAAAGATTATTTTTAGTTGAAATTCTTTAGGAAGAAGACTAAATGTATTTTATTTCGAAATATCGGATTAATATTTCAACGGTACAAACGGTACGAGCGGAACGAATATTTTCTAGACAATCTTATGCAAAATTAAATAGTCGTTGAAAAAAAGTTCTACATTTTTATTATAAATAATATATTACTTATAAAACTATAATTTCTAAAAACTCTGAATTCTTTTGAAAACATATTGTAAAATGTTGAAAAATGTTTCAACAAATATCGTTTATTAAGAATTGCAACAAATTTTTAATATTTTGTGTTTTTGAATAAATTAATATCAATATATATATTTCTTTTAGCTAGCATGACTTAATTATTATATATTTCTTAGTGATAGATATTAATTATATCTCGTGTATCTTATTTATTACTTCTTCTTAATCACGATATAAGATGATTAACTATGTTTATAATATTACTACTATAAATAATATTACGACTCTTTTAATTAATTATGAAAATTCTTTAAAAATAGAAGTTTAACTTATTGTCAACTTATTGTCAAATAGGTGGTATTTGTGATCCTTTTAAGCACAATTCGAGTTACTATGTAATGTTATAAATGACGTGGAAAATAAGTTAATTAAAATACACTCTCGACAATGAAATTATGTCAGCGGATTAGGCAAAAGTATGGAATAGTAGGTACACCTTGGTGCAGTACAAGGTGTTGGAGGCACATGAAAAATCGTGAAAATTTTTTCTAATATCGTAACACGAAGCGTACCAAGGTACAAAGGCGCGTACTTGCGAGGCATAAGGTTGGAATTTATGAGAGAAGAACATTCCCAGGGATAGTGCCGCGGCTTCCTCCTCCTCCCTTCTTCTCTTTCTTCTTCTTCTTTTCCGAGCGGCTCCTCAATTATGACAGTGAGAAAAAGTACACATTAAGGGGATTGCACGGGAATGACTAAAGCAAGCACATGCATAGCGCGCTACAAAATTGCCGCTTAAGCTACAGTGGGCGGTGATAAATGTAGAAAGGTTAGAAACGCATTTTAACGGGAAGAAAAGAAGAAAAAATAAAAAAAAGAGAGAGAAGAGGGTGGGTGACCATACTACGAAAAGCTCGATGTGCTTATTAAAAGAAAGGCGGACTGATGAAGTGCAAGCCGAGTATCCCTCTCATCTTCTCACCGCGCGTCGGTTGCTTCATGATGAAGGGTCGCAACGAGATTAACCGTATTCATTTGTGATGCTCCCCGTTTTCTCTCTCCCTCGATAGAGATTGAGAATTTTTTAGGTCGCTCTCCTCAATCATAAATCCATTAAAAACCTAACAACCATCGGTGCGAGCGCGTGTGCGGGAATGTATCTGTATGTGTGTCGTGAGGTGCAGGTCATGTGATAAATGCATTAACTTTTAATAGGGGCCCTCTCCGCGGGCGAAAACAATGCTTCGAACTGATTTAACGTTGGCGATAATTGGACGCTCGATATCAGGAGTAACGGCCAACTTTTTTGCCGCCTGATTTAATATTAGCGGTAGATGTTCGTTCGCGTTTGCGGGGTAGAAGGTGATAGTAGTGGAAGGGACGGCTACATGGCGCTGGTAATTATCGAAAAAACATACTGCAACTTCGGCTTCAATCTGACCGGGAGTAATGGCTCGTTACTTCGGAAATGACGCTTCAGAAGCCTCGCATGAGACCGGAAGCACGAACGATGCGGACTGCATCGTTATGCAACGACGATTCATGTTTCTATAGTTAATAAGGAGAGAGCTCCAAGTCCAAAGAGAAATTTTTCAGAGAAAAACTTGTCGTACTTTTGAATTACATAAATATTTTGAAAGGAAATTGAAAGGGAATGGACACGTATAAATTTGATCAAATTGAAATTTATATTAAAATTTATATTAATATCTAAATCCTTATCTTAAACACATTTTCATTAAAAATATTAACATAATTCCTCCCTGTAATCATACTTGAGAGAGCTTTTAGTTGGATTTATTTTGTTTCGTAATTTGTACAATCTACTTTCTTGATTCTGATGAGATATAAATATATCAAAAAGTTTACGCTTTTATTTTTTTACTTTTTTAAAACATACATAATTATCTATCTTTATACCGATGCTTTGCAAAATTGGCGATAAGTTAATGGATAACATGAGTAAAACGAAGCGCAAATGCTTGTTTTTTTTTTTATTTATCGAGGAAAATGCTTCGAAGAACATGAATGGAGATTGGATCGTATGAATATAAAAACTGCAGCAAATGCTTTTGCCTTTATTCATCGAAGGAAATGCTTCGAGAAATACGAATGAAAATATCGAAGCACATGCTTATTTCTCGGAGGTAAAGCATTTCTTTTTCTACAAGTAAAGAAGTTGTAACGCATGTTATAGAAACGTATAATTGAGAAAGAGAGCATTTGTACTATCTGTGAAAAATATATATATATATATATATATATATATATAAATATAAACAGAAAATAATATATGTTGAAATATACAAACACAATACACGTGTATGCGCGCGCGCGCGCGCGCGTGTGTGTATAAACTGTGTAAATATAGTAATCTATAATCTGATATCAAATGAATGCGAATATAATGACCTTTATTTATGCAGATATTATTATATAATAAATATATTACAAATTTTGTAGCGTCAGATTAATGCTTACAAATTTTATTATATTACAAATTTTGTAGTGTCAGATTAATTTTCAATCGTAGTAGCGATGACAAACAAAATTTACAAACACGTTGCTCAAACTGACAAGCGTTTGAATTATACTAGACAAAAGAATTTATTACAAGCACTTTTTGCGTCTTTTTTATTTTAATTTCTGGTTACAATTGTATAATGAGGTATGCATATTTATCTGTACGCCATAATTTATGTTATGCGATACATATATAATATATACATATGATACAAATGTATACGTATTAATAAAGTAATTTTTTCTTTTTAGGACAGAACGACATTGTACATTGAGCTCTCGTACTTAACAGATGGACTTTGCGAAAATCCGACAGAGTTGGTGCTAAAATAGTGTACACTAATTGTGAGTATGTTAAACTATTATATAGAATTGCTAATATAAAGATTCTATTTGAGATTCCATTTAACTTTAGCATTTATCTTATTGTTAATAATAAAATAAATGCTTTTAGTCTTCTTTCTCTTTCTCTTTATTTTATTTTTATTTAATTAAGATGGTTAATGAATAAATCCTCATGTTAATAATTAAAATATATTATAGATTATATATTATTATCATCAATATTATTGCAATTCTTATGCTAATGAATGTTTTAGCAATACATACACTTTGAATATTCTTTTTATTGAAAATATTCAGAATTTGTTTGCAATTCGCAAAAAAGACTAAATCAATCGGAAACTCAATTTCAATACATGTACCGAGCCCATAATTAGCTAATTAGATACTTTATCGCTTCCGGTATCTACATAATTAGTAAAATAATATGTGTATTGAATGCGATTGCTGAAACTGCAAAACATATATTATATACACATATGTATTATACAACCACCGTATTTTGGTTCTTGTTGAATTAAACAATTTTGGTTTCCCACTGCTCATATAAAATATCGAAAACAATTATCATAAAGTCGAAACCTGTGTTATTTACAAGTTCTTTTTCACGTTAGAAAAATTATAAAATGTATTAAAGATGAAAATAAATGATAGAAATCAAATTTCACATCGTAATTCAAGTATTTTATCTTCACGCGTTAATTGAATTTGAAGATATTATAAATAATATCAAACTTCTTTCAACATTTCTATACATATATTTGATATAGATTACAATAAAATAAAAAAATAATAATAAAAACATATGAAAAAAAATATAATTTGATTAAAAATTTGAAGGACGAAAAAAATTGTTTTAGGAAGAAAACAAAAATCGTAAGTAATCTGAAATGGATAACCGAGACGCTTTCTGAAAATGTTTTGTTATTTCATGGTTATTGTCAGGAATCGGGAATTTCCAATGTATTGAAAGCAATATAGCGTTCTACCATTGGGCAAAATGATCGTACTTGTGTATAGCTACGATTACGTATCTAATACTGTTATCGACTGTAATATATTGAGAGAACCGTATTATATCTGGATCGGAATTATATAGAGTTACTGCTGTACAGAGAACTTAGGAAATAATGGTCTTCAGAAATGTTCGAATAGTGATAAAGTGGCATGTACAGTTGAAAGGTCGGAGGTCGCTGCAAACTTCATTATAAAGCTGTGCGCGATGTAAAACGATGGCAACGAGATATCTTCTTTTGTAACTTTGCTTAAGGAGCGTAATATCCCGGCGGACTTTTGCGATCCGTAGCGGCGAAAAAGCTTGTAGCGATGCAATGCTTTAATGTACTTTGTAAACGCTAATTAAGTCCAAAACGTATTATTATGTTTTTAATGAAAATTGAAAACAGTAATGAAGAGATTGTACTTTTACCGACACTTTTAGCTTTCCTTTCGCCATTTGTTTTGTCCCCGCGGCACGTTAATATTCCGTTTCTACGTATTGTTTCTATAGCGTCCATTCTATCAAGAACTAGTAAAATGCGACGCATTACGGGAATCGTGAATGTTACATGTTTGATATTTGTAGCACGTGCAAATGCAAAGAAAATATTCGTTACCATGATGCACCACTGTATTAATTTCGGTACTGCATGGAACACGCGCGATATTGCCACAGTACTCGAGTACATCCATTGGACTCAATAACGACGTCTGTTCGATCACGTTTGGAAAATAAAACGCGCGTGCGGAAGTGCTCGTTCGTATAGTGCAGTTCGAAAATATTTTTCCGGACCCACATTGCATAAATCTGGAAGTGATTTATTTACTAGGTTTAATATCGGATCTCGTCACGTCCATTCCCATCGACTTTCAGCCAGCCCGCAATAAGTATACTTGCCGATATTACAATAAACTATCAATGATTTTCTAATAATACTTTTACATTACGGAATTCATATTATACATTTACTGATACTAAAAGTGATTTTGAGACTTTGTCTAATTTTTCATTTTATAAAACTTTCTCTCTATTTACTTTTGTTTTTCCTTTAGTAAGTTTTCTTTTAGTACATTTGCGCTATTTATAAATTCAATTAGAATCTTGTCTGAAAAAAACTTACTTATTTGATTTATAACATTTTTTCTTTGCTTATTTAAAATTATTCAATTATATTTTATCGTAGCAAAAGTTATTCTTAATTTTTATTCGCGAGAATTTTCCGAACAGTACATTCTCGACGTGTATTTAAATTACACACACACACACACACACACATATATATATATGTGTATGTGTGTATGAATATGTATATATATTTTAAACATAGGTTGAGAATGTAACGTACGGAAAATTTTCACGAATAACAATTAAGAATAATTTTTACTACAAATAAAATTCTACGGAAAAAGTCTCGCGATTAAAAATTATGAATAATTTTTATCGTTATATATATCCACACGATACACAACAGTGTAAGTCTGATCTGCAGAATCCTCGTGCAGAGAAAAGGAAGGATTGTGCACGTCGTTCCTTGCGCGAGCCCATCCGGAAAATGCGTTTACCTTTTCACGTAAACCTACTAATGCCGCCGAAATTCTGCACACACGTGCATTGCCGCGTTTCTGGGATGTATATATACGTATACCATTCGTAGTATGTACTTCATAAAATACGTGACTTCGCGTATTTTCGTCGGCTTATCTTCGCTACCGCACCCGTCGCTTACACGTACAAGCACTCACGTGTATACTACCAAAAGTCTTAAGATAAAAGCTAATTTGCCACGTTTATACCTGCACTTTTACGTATAATTTCTTTTAATTGCATTATTGTTTGTTATCATTTGTAAAACATGTTTTTAAAGAAGTGCACATTTTATCTCGCGTAATTTTTCTTTTTATCACGTGATTGAGATGCACGTCAAGATGAATAATTTTCTTTTCTGCTCTTAATGCATGTTCGTCTTAGAATTTTCAATGGATAGTGTGCGTGCATACATACAATGTATATATGACGCATTAGAGGATATACATATATGCCATTGAATGAACATTACGTTCGGGCATGTGTATATGCATGTGTGTGCGTGTGTGTGTTTGTATCGTACGTGACGCGAGTCAATACGTCGGTGCCCGTGTCGTACGTCGCGGCGACATGTGCATCGACATGCATCAGCAATGCGCGACGTTAAATGTACTGGGTGCCATTCCAAAATTAAGCAGTGGAATAAGCCGCCTCCATCGTCACGATAAAAAGACAATTCAAGGACCGATGAGAATTTACCGTATCACAAAACGATTTCTGAAAGAACTGTAAAGCATCAGGAGGTTTTCCCGCGCCCGCGATCATTTTATGAGGAATTTCGCGTTAATGTACGGTTACCTTAGTAACAGCAGAGACGAGGATTTTGTAGTTTTAAGAGAACGTAGGGAAGAACGTGAGTAAGATTCGAACGGAATATTAATCGGTTTGGCACAACATCATGCTCTCTTCATCATCAAGTATTGACTAGAAATATAAAACATGCTCGATAATTTTTTTTTAACTCAGATATCAAGACACATTTGTGTCATGCTATTTTATTTTAACCGATATTTTCTTTTGCTTTTAAAAGAATTTTTTTCATAGCTTATGTCAAATAAAAGTTTTTAAAAATTTAACGAAAAATGATAGGAAGTCTCACCAGACGAAATATAATTAATTATTAACTATTTCATAACTATTTAATTATTATCTATTAATTATATATTTATAATTATTGAAATTGTTTTCGTTTGTCACGAGACAATTTTATTCGTGAGACAGGGTGGAAGTAATTGAGTCAAATATTTTTTTTAAACTATCAAAAACTATAAAATCACTAAAAATGAAACTCTTAATAATTTACAAATCTTTATGTGAAATAATAGAACGGCTTCCTGTATAATTGAGGCAGTTTTCTGGCTTTGAATGAACGATTAAAGAATGATTTTGACAAATTGTTTGGCGATGCAAATAGATATTAAAGATTTATTTGTTAGTTAATCCAATAATAGTTTGATTTTACGCTCATAAATAGTCTTTTTGGACACCCTCTAAACAAGTTATTAACTGTCGCGAAATTAGATATTTCTGCTATTAATTGGATTCTATTTATTGATAAACGCACTGTAGACAGATTTTCGCCGAAACACGAGAATGACAAAATCAAATTTCCTTTACAATATTTATAATTACTGTAATGGTTACCGTTTACATTACATCGAGACACAAACATGTTTTAACCCATCAAAAGTTACGTGAATATTGGTATAGAACGCTGTATATGCATATTAATATTGATATTACATTATCTACGTACGCTACATACAGGTTTCAACGTTCATTTCACGTTGAATATTGAAATAAAATTGATACAGAACTGTATTAAACTAATATTAAAAATATTAATTACACACTATTACTGTGTACTAATACTATTAATTTTCGAGTAAAAAGAGTTCATTGTGTTTCTATTTAGTAAACATTTAACCGCGAAAATTTATACATTTTTAAATGATAAATATTCGAATATGAGTTTTTCTATTATAGAAACACTTTAAAATTTTTGAAAGAATAATTGTTATATTTTAAACCAGGTATTACAAATAAAAAGTGACATATTCTATTGGATTTTAAAATATCTAAACAATCGAAAAGTAAATATTTGAGTAGATACAATAATATGAATAAATGAATACGACAGTTAATAACTTGTTTAGAGGGTGTCCAAAAAGACTATTCATAAGCGTAAAATTAAACTATTATTGGATTAACTAACAAATAAATCTTTAATATTTATTTGCATCGCCAAACAATTTGTCAAAATCATTCTTTAATCATTCATTCAAAGCCAGAAAACTGTCTCAATTATACACGAAGCCGCTCTATTATTTCACATAAAGACTTGTAATTATTAAGACTTGTAAATTATTAAGAGTTTCATTTTTAGTGATTTTATAGTTTTTGATAGTTTAAAAAAGTTAAATAAAAGACAAAAAATGTTATTTTAACGCAACAGATTAATTTTTTTCGTCCACTAAAAATCTAGAATTTTCGCGAATAGCATATATATAAACATGAATGTACGACCCTCAAGTATCGGCGGATGAGTCGAGATGATCATCAGGGAGAACGCAGATCCGGGAAAGATGCGTTGGAGCGTGCGCGCGCCGCCACCGCGTGTGTTGATTTCTAAATGCATCCGTAATCCCGGTGAGAGATCGATGGTTTTAATCAAGAGAGTGTCTTCCCCGCCCAACGCTGTGCCGCCTGCTCTCGCGGGGGTAACTCCATATCTCTCTCATTCTCTCTTTCTCGCGATTTATTTTTAAAATAAAAAAAAAAAAAAAAGTAAAAGTTGCGCGCGCGCTTCGCGATTTGCCAAAAAAGGGAGGAAGAGAAAAATATTTGCTGGTCTCAGTCGTATCATTCGTACGAGATTAATATGCGACGACTTTGCCTCGGGGTCGCACCCGCGTATTTCCACCCATCGATGCATCTGTCACGCGGTGGCGAGCGAGCGGAACTCTTATAGACCGAGAAGTCTCCATTGAATCTCCAGTTCCGTCAAGCTGTCCAACCTGCGGTAGATTTTCATTTAACTCACAGATCTTGTTCAGATTGAAGACAAACGATTCGAGTGCATGATTGAATCAATTTAGAATTACCGATTCCGCAGAAAATGGTATCTTTACTTTTATAATACGTATTTTTTTCTCTTAAAAAAGAAATTAAATTCTTTAAAAGTTAGACTTAAATTACATTATCTAAAATGCATTTTTATGTTAGGCTTCCATATCGATTATTAATAAAGGAACTTTTTGTTATAACATGACAGTCGGAAAGTTTGGAATCTCTCTGTGTTCTAGATGGAAAAAGGTTGATCGCGCGACATCCTCTTAAGATAGGAATTGCTGGTTGGATTTGAATGCGCTGATATCGCTTGGTCCTCTCGATCTGCAGGGGATTTCGCAGCGTGTATTTCGTTTATGATCCGGTATTCGCGAGAGAATAAGAAAATTGGATCGGTGCTTTCCCCGCTCTTTCCCGCTCCTTTCTTCGTCTATCGAAACCGCGCTCAGATCGATATATTAATGTATCGCGTCCGAACAAACAACGACACGCTACAATGACACACATCTTCATGCAAATGGGAACGCGCTCACGGCTTTCTTTTCTTTTTTTTTTTTTTTGGTCGTTATTCCTTTTTTTTTATCGTCACCGACGATGCCGCGTATTTACGTGCTGTTTTACAGCGAGATCGTAAAATTATCGGCGCTCATAACTCTCGTAGATAAAAGGGCTCTATTCCGTGCGAGAATCTCCGCGCGGGCTTTGGATACGTGCGCGTTCGGTGAAGTTATGGGTCCTCCGGGGGTTTTAACTCGTCACGCTTGCTTCCCTCCTTACTACTGAGAAGGGAATATCGCGCGATAATTGTCTCTCGTAATAATTGAATATTTTAATTACGTTAATTAATTAAGAAATCTGCTCGAGAGATATTGCGCGACACGAAGGAGTCGCGGTAGATTTCTCTCTCTCTCCCTCTCTCTCTCTTTCTTTCTTTCCCCTTTCCTCTTTCCTTTTCTTGCGAGAGAGTAATAACGTCGTTATCATACCTTAACGGCCGTCCACGAATGAAGTTAACTACGTTAGCCTCTCAATAAGCGGGCTTTGCTTTACCGTGAAAGTTCCGACGCCGTAATTGCCGCGCGCGGCTTTATTGTGTGTCACCCAGGCGTAACACGCGGGCGGCAATCGCCGGCACACAATCTATGAAATTCAGTTGCACGGAAGCGAAGCCGCGCAAGAGCGCGAGGATTAACGCCCCGACGTCGTCTCGCGTCGCTTTAAACGAAGCGATGCAAGCAGCATGAACGGCACAAACGAGCGTGTCGTAGTCGTCGTCCTGTGGGTGGTGATCCGAGGCCAGTTCTCGTGCAATCACTTTGCAAGTATAAGTTGGAAACGTCACTGCTCGGGCAACCTCTTTTACGTATGAGGATATATTCCAAGTGGCATTTGCGGATAGTCGCGACGACGACGACGACGACGACGACGACGACGACGACGACGACGACGACGACAACAACGACGACGACGACAAGGAAGACGACCTGCAAAAGGTGATCGGACGACCACTCCGGACCGGAATTCGTGATACTCCGGATATCTGTAGAAAGTTCCCCGTTGGCCGCTTTGTCAAAGCAACGCCGTCGCGCGCCATTCAATACGGCAGCTACTTCTTTTTACGCAAGTTTTCCCTCAATCGCTGAAACGACATGTAATGATACCTGCATTCTGATATTACGAGGGAAAGAGTGAGATGGTTCTCGATATAGCGCGGATGGTCTTTTTAGTTTTCGGTTGGCTTGGTTTTATAAAGCAAAAAAGTGAAAGCCGAGTAGAGAATAGCTTTTTGATCAAAGAGCTTTCTTGGAGAGTTAGTATTTTTGATTTCTACAAACTTTATTCTACACAAAATATGTATGTGAATATCTATTTTTAATTACGTTTCTAATTGCTTGACGTAAATTGAGTTCTACGACTTATCGTTAGTTTATTCGAAAGCGTTAACACTTTACTTATTCTATGAATTAATTTTAAAAATTAATTCATAGAATGAAGTAAAGTATTAGCGCTTTCAAATGTAGTAATGTGAGTAGTATTTTGAATATAGTATTTTGAATATAGTAATATACATATATTACTATATGTTTATACATATCAAAGTATTTATATATAAGTGTGCCGAGAATACTAAAGAATTGACAATATGATATTATAATATTTATTTAAATAATTTTTAAGTTTTAAGGATTAAGTATACAATTTTGGAAACAGCGGAACAAAATTCATATATATTATATATTGTATATACATAGATATCCATGTGTTACGTACATATATACAAGTATATGTATACACTATTTGCGAACAACATCTGTGACTGAGCAAAATAGCAAACGTGATCTTATATTCTTCCATAAAATTAAGCAGAAAAAACGTACATATAATATTAGTTGCAAAATATTTGTTATTTTTGTGACAAATGGCCAGAAATTAAAAATATCTAACGAAATAATTGCAATTACAAGCATACAGTATACGTAATTCAATGATAAAAATTATATTATATTATTTTATATTATAGCAACTTTGTGTGTAAGACATTTGTCATACTGTCAATTGATGTAATTATTCAGAAATAAATGTGATAAAGCGATCATTTTCAGTAATGAAGTTAAAATGAATAGCAATCACAAGGTTATTAACTGATGATAGGAGCTTCTCTTTTGATGCTCGTTTCAAACTCGTGGCAATTCCACTGATTTATTATCTCTCGTTATTCTTCGCGCAGAGAATATAATGCTATTCAATCGTTTCAAATTATAACTAGATAAGTGTTCATGAATAACATTCGACATTAACAGAAATAAAAGAATAAAATTCTACCGCGACCGCGGTTCTATAGACTGATATCGTAGATGACGAAGAGAGGGGGAAAGAGAAGGTGGGTTAATTTTCCATTCTACAATTACATTCCATTTACTGCCACAATTAGCTCGATTGACCTAAATATAAGTCTATTATAAATCGCTATAGCGATGCAAATGCAGGACGAGAGCGCGGCGCGAAAATGGGAAAGCAGCCGTGCGCGGTGAAACAAAATTACAGCGGCAACTAATATTTCTCTGCGCCGGTCATGAAAGTCCATTTAAAGTTAAAATAAAGTTAAAACAAGCGGTAGCAGTCGCCGCCGGTGGTGGGATCTGGCACACCGTTACCGAGCTCGGATCAGAAATTAAGGAAAGAACTGCCAGAGAGGGGTTGGAACGCGTGAATCGCGACTATTTACGAAATTATTCAGGATTTTATCTACAGAGAGATATTTATATATTCCGACCACGTAAACCGCCCCTCACGGAGATTGTACTCTTTTCTTTGGCCGGAGCGCTTTGATCGAGATGCATGCACGAACGCTCATACAGATCGTCTACAAGATCTGCGAAAAATTTGTTCGTTTTTTGCAGTGTCCAGCTGTTCAAGTCGGCGGTAGATCGTCCACCAAATGGGTTCAAAAATGATTTAAGAAGATAAGGTGTCATAGGAATGACAAAAGAGAAAAATATAAAATTTTAGAGAGAACGTATGAATAAATATAGAAATATTAAAAATATATAACATAAAGAATAAAAATTTTTAAATAAAGTTAGAGAGAAAATTAGTATGATAAAAATAGTATATTTTATTACGTTCTGAAATATATTCTCGTTTTTGTATTTCATATTTAAGTGTAAAAAATCTTTTAACATACAAATATACATGTACAAATACGTATACAAGGCCGCAATCGAAAAAACAAGTATTTGATGCGAGTATAAGTTTTAAAGTAGGACAAGAAATAGGTTTCATCTGCGTTTCATTGTCAGTCTGGCATTAAGAGATTATATTATGGTTTGTGAGGAAAAGGGCCAAGGGAGGGTCGGAAAGAAAATCATTCCGACATGACGCCGTGTCGACACGCGCGAGGGATTTGAAAGCCATGAATTTTCATTTCGTCTCGAATCGTTTATTACTCTGATACTCTTCGCGGTACAGTCAAATCCGACGAATACGATACAGACAGTCGAAAGAGAGACAATTACACCGATTGGAGGGCATAAAAATGCATGAAGTCACCGTTCGAATTCTTTGCTATTTCGCGAAGCAATGATGTTACTGATATGTTTTCTCCTCTCTCCTCTCGCCCAGTGTATCTTTCAACCTCCGCGCGTAGCGTCGATATGCTGAAATCGATTTTTGCGAAAGGTACCTCTGTGAGGAATAGCGTAAAAGGACCGCGCTGTGCATAGCAATGCGACGCGATTCCAGTTTCCGCAGGAACGTTACACAAAATATCGCAAGTACTGCTAGTCGTATCGCTTTAACATAACCAAATATTTATGGAGAGTGGTTAAGAGAAATTCAAAGATATAGAACTGCATACTAAAACGTAACGCAGAGCTAAGTATCAAAATCAAGATCTTAATTAATCTTAAGTAATAAAAAGGATGTTTTGATAGAAAAATATGTACCGTCTTTAATAGAAGAAAAGCCATAATATGCAAAATTGTCAAATTTTTAGTGGAAATGATAGAAAACTTGCGATGACACGCGTATCGTGTCAATCGGGATGCGTTGAATTGAAAAGGATGCAATGACACGAAACGAAGTACTTTTCGATTAAATAGCGAACGTTGCTCTAGTATTGGACGAAATTACGATTTTGACAGAGCGCATCGCGCTGCTCTGCACGCGAAAGCACCACTTCATCATACTTTGTCGATTCCAACGATTTCGATCGATGCTACAAATACTGAGATATCGCAGAAGTTTTACCTGCGATTTTTTTTTATGAGTCGTAACGTCTTTATCGCGCAAACTCGTAGTTCGCAGAAAGACTCGCATCTTTTTTCTTTCTCAACGGTTTTGACGGCTCAGCGTGTTTTACTTCCTACATCGAGCAAGTACATTGGAAGCTGACTTATCAATGTTCCTTGCAATACGTCGCGGCTCAATCGTCACCGTTATGAGTGTCTCAATCAGTTGAAATATTGTTATTGCGGTGATACATATATGAAAAGTAATACAAAATATATCAATTATATATCAATATATGCCAACGCATCATATGTCAATATCATATATCAATTAACAAAATCAATTTACAAAATTTAAAAGAGAACTTATCGATCAATTATAAATTGATAATTAATTATATTTAATTTAATTGAGAATTAATATATATTTAATTTAATAAATAAAATAGTCAATTTTAATTTTATATATTACTGAATTTTATATAATCTGAAAAAAAGAAGTTATTATAGTTATAATTTTAATTATATCTAAGATTTAAAATAATATATGATAAAAAATTATTGATAAATAATTGATAAAAAATTGGCGAAATTAGATAAAATATTTTGGAAAAAAATACGATTATATATATATTATTTTTTTTTTCCTAAATGGAAGTGATTATATAATCATGCCACGTGTTATTCGCGGATTATTAGCTTCATGGAGAATTCTTGCCCAGAAACGGTTGTGGACGCACAATCGCGTATCGTGGTGATATGCAATTTCGAATCTTCCGGTGTATGTACGTACATACATCCGTACGTATGTATGAGGAGCTTATACAATGGATATACCGCGACGATTATTAGCCGTGAATACCTAGGACAGAGAAATTGCACCTCGATGGGCGGAGGAGAGAATAGACAGCGAGGTCTCATCCTCCGGAGCGACGCACGCCCGGGTAATATGATCCTTTCGACAGGAGGGGCGCGCGCGAGGATCCGAGCAGCAAAGAGCCACCTCACCGCACTCCTCATCTCGAGTTCTCAACCCCGTTGCTATCCGCCGCGCATCGCCTTGCAGCTCGATCTCCTGTGTAACCTCGTTACACTTGAGAACTCCCCGAAGACGAGAGACGAATGCTGCTAAGCGTGACGCGCCATGGCTGATACGTGCCGGCGTGTGTCGCTCCTGCCGATAATTACATCTTCGTTAGCAGTCGACGCGAAGAAGGTGGGACCTGTGAGACGAAATGCAGGAGAAAGAGGATGTAGAGTAGAGAAGGAATAGCGCGAATGCTCTTTTAAGGACGCGAGAGATAATGTAATGTAACTTTGGCAAGTAGTGCACGCGTATTTTGTCCGTTCTCTTAGATGCGTGCGGGACACGCTTGTCTTTGCTCTTTGTTAATTACGTTCGACGATGATGGGAATACCATTGTACGATGATGCGACGCGACGCGATGCGACGCGATGCGACGCGGTGCGACGCGGTGCGACGCGATTGACGCGAGTAATTTAATGTGAAATTTCCAAAGCATGTTTCCATGCGAATATGCGTTATCTTAAAGTCCGTCTGCGAGGCATCTGCGAAAGTGCGACAACGTGCTACATTTCCTCGAGACTATTTTAATCGACGATTTGAAGCGAACTCGCCGCCGACTTACGCGCCAAGTTTCCCACGCGGCTTTTTGCTTGCTCGCGTCGCTGCTTAGAATTAAGCAGAACTTTGATAAAGTTGCAGCAACTTCGTTACAGCGTCGAGTGCATTTGGCATATTCGGGGCGATATAACTCGCCTCTCTGAGGAAGACAATTTGATCAAGCGCTATTTACGGCTAAACGGCGAAGTAATTAATAATATAACGCAGCTTCCGAGACAGACTTCTGTTTTCAGATGATTGAAAGGGAGTACAAAAATTAAAAAGATATTCTTATATACGAGAAAAAAATTTGGTTTTTAAGCATAGATATTTGTCATGTATTTCTCTTATTTATCTATATATATATATATATATATATATATATATATATATATATATATATAAAACCTATTTGGAAATTGATGATATACTAATAGAGAATTTATAAAAATTAACTTTATTTTTTTTGTAAATTTTATTATTTATAAACTTTGGTATTTTAAATTTTCGTACACGCAACATCTAAAGGGATTCAGTAATTGGATATTACATGACATTCTGCATCAAATAAACATTTACGATCATCTGTGGGAATATCTATGTCAAGGGGTACACGCTTCTGATCCTTGGCAAACATCGGGCTAGTTTAATATCGCACCTCTCGTTGATGCAACTAAAGTTTAGCGGATTAATCTCAAGATTCTCAGAGAATTTCCTAAGTAATTTGTACATTCACCAAGCATTCATGCTTATATCAATCCTTTCCGCAGATGAAGTTTCGTGTGCGTAATATGCGGTAATTGACGATGTCGAATTGTATACGTAACGAGTGATCTCGCGCGCATGGTTAAGGAGTATAGCGAAACACTCAGGGGTGCGACGCATAACTCAAAAGGTGGTAATGGATGCACATAGAGAAAGAGAGAGAGAGAAATAGAGAGAAAGAGAGAGAGAGAGAGAAACTGAAAGAGAAAGTGAGAAAGAGAAAGAGGGAGAGAGAACGTCGCGGCGCGCGCGTACATCTTTCTTCAACCCCACGATCTCTTTCCATCTCCACTGCTCTCTCGAGTCTTCGGTTTCCTTTCGACCCTACTCTCCTTTTGGTCTACGACATTAATGCAAAGCGAGGACATGCGGCGACGACGACGACGAGAGCGTCGGTGACGGTACGACCCCGTCGCCGTGGACTACCCCGAGGATGCTTCTTGCAAGAATAAGAGAACAGGATCGCTGGGGATGTCCCGGGATTCTGTCCTCTATCGATCTCCCGCGTATATAGACACTAACTTGTGCCCTCCGCAAGCCGTGCTATGTATCTGCCATATATACATATACCGCATCTCTCTCTCTCTCTCTCTTTATCTCTCTCTCTCTCTCTCTCTCTCTCTCTCTCTCTCTCTCTCTCACTTCCCCTCTCCCCTCACTTTCGCCTTCTCTGTCTCGCCTTTGCTCATCATCCCTCTCTCTTTCTCTCTCGATCTCTCGATCTCTCCCTTTCTCACCCTCTCGGTAACCTGCTCTCATTCCTGTCTCTCTTTCTCCCTCTCTTCGTCTCGCTCTCAGTTAGCGTCTATTCGTCCACGACCATCCCCTCTCTCTCTCTCTCTCTCTCTCTCTCTCTCTCTCTCTCTCTCTCTCTCTCTCTCTCTCTCTCTCTTTCTCTCAGGTCTGACGACGAGGTTTCCAACACGCATACAGAAGCTCGAAGTTTGCACTCGTGTTTGTGTTACGCCACCCTCGAGCGCCACCGCTAACGCCACTGTCACCTCTCTTTCCCCGAGGTTCCCCCTGTGTGTTGCTGGTACGTGTCTGCGGGGTGGGTGAGATCGCGCATAGCCGCTCTCACCGCTGAAGAATGTGTTAGGTGCACATAAGCGGCGCGGACGCGTGCACAACGGGACGGAGGACGGAGGTTGCGCCGGGCTTCGTCGTTCCCTTTGTGTTTACCGTATTATCGAGAGCTGCGATCCCCGCCGTGTTTCCTTCAAGTCCATCAAATACCGAATATTGTTGCGAAATTTAGACGCATAACCTGCGTGTTCGTATGCGAGTTCTCTGTAAATACGATAAAATACATACACAGAAATTATTATCACTTACATACGCATATTTTAGGAATCAATTTTCATTATCAAAATAATCACAGAAGCGCTCATATAAGTAGAAAAATGACAGCCCGAAATTTTATCATCGACTGAAACTCTCGATATATACGATATTAGAAAACCGCAAGAAAAATAGAGACGAAAAATATGAAATATCAGAAGAGAAATGAAAAATTCTCTAACGTTTCTCTTTAATATTGTGACGATTCGTTTTTAATATGGCTGTTAGTAGCTTTTCGAGGAGGATAATTCTTCGTTTCGAAGCAGTTATATAATAACTATTTCTGATTTAAGTTTGTAAAAATTTTGTTTAAATAAATGCTTCATGTTACATTGTGTATATATTCACATGTCTATGGATTTTGCGAGCAACGGTCGATCGAGCGCGGAACAAAATTGGGACCGTGTCGTTTCTCGTGCACACGCACGTGCACATGTATTCGACGAATAAGTGGTGAACCAGACGATTTCCATATTACTCTCCCTATGTACCAACATTGAGAAATATTCGGTCGCACGAGCGGATGTGTGGCCTTGTGTCTCGGTTTTATCTCTTTTTTTTGTCTCCTTTTTCTTTCAAAGTACGTGAAACGCTTCTACGTTTTTGTTATCCTCTTGTTTTGGACGTTTTCTTGTCATGCAGAGACAAACATCGATTCATATCGTTTTGTTTTCAATACAAAATGAAACATGTAATCTAATTCGTATAATTTACACGTGTGCAAATATTGTTTACATTAAGATAAACAAATATTTTGACATGTAAATAAAATTAAAATTGCGTAAATCAATCAATTGATACAACGTTATATAAAAGTTGTACAAAGTAAAAAGAGCATAATACATATAAACTGTTATTATTAAAAAAATAATTTATTTTATTATAATAAATTTTATATGAAGTTTCTATATGATTAATAATATCAATTTTATATAACGTACAAATTTTATTTATATGATTATGTTTAATATATTGTACTATAAAAAGAATCCTGTTTTCTTTCAATATTTATGAAAGAATTGCTGCTTTATACGATCGCTGTTTCGATCATACTATAATAATACAGGAAATATTATATTATTATTCAGTCACTTTGAATCGTCAAGTCCGATAATTCAATTTCAGAAGATTACACAAGTTTGTCGTAATAATTACCTTGCCATTCACATTAATTGCGTAGACGTGGTTTAAACATGATATGTGCGATTGTACAATTAATTATGAATATCTTATTAAGCTGTTTATGATAATATAATACATATGGGATATATTATTAAATTAATTATACATTTAATTAGTTTGTAGTATAATATTCTAGTTGTTGAATTTTGAATAAAATAACAAAATTAAATTTTTAGAAATTTTTTTTAAGTAAGTTAAATTTTTATATAAATTATTTCTGCTCTTTTTATTCTTATTTGTGAGGCTTTTAGTCTTTATTGCTTTATTATCTCACTATTTTTATCTAAGGTTTGAGATTATTAATTACAAATTATATTAGATAAAAATCGGATTTTTTATCTTTTCATTTATTATACGTAATTATATATGTTTAAATTTGAGACTGATTGTGAGATGAATGTGTGTGTGTGTGTGTGTGTGTGAAAATTGAATGTGTGTGTTGAGTGGGTGGGTGATTGTATACATACAAATTCTCTGAACTATATATGAATAGTTGAACGTGGTAATATGTAAATTATATTGATTGGATGAAAGAAATGTTTTTTAAATAAGTATTATGTCAGTATAATTTATGAATTCAAAATTAAATGAAATTATATTGCATAATTTCTTAATTTGATCTCTGTTTCTTATAAATTGATTAATTATCGATATAATTAAACGCAAAAATTTAAACAAATACTCTTTTTCATATACAGAGATTTCTGATTTTGATGTACAAGAGATATTATTATAAAGATTTCCATTTTTTTTATATAAGATCACTAGTCGTCATTTTTGCGTCATTGTGTGTGGTCGATTGTGAAATATGAGCTAGGTATGCGGCTATACAGATGTTTTTTTTATCAATGCAGCTCGGTGTACCTACAAAGCCATCTTTCTGTTTACTGCATTATTTAGAAGTATGACCCACTTCCGGAAGTCCATTAAATCCGGGCTAGTGCTGTCGGGAACTTGAAGTACGAATATCCTGCTCTGAGAAACTGGCTTAAACGATAGTCACGTAGGAAGTACCACCGAAGTTGTCCCGCGGTACCATTGCTTAACATCAAGCGATGTCGAACAAAGAATTTGCAAAGCATTTGCACAAAGCATCCCCAGCTACTTTTAAAGTAGATCGAATGCATGACGTCTAAACAAACGCATTCCGCTTTATTTTTTATCTTTATGTATTGTAATCCGTTTTCAGAGATATTTCATGTTATTCATATAATTAATTATGTGGATTTTACATGTATATGTCAGAAGAGACTAATAATATGCATAAAGTTAGAAACAATAATACAGAGATAATTATATATCATATTTATTTTTATTTATTAAAATTACATTGTTTTATTATAAAATTTGCGTAACATAAACATAGGATATTAAAAGATTGAGCATTCTATCATCATCAAAAATATAATCATTATATAATTAATCGTTCATTTAGTGAATCAGGCATGATTTTTTAACACATGGTCAATGAGCACGGTAATTTTGACATTTAAATGTCATTATCGCGACGTTGTCACTAAAAATCATATTTCACACGCAGGTGACACTCGTCACGTTAGCCTTTTCAACGTACTCTTAATTAAAATGTGCTTGATCTAGTGCATACACGCAGTATGTGATGTCAATAAAAATCCGCTTGCATTGTAATTTAGCTTTTGTTACAATTCGAAACGAAAACACTTGACATAACACGTTTATAGATGAGACATATATAACTGTAAAATCTATTTGGAAAAGTGTATGGAATATGGAAATATTAATTATATACACAACATTATTTTTCTCTCTATTATTAACGAATTATTTTCTTATAAAGATTTTATTTGTATTAGCATTCTGCTTTATTTCTCTTTTAACAATGTAAAGTTTAAATTTTTATACCTGCTGTTTATTTGCATAAAACACTATCATTAATTATACGCTCTTTTTACGATGAACTTTTCATTCTAATAAGAGTAGATAAACCCATAGTACACCATTAGCAGCAGTCACCACATGAAAGAGTGTATCTCGAAAAAGAAGACGAGGAATAGGGACGACGTATGGTGAAATAGAAATTTTCTTCGTTGACGTGACGATTTGTACGAGCAACAGGCAACTTTCATTAAGCCTTTTGGAGCCGCGCAATTTCTCTCTCTTCTTTCCTCTCGTTCTCTCTCTTTCTCTCTCTCTCTCTCTCTCTCTCTCTCTTTCTCCTTTTCTCTTCGTTTTCCTCTTGCGTTTTCTTCGTCGGTATGGCTTATGTATGTAATTGTACGAAAGCTGGCGCGCGATGCATGCGAGAGAGAAATGCATCGTGCGTGTGTACGTCGACGTAGAAGGCGAGAACGAAAGCGAGAATGATAGAGAGGGTGGGAGAGAGAGAGAGAGTGAGGGAGGGAGGGAGGGACGGAGAGAGGGAAACGTCCGGGTCATTCACGAGTCGCGCGCGCTCTCGCATTCAAGCATTGTGCCACGCCAAGAATTGCCAGCGGCGGCGTTTGGATGCACGAGCGAGCGAGCGCGACGGAGATGCCTCTCGTGTGTTTAAGCGCCGTTAGCGTCGCATCCCGTAATCCCGTTCCGCGTTTTCGCGTCGCGTCGAGTTGGTCCTCATGCTGCTCTCAAACGTAATTAAAGCGACGCAAACGATGCCTCTCTCGGTTGAACATTGTTCCCACGTGTCCGCGAGAAAACTGCCAGTCAATCTTTTATATCTTTTTTTTTGGGAGCACTTTTTCAGCGAGGTTTCTTGAGGTCAGTTATATATGGCAGACAAATAAAGATGTTTATTGAAGTCTGACAATGAGAACGTTTATTTATTAATAGGAAACGTAAGAAGACTTTTATTGTTTATTTATTATATATAAGTTTATTTATTTATTATATATAAAGAGCGAAAATTTGAATGTTGTGTATGTTAATAATTAATACAATTAATAATAAATATTAAATTTTTTTTATTAGACTGAATCTGAAGATATAAATCTAAATAAATAAATGGGGAATGAAATATTTTTATTAAATTTTCTTTATCTTTGTTTTTTTTTTAAATGTAGACTATTTATTTAATTGGACGTTGCCTCAATAGAAATTTAATTTAAAGCTTTATTTAAGCACATCAAGATGTTTAATCCCAAAGGAGAAAAACGCGCGAAGCGAAATAAGCGAAATAAGGTAAACGTTTCACGGATAATTCCCTTAAGCGGATAGCAATTTCTGCTTGGTGTGAGGAGTTGCATTAAAATATTAATCGCGCACTTGAACACCGCGCGAGCGAAAATCTCAACTGCCGCGTGCAAAGCGGCTGCTGCTGCTGCAAAAATGTGAAGTTTGTCGGCGAGCGGCGAACCAAAGAAATCACTCTCGCCCAGACCTACGTACCGTTCAACGAAGTCTCTTTCTCGTTGAAAACTTTCGGTAGAAAGTTTTTTCCCTCCCACTCATGAGTTCTCTCAGCACTTCATACGTACCGCTGATAGTGCATGTATCTATATATCTATATATCTATCTATATATATATATATATAAAGAAAAGAAAGAACGAGGAGGGACCTTTTTATCTGTTTTCCATCGGGCAAAACGAGTTGCCTTTTGTACGACGGTCGATAAAGGGTGGAAATGATGATCCCTTAGGATGAGCCGCGCGCCGAGGGAGAACTTTCAGGCAACGTTGAAGACTAGTCGTATTAACGACATTGTGGATTTGCGGCGGCGATGGCGACAGCGGTTGCGGCGGGAAGGGAGTTGCGGAAAGGGTATGGTCGTTTTATCACGCTCGTATAACGAATTATAAAGCGAAGGTCGCGATCGGACGACCACGGAAATCTGCTCAACACTGGAATAATCTTATGGCTGTATAATACCGCTTTCCCGACGCGGTAGTACCATCGTCGTTTCGGAAAATCGCTTGCAGCACAACATTGCACATTGTCGAGTTACATATCATACTTAGTATGCTGTGCATAAGGGAAAATATAAGACAAAGTATCGCCGGTAATAATAAAAAAAAATTATGACCAACAATCTTTTCTAACCACATCAATCGTCTATTTTGTTTTTAACCAGAATATCGGGTTAGAATATTCGGATTTGTATTTCGTCGAAACTGCATCTAACGATTTTCAATACCCTACACATCTGCTCGGCTTAGTTTTAATTACGAACGCGAGTATTGTTGTAGGTCGTTTAGCGTAATTAAAAGTAATTAAAGTACGGGCCGGATGTGTTTTGCACCGGCTCGTTGCGTTCGAGTAGTGAGCGATTTTTATCCCAACTTCGATTCTCGGTGGAGTTGGAAAATTTTAAGTTTGCCGGGGTGTAAATAAAGCCCGATCGCGGATGGGGCAATAAAATTGTAGACGAGAGTGCAAGTACATAAGGCACACATATGTGCAATATCATTTGCGCGATATATACAAGAAGTGTGCAAACATCGTCTCCTCGTTTCTTCGACAGAATTCAATATTTGTCCCTCCCGAATGAAAGTGTATTATCGCGTATCAATCAAGAAGAACAAATGTTTGCCGAAAGACGGAGGCGGCAGTAGCAGCAGTAGCTTCGACTTCGACTTGGACTAGCTGTCGAGAAGACTACACTCCGTGTCATATACGAAATCACAGCCGACGAGAGTTTAATTATCCAACGATTAAATATCTGTCAGGTGGAAGTTTGATCTGTGACTATGACCGTATAATATGATATGAAAACGCGCGCTCGATCGCGGTCGATTTAATCGCTACGCCTGGTTCATATTGCATCTCGTGAGACGAACTGTTTAAATTGCATCGCGTCACACTGATGTAAAATGCAAGCATTACGTGAGACGAATCTTCCCGCGACACACTTTGTACAGGATGTTACTGAAATACTTTGGCAAGCTTTGCAGGTATGTTTCTCGATCAAGTTGAAATCAATCTTCTCTTAGCGGAAATTTTATTGAGATGTCTTCCTTTTTAATTTTAAATATTAAATATGTTATTGGCAACATTTTGAAATCGAAATTCTATTAAAAGTTTACTCGAAATTGAGAATACAGTAACTTTGTTAATCGTATCTACCTGTAAAATTTAATTAAAGATAAGCTTTATATTTCTAATGGTTTGTATTTTGTTTATGCATACTTTTATGATATTTAAAAGAAAATAAACTATATTAATGGAAATGAAACTACTATATTTAAGAGCTAAATCTGCAAAACTTGTTTAAGCACTTTAGAAACACACTGTACCATAAGCATTTATGTGGAAATTGTCAGCGTCTTTCTTCGCCTATTCCTACATAGACTTCAATTTTGAATTTTGCGAGGCTAGACGGAGTGGCAAATCGGATTTCCCGAATTGTCGAGATCTCCGCTTTTCCCGGAGAAGCATAATCGAAAACCAGTTTGAACGGTTGGGTACACGTGGTCGATAAATAGTCAGACGAAGGTGTGTGAATATCATTGAAAGATTTGCAACTTGCAAAGGGACACGATAGATTTGTCTGTTATTATTACAATTATTAGGACAACGCGTAATTCTTTGTATATTTATATCTTTCGGGATTTCTGCAGCAACTAGAAAATATGTTTTAATTGTAAGCATTTGTTGACTCATTGAGAAATTGTCACGTTGCTAAAAATACCGGCAGTCAATTAACTATTTCTGTAAAACAATATTTTTGAGAGTCTGATAATAGTCTGTCCGTATCTACTGTGCGACGAAATATATTTTGAGTTAGTAAATATAATTTGATGCTTTCTAATTTAAAATCTGATTTGAAATTATTTCCTGACTATATTATTTTAGTTACTTATTTTATATTTAGTATTATCTTTAATTTCGATTTACGTTTTAGAAGTAATAGTTTTACGCATAATTGGATCAATTTTGACTTATAACAAAATTTCTTTTATCCTATACATGTTCTAGATTAAATTTTTATAATGGATTTTAATTACACGCACAGAAATTATATATCTGTATATAATTGCATTTTTAAATAATTTTTTCGGTTAAAAAAATAAAGGTATTATTTATACATAAATTAAAAAAAAAAGAAAAACACTTTAAAAATAAAAATTATTTATTGTTACAATGCACACGTGAAATATTTGTTTAGATTATTGAGTTTTATAAAAATATTATTATAATTTTTTAATTATCAGTATATATACTCTTGTATTAATCTTGTTTGATTCAGAAATTATTATAAACAGTGAATTAGACATTTCATTTCAATTTGGTGTACAAATAATAGCTGAAAAGTTACTTTAAATATAATAGTTCTCTTGGGAAGTAAATAAATATTAAGACACGTCTTTTCATTAAGACGATGACATTATTGCTGCACTACTTGTGCATTTTTATCGGTGCTTACAAAGTTTAATTACTAATCTGTCCTTGCACAGTCAGCGTATAGATATAGAGGGCAAACTTAAATTAGCATGCATACGAAGGCTTTGACATCGAGGCACAGTAGAATTAATATTCACAGCAAGGGCAGTGAAATCCGAATCAGGGTGCAATCACGGCAGTTGAATAGCAGAGGGGGTGCAGAGATATAGTGTTAATTATGTGCCAAATAAATTAGCAACTTGTTGATTGTCATTAATACTCGATAAAGCTAGTTGAACATCCAATAGCCCTCGCGAAACGTTGGGATACTTATAAACCTTAATAACAATGCATGTTATGGTATGTCGCGTAGATCACGTGCAGATTTATAGTCAATATCCCTAATCGGCATTATACATTGCAAATGCGAATCACGCTTCAATGTAACGAACGCGTGTAAACACGCGATCATCGTTGCGATTAATACAATTCAAAATACAAGATAACATTCGAATTGTTGCTATAGAGAAATGCAAAATTAAAAAAAATCTTGTTAATAAAGAAAATGTGTGTGTGTGTGTATTAGAGAAAAAAAAAAAATGTTTTAATATTAAAATTAAAATTCTAAAAGCTTTCTATAAAATAAAATTACAATTTCGATACAAAAAATAAGCATTTTATATCAAATTAAAACAGCATGTTTAATATATGATTTATATGTACAGTTGCAAAAATATTCTGTTACATAATGTAATTAATTGATATTGGAATTAAAAATTGATCAAAAATATAAAATAACAGTAATAACTTATCATTTTTGTTTGTTTAAACGAATTATTTTTTCTATCTCACTTTTTGACTTATTTGTATGAAAGTATACTTTATATTTCTCTCATATTATTTTGCGAAATTTTTTACGAGGCATTTTCCGCGAAAAAATTTATCAAATGATATATATTTGTTAACAGTGTGTTAACATCATTATTGAAAAATATTAATGTGAAGTATATAACACTTCTAGTTTTCGAATCTTATTAATGCACAAGAAATTAATTATAACGAACAGATAAAGGAGGACATTTTTATTTTGGTAATAGAAGAATAATCTTTATTAATAAAATATATCAAACAACGTACATATAGTTTATTTATATGTTCAACATTTTCAGTAACAAATAATATATTATTAATACATATTTTATGCATATTTTTATGCATAGTATCAACAGATTTTTATCTGATGCATCATAGTAATTTAAATATCACTTTCGGCTGAACTATATTTTTTCGATGTTTAATAATATCGTCGAATGAACGAATGTATGATGTTGTTTCGCACTTTGCAGATAGCCATTATATATTCTTTTGTGCATTCCGGTACTATACTTTTGTACATTCAGCCTCGTCGTAGTCGGCTTATATTATATCTCGTTTATGAAACTCCGGCGTATTGTTGCACTATCCTGTTCCACTCCTTCGGGAAGGATCGCTGAATGTGAGAAAGGACCTTCTTGATCTGACGTGTTTCCTCTGGGCTGCATTGCGGGCAGGAACCTCTCAAGACCAGCGGCACTAAACCTAGATAAAATGACGACATACAAATCTCTGACAAAATTTTCGAGTCGATTTTTATTAACGTAGTTATTTAAGTTTATGTGCGTGAATAATTCCTTTCAAGATTCATATAATATTATTGCAAACTAATATTATAATATTGTATAATATTATAAAAAATGTATGTAATAATATTTATTAACGTTTCACATTTTCGCGAGTATTTATGTATATACATAGTTTGTTCCGGAATGTTTGATGCTAATTTTGATCTTTTATGTTTTATGGAATAAAACTGGGCGTATAAAAAAATAAAAAAGATAATATGAATAGCGTATTGTTAGTAAATATATACGTTCAATATTTAATATTTTTAATAAAGCATTTATACGCTGGTGTGTAATTTCCAAATTTTCAGATTCAGTGAGTTTAGATTCTATTTCTGTAGTATATACATGCAAAAGTGTTCAACCCCTATGTTTACTCTGCGACAATGGAAACGCGACAATTAGCGCGATGTACTTGTTCACGTATCTCTCGTGTATCTCTCTGGAAATTGAACTCACCGAAATTATACCAGTTGCAAACTCCTTGGTTACAATTATTTCGATATAAAAAATATTTCAAATTAAATTTGAAAATATTGAAAAGTATCTTTTTATCTTTGATTATTTTTTCCTTTAATAAAAGTTTAAGAATTTATCTTTTTTCGCCGAGAATTTTCATTGGTGCCAGGCAAAGAGGATTAGAATCTTATTTTAAGTCTTGTTCAGGATAATCGCGGAATATGAACTTTTCGTGATGGGTTTATTCGAAAAGGAGGGAGGAGACGTACTTTTCAAGCGTCGTCCAACGGGATCGCACGGTGCTTCTCCCAGGGCGCACTTAAGCTGTCTAGTCAAGTAACGCTTGTCGCTCAGTGCTATGTTGAGTTGATCGTCAGAAACTCTCGATCTGCCAGATTGCTGTCCCTCGTTGTTGTCCAATTCGGCCGCCATTGTTGCGGCGAGCAGGGCGCAGACGAGGATAAGAAACTGCAACGTAATTGCATGTATTGTATATATAAATGACCTATAATAGTTGCATTAATTATTAGAACGCACTGCGGTACTGCGTAATTAAACGGATAATATTAGTGTAATTCCAAAAGTAATTATTGACTCTCGGTTGTTCCCTTCTTGGATCTTGATAATTAACAGACACGGTAGACTTCGCGCGTATAAAAAAGCTGGCCTGAAATCTCTTTACGCGAGTTTCCACGCGGCGCTAAACTTATTAACTCTGCCGCGCGATATATCCATCTCCGACGGCGCTTAACGTGATTATACCATCTGCAAGTATTATGGTAAATGGGTTCCCGAGGACGAGACAGAGAACGCGACGCGCACATGCGGATAGACATTTCGCATGAGGTGAAATTAGCTGCACGGCCGTCCGACAATAAGGGCGGAAGCACGTCTGTCATGCGGTAACGAAAGCGGATAAGGAAGGGCTAGCCTGCAGGCTAGGCAGGCGGAGCACGCCAAAGCTAACATGGCTAAACAAGCAGCACAACCACCGCGTCGTGCCGCTGCTATACGACGACGGTATGCGAGATGCGAGTAGCTCCAATCTCTGTTTGCTCGCCTCATCTCTCTTCCTCCCCGCGGCGTTTCATCGCGCACGGGCCGAGCCGCGCCACGTCTCGTTACGCTGCATCGCGTGTCATCCTCGGGGTCGCCACCTTTAAATTATATACCCTGTCTCTCCCTTTTTCATAACCATTCACTCTAATACGGAAAGTGAATTTTCTTCTCGACCTCCGTCTACCGCAACACGTTCTGGTCTCATTAAGCGAATCTTACGCTTTAAAGAAGAAATCAGTCCAAGTACGCCAGCGAGCGAATGTTCTACTAATTTTGTATTTAAAAAGAATTAATTATTATTATGCGAAATAAATTACTTGCTTTTTCAATAAAGCAAGGAATATATTCAATTTATACATATATAAAAATACCGGCAATTAAAACAAATTAAATACTTTGGATAAATGGTTTATAAAAAGATATTTTTATTGAATGTGAAGCTCAATACTGAAATGGATATTGGATACCATTTATTAAATTTTCAAAACATCAAATATGTACTATATGATATGGACATATGAAAAAGTGATATATTCTGTTTTGAACAACGTATATTTGTTTGAAAGTGCCAACACACTACTGCTCGATGATGGTCTCGCCGCTGGTGACAGTTTTTATGTCTCGAAACACATATACATTCGTATATACATATATACACTCACATTGAATTTAGGTCAATTGACTCTTTGAATTTGTGCCAATCAGAAAAAAGATATTGTGTGAATGTATGTGCGTGTTTTTCACGTTGCTTTATATAGACATTAATCAAACGAGTTTATGAAGACGTGTTGATTGTCCGATGTGATAGCTTCGACATAGAAACGTATTTCCAGATTATTACGAGCTCGTGTAATATACCTGAGTTTGTAGCCAATCGAATTCCTTCGCACGCTGTTTATTGGATTCCTTTGACATCCTTTGTGCCAACGTATTTGTACTGATCGTGGACCTCGTCCCTCTTTTGCATATCACCTCACGAGTAAACCCGTTTGACAGCCCGAGCTGCAATCGGGAACGTATGATTCGTCGCCGCGCCGGTTCGACTACATTTTTATCTTTTTTTTTTCTTCTTTTTTTACGCGCGCGTTATAATTTGAATTTTAATCTCATCGCCCTTTCACTGCTTTCTCCGACCTGGATTTCGAATAACCTCGGGCTTTACGATTGTCGATCTTCTTTCTTGCCTTCGCGGCTCTTTGCATACACACATAGTCAAGTTTATGGCATTTTTTTTCATGCCGTGATATCTTGTTTTATAACACTAATATTCATCACGAAATAATATACGTGAGACGGTTGAATAAAATTTCTTACAGGAGTAAAAATTTTTGGTGTCATGGTCGAATTTGAAATAAAACTTTATCACGTAAATTTTGTAGAAAATTAGTGAAAATAGGAAAATGTCAATTGTAAATTGTTGATCGTAAAATTTACATTCAAAATAACATGTTTAAGGACCTGCATCCACCCACACAAGTCTCCATGATCCAATTGCAGCTTAATCACGACGTAATTACGTTTCGCATTTCAGATCGTACTTAGCGCGCCTGCCTCGTCGTCGTCTGTCTGATTTCCCGGTGGAGATCCGGCATCTCGAATTTCGACTTTTGTGGCAGAATCCTAATAATTTCGACGGCTCCGTAAATCACGGCGCGCCCGTGTAGAGACATACATATATATATATATATATATATATATATATATATATATATATATATAGCGCGAGGTCCGGGAGTGATTTGTGGATTCGATGCGGGCGCGCTCGCACAAAACCGCTTACTTCCGCAAACTGGCGTAAATTATAAGAATTATTGCCCGCTCGAAATGGCAAATTGGTAGCGATATAGATTTTATCGTTGGCACGTTGCGCCTCGCGATAAACCGTTGCGTTTGCGTTGTTGTAATGCACCGGAATGTTTCAAATGTTGCTCTCTCGCTTTTGATTGTACATACATACATACGGCGATTCGCATACGGGCCGTTAATTACGTCGCATTGAATGCGACCGATAATGCGCCGTAAGCATACGACAAGAACTGTCACGAGAACTGTCGGTATTAGTATAGTATTAATTACGCTTACATGAGAAACTTCCATATATAGCGATAATTACATATATCGTGCAATTACATAGACCACTTTCGCTCCGTTTCAACTCGATAATTTATTCTCGCGTCGGCATCGTCACGTTTGCGTCGCGCGAACACATTTACGCGGTTATAAAATTAATTTGCATTTACGCTGTGCTGAGAGAGGAGATTCCTTCTCTCTCGCGTCGATGAATGGTAACCGAGAGATATACCTATCAGAGAAAACGCACACCTTCCTATAAGTTATACGTTCGACCGATATCGACGTCGCGTTCGATAAATAATAATTTAGCGACATGCCGCCACGTCGATGCGGCATTATTTGCGGCCGCATTAATTTATGGTTATCAAACTAATTTACAGTTGCTTAGCGGTAATCGAGATATACTAGCAAGATTGTCGCCGCGATCGGTAGCCGCGTCTTCGCATTTGATATCGAGCACGATCAGTAAATAACATCGTCAATAAATAACATACCTTGCTCTTCCTACTATAATATTTGCGCGTAGAACGGGCCAACTGTTTGGAGCTAAATTAATGTAGATCGTAGATTAATAATAATTAATCGAATAATAATTATCGAACAAACTCGCGTTTGTTATATGACCGAAATGCATTTATACCAGGGTTCCATTTTCTATATGCAAAAATTGCAAAAATTCTCAATAATTAACAAGCACACAGAAAAATTGGCGTGCCTCTGAATCTTTAATTTTGTGATGTTATAATACAATAGATTTTTTTAGTAAGAATTACTTTGAACATATTAACTGAACATATAAACTGTGCCAAACATACTCTATACAGAGAATAATGCTAGAAAAAATCAATTAGTAGTTTATTTAGCATTAAAAATCTTGTAATTTTATGTGAAATGTAGTTTTCTCACATTTTTATTATCATAAATAGAGATTTAAAAATTATTTTCTGTAGCGTCAAAGAGAAAGTTTTGTTTATTTTTTTATTCATTATACTACGATAGAAGGCTGTAAACGCGCCTTTAGACCACAATGTGGTTGCAGTAAGGTTTACGAAATCGTTAGACAACTTTTGCGATTGTTATTCTGGTCGGGCAATGTTTCCACACCTTTCGCATAAGTATACGTATGAATTATAATGTTATAGCATTGTCGATAACCCGCTGTTTCAATCGCATCGCACATATAACCGTTGCACTACGTGCGGAAATTCGATAATTTAATTTTATAACACAGGGAAATTCTCTTTTCTTTTATAAGATTTTATTCGTGACTCTAAGTTGCTTTTGGTGAGCACACATGTCAATTATTTAAAGTTTTCATATTACTTGAAAGACATGTGTCTATAAGCATAAAAATCAATAAAAAGTATGTTATAAAAAATATTCTTTTGTGATTTAACTTAATTAATTAAATTTAAGTAGATTTATTTTCATTATATTAATGTTTTTGTAGAATTTTATGTATTTTGCACAATATTTCAGATTGAAAGGCATTCGTGAAGATTTAACTCCGATAATAATCAATATCCTGTTATATTTATGCAAATCAATTAAGATACATAATGATGCACCTGTTTCGTTAATGTAAATTATAATAGAAGGAATTTTTTATGAGATTTATCTCTATTCCTGGTCTGTAATATTTCTTTTTTCATATTGTACGCGCGTATATATGTGCGTATAGCTGTTACTACTATTACAATTTCGGAGTGTAACGCTTTCAAACACATTACAATGTTTTTGTAAACGTGCAAGGCGTAATTATTTTACATGATGCGCTCGTTTAACCGTATAAAGGTATGCAACAATGAAACATTATTGGTTTAATCTAATGGCGCATTAATCCGAGCCTTTGCGTACATGCAAACATTTCAACATTTCATTTCAACAAACATTCGTTCCAAATTCGGTAATATGGTCTGTAAAATACGTCTTTATTGGCTTTCAATATTTGCTTCGTTTAAATAGAATATCTGTATCCGGGAAGCAAAAAGATATTATATAAAATTTATTTTTTTCTGGAAAAAGCAAAAGTCATTAAAAAATTTTCTCTATAAATAAATTAAATAAATTATTCTATTAAAATGTTTTTTTATCGCAAATATAATAAATTTACTTTAAACAAATTAATTATATAATATTTATTTTATTGCTATTAATACGCATTATCAAACCATATTTGCAAACTTTAATCGTAGCTTTATTTATTTTGTTATGTATTTTATTTGCATATGTTTATGTATTTTATTTGCTTGCTTTATTGATTTAATGACAATATAAATATGTTAAGATTGATAATTTTGAACTTGTCAGATACAAATATGCGTTTTGTAAAAACCGCGCAACTTCTGAGACACACATCCCAAGCAAGTATGCAATTATGTAAAGTAGAACAATTTTTTAACACGAATTTATTTGCCACTGGTTTGTACGGCTGAAACGCATTACAATAAAAATAAATCGCCTGGAAGCGCCGCGGTAGGGTCTCCCCTATCCTCAAATACTCTGCCGTAAATGTACGACACCGAGCGAATCCGCGAGGAGGATCCTAAGTATCTCATGTCGCATCCTGAACCTGAACGCTCGATGAATAAGTTCCTTGAGGCAATCTCGTAAAGACAGGTTATCGGAGAGCGAGAATTTTCCCTGAATACCAAAACAAAACCACCCCGTTCTCCTAAACGCGTGAGCTTCGCAAGCGAGTCGGTTTCTCCCTCGAGGGCTCTCTCCCCCGAAACTTTAAATCACCGGTCGCGTATACACCTATATAATAGGGGTGAAGGGAGATTGCGTATCGCGCGCGTGAGAGTGTGCATCAACCTGTTGCGCACGTTCGTCACTCACCTTGATTGCGGAAGCCATGCTAAAATTTAGAATTTTGATCGGTGTTCCAGATCGCGCCGCTTGATTTTGGATGTTTTGCAAGATGATATATCGAACAGCGATATATCGATCGAGATAATGAGAAATGACTGCCGAAAGAGTCTCGAATGTGTACTCCTCTGCTTGATAGCTCCGTTGGTCCTCTCACTACGAAATCACGCGATGCACTGGGCCTAGAGAGGTATGTATCTGTAGTCTTTTCTCCCCTTCCTCTAGATAAGTACTAAAGTGTGCATGACGCGTAACACGTGATATATACTAGCACTCCAGAGAGGTGCTTGTTGTCTTCGATTGCCAGCAATGTTAAAGGAAGGGGAAAGTGCGTGACGTAGCGAGAAGTAGCACTTTTTCACCTTTGATAGATATGCATAAGCGGATGTCGTTATTTTATGCGACTTTCGTTGACATACTGTTTCTTTCGCAGAAACTAAAATGGTGAGAGATAGAAAGTTATTAAGCATTCTCAAGCTTATATCTAGGATAAAAATTAAAGATTTACAACATTTATTATATCCCATTTCATGTGAATAAAATTCCCGAAAATAATTAGAAGACTAAATAAAATAGCTTAAATAATGCTGCTATTAAATAATATAATTTTTAGGTTTGCAAGAATAACTTTGAATATATTGTAAAATTCTTATTATTACATAATTCTTCCAATTTAAATTTTAATCTTTTACCTTAAATTATAATTCATTTATAAGAGATATTTTTGACAAGAAGAAAAGAAATAAGAAATCTAGCATAATGTCGAACTGAATTTTTCTTTATTATTATGATTATCGTTGACAAATTTTACAGTTAGATGTAAATAGAAAAAAGACGTAAAAAATGTCAATGGAAAACAAATGTTTTTCGTATAAGTTTTTTTGTGAAAAAACCGCCTCTTTTTCCAATTATTTTTTTCGAATATTTCACATGTATTTTGTATTGCAAGTTAATTTTTTACTCTTTTTTATTTTTTAGATGATAGATTTAAACTAAACACTATTATTATTATTTTAAATGTAAATTGCATTTTAATTCAATCAAAGTCGAACTTGAATAAATTGTCTTAATTATAGATATAAAAACATAGTATTTTTTTAAAATGTACTTTAGTCATTATTTTAATATAATAAAAAAAACTAAATTTGTGTTTTTAACATTTATTTTCTATTAGAAAAAATAAGTTTTATATCTCTATCTAATGTATGAATATTATTTTATTATATCATATGCATATGCATATGACTATTCGTTCATTGTTGTGTCAATACACGCGGAACAGAACGGAACAAATCGTCAATTTCTTAGAACTTTGTAAAACTCAAAGCAGATTTCATTAGATAATAAACCGCCTAGTCGATTTCACTTATTGAAGAAATGCACTATCATTAACAGCTTTTTATTTAATCTCTTCAACGGAAACGAATTTCATCCATTTAGACAAGAAAATAAATCGCGGATTTATCGACTTATATTTTTCGATATGCTTTAGAATGGTGATTGATTATATAAATCGGTTAAATATTGTTGGTTAATGTGATGTATTTTTAGTTGGATTAAGTTGTTATAAAACTCGAACGAAAATAGTGCGTCTTGTTTATTCAGTACTGTCGATGAACTCTGCTATCTTGGTTCCTTGCGAATGTATTGACCGAGATATTTAAAATTAGAAGAGATACAGCAGTAATTAGTTCAACAAATAACTAACAATCTTATAACGTCTTTGTTACTCAACTATTTTTAAAGCTAATTAAATCATGTAATTTATCTCTCTTTGGGATTTCTAAATTTGACATTTTATTTAATTGCTTGTAATTTTCATGTCTCTTAATCTTTTTATTTTTAAAGAAATACTTTAAATCTTGGTAGATATTGAATATAGATACTATATAATGAAAACAAGTAGAAAGAGGTGCCGAGTATGAATATTTCCATATTCCAACAGAATTAATCATCACGATGTGAGATAAAATATATCCGCCACCATGTAAAAATATGCATTTATCTCGTCGTATGTTCAGACACAGGTCTCGGCTTTTTACATCGACTCTATGCCCCTTAATGTGGCATTTGCATCGCAAATTCCATCGCTATTTTCTCCGCTAGATACATCCGATCCGCAAAGTTGCATCGTTATAAAAGCAATCCCGATAAAATCACCGACCTGTCTCTCTCTGGGACGAATAACGAGTCAACGAGCGTATTTTTCGGCGCGCATGCGTCCGTGTTTCGTTTTGTTGCTGTCACTCTAACTCTGTCGTCGACCCCCCCTTTTTTTACACGTTTCACCGCGACTTCACGACCTGGAAGCGCGAGAAAAAATTTCTGGCTAAAATCGACGGTTTTAATGGGCGTCCGGTATGCGATGTTATAAGTCGAGGTGTTCGTCATTCGTGTTCGCATATGTAACGCGTGCTCGTCCACGACGATAACGGGTTTCGAAAGCGAGATTCGACAAAAAATAAAAAAGAAGGAAGATGACCTGGGAAGAGAGGCGTGAAAAATACGGTTGTGTCGGCGAGAGAGCGGACATGGCAACTCAGTCTCCATGTCAACGAGATGGACCGACGATGAGGGAAACTTGTACCTTGTATCGATGAAGGTTACATCGGCCGAAATTCAACTGTGCACTCTCGAATCGAAAAAGTTTCTGTGGCATCGCAGCAACAAAATTACATCGACGACAGCAAAGAGAGTAAATTTGCACAAATCTGAACAAAATGTAATTAAATTAATAGTTATTGCATAATTAAATTAATGAATAACGTTAATAATATTCTTGATTATTCACTATTTATGATTGATAAATAATGAAAATAAGGATAAGCTACATATATTAATTGTATATGGATTATTCAATCGTTCATTAGAAATTGATTACATTTTGGATGCAATAATTAACGATTAAAACAATGTTGGAGGCTTTTATGAAATTTGTATATATTAGTTAACTGCAAACCAAAAAAAAACTCGCAATTAATACAGAGGGAAAAGAGGAAATATTTCTCTCTCATTTAAATATGAGATGAAGATTTTTATGCAAAACTTATATAGGTTGGTCATTATTTATTCAACTTTTCATGTCCAATGTTATATATTTTAGTAATAAAATTAACAAAATAATTTTTTTAATTAAAAAAAAAATTTTAGGTTTACTTAGAATAAATGAAGTTTACAAATAATGTGTGTATGTCCTTTAAAATTGTACTTTAAAATTGAAATCGCGGAGAGTTGTATCTCAATTGTTTATAATTCAAAAGTTCTGAATATTTATAAATGAAAAAATATAGATAAGAATACAACAAATAAAAAATATGCTGTTACGTTTACCAGTTGCAAATTCTCTATGTATTGGAGATTTCCACGGCATCAAGCTGGCGGTACCCCAGAGGAAGCAAATTCCAGTCCCGTCGACGTGCCGAACGATTGCGTCGATTTGTTCGGCAGTTTCCGTAGAAAGATTTAATTTTCCGGGAGCAACGAGGAGTGTATTTCTGTTCGGAGATTTTCGCACAACGCCGGCGGCATCCGAAAAAGGGCGGATTCCAACCCCGTCGACGTGTCGGAGCGATCGTGCTTTCGCGCTTCGATTTTTTCCGCGCCGCCTCTCCGTCATCGGTTCAGTCTTCCTTTTTTTCGTCACCCGACTAGGTTGTCGGGAGCTGTTTGAATGGGCGATCGTTTCGAGGCGATCCGATTGTTCCAACGGAACGAGTTTACCCTAAAAAAAAAACCCGATGGGGAAAAGGGGAGATCGATGGCTTATTGTGCTGTTAGTCACGTCGTGTGGCTCTTCCGAAGAGAGATGGGGGAGGAAGTATGGAAGGGGAGGTTTAATTTACTTCGCATTGAGTTTATTTAACATTTGTAGCCGCTTAACAGCGCAATGGTCTTGTATTTTTTTAGCGGCGCATGCATATTGAGATGCCAATTTAGGGCGCACGCGTGTATAAAATATATAAATAGATTTTTTATATTATTTAATTTAATATAATAATTGCATTCGATAATTTCCTAAATTTATCGAATATTTAATGAATTATTGTTTATTTATTCCAGATAAATTTATGTAAACTTTAATTAGCTCTAATAGTTTTAAATATTTCTTGTTTATTTATTTAATAGATCGATTTGATTTAATTATCTGTAGCCATTAATCTCAATTAATTGATGTAATAAGAGTTAAGTGTTTATTAAAAAAATTATTTTCGAGTCTGTGAGACATGCATGGTCGCGAGAAAAAATTAGAAAACACGAGACTAATGATTAAGGTGTTTTTAACGAGTACATGCCGGGCGTAAATTTGAGGTATTGCACGAATGTGGTGGCGTTAATTTTTTCTTTTTTTTTTTTGTCGTCGCTCTGTTATTTACCAAGCTATCGGAAAATTCAACAGTTTTATCTTTTTCCGGGGTCGGGCGCAAATGGGTTTTCCGTTTTTACATGGCGCGTAACAGCCATAACACACGTGAATGGCTATGTCTAGCGAATTGTATAAGTAAATGTTTCGCATTTCAATTTGCAGCAAAATGAATGCATGTTGTTACGCCGCTCTTTCATATATATATATATATATATATATATATATATATATATATGTATGGATATATATTTATATATATACTGATACATAGTCATACATATACATATACATATGTATATTTATATATTCTGGAAATCGTGCTGTAAATTCTTGACTGCCAAGTAAACTTACCGTGAGGTGGATCAGCGGACGTTAAACCGCCAGATTAGAGGCGGGAAAAGGATGATGCGTGTTTTAACCCTTCTGCAAGGGTTAATCTCCTCCGAGAGAATTCAAATAACCAACCCCGTGCTTAACAAGAGCTGGTTTTCCTCTGAGGATATAAATTTAGATAAACAAGTTTTAATCACATTTTGTTGCTGGGAATTTCGCCTCTACAATGTTAACTGCAATTTAATTATGTTAATTTTAAACGAATTTAGTGGATATAATTATTTTTCACGCACACGCATACACACGGACGGGAAAAATCGTGCGCTTTAAATGAAGCGCGAGATTGCGCACCCGTTGTTAGTACCGACATCGAGTTACGCGAAATTAATCGCGTAACATTAAATTTATCGACAGAACCATCCCGCGTTTGAGTCCCGCTTGATATTGGCTAGATTGAATAAATCGTCCGTGTTATTTAAATATTTATTCGCGGGAGAGTACTCGCGTCAGCTTAATAAATTCAACTATGATTTCCCTATAGACTTGATCTCTTTGCTTTGAGGCGCTGGAAGTTGGAAAAAGATATAAAGGAGAAGAAATCTCTCTCTCTCTCTCTCTCTCTCTCTCTCTCTCTCTTTCTCTTTTTCTCTCTTTCAATAAGTTTTATTTATTTCTCGTTTAAAACGATAATCCGACTGATTAAAAAATAAATTGTTTACAAAACTCAAAGAATATTTTCTTTATAATAGGAATAACACATCATTGAACACATTCGAATAGAATAGAATCGTATATATTATTTATGACTTTATGAATGATCTAATACGTATTATAAATCTTTTGTATGATTATTAATATCTTTATTGATATTATACTTAACTGCTTAATGAGCACGCTTATATATATTAATTATGTTTTATATTACATTATTTCCTATATTTCCTTTATTTCATTTCTTACATAAATCCCAAATTCATTTTATATTCTTTCCAATGTTACATATTTTTTACGATAATATTATTCTAATTTTAATTTTTATTGTTATACGTATATATTAATTAAATATGAAGATATAACTTTTATAATTTTTTACTGTAAAATAAGACAAAAAATTCGCATCTTAAAAAGTTTATTATATAGGTATTATACATACATATATATATATATTTGTAAATATGAAAGCATGGAAGTTGACTCTATTTTGCAGACACAATAGACATTTCTTTACGTTTCTTTTTACAATCTGCATCGAGAGGAGAAACATCTCACGCAGATTTATTGCAACTACATTGTTCGCGCATTCGTATAGTCTATAGAAAGTCTCGTTCGAGATTGAGACCGACTTGATTTAAGCATAAAGCGAACTTTTTGATCTGCTATTTGTGCTTGACTAAGAGAAAAGGTATGTGCAAAGAGAAATATTGGTAAATTTGACATTTTTACTTGACAATCGTAAGATGCTTGATCGAACAGAGGTCGACAACGACAATGACGACGACGACGAGTTAATCATTTGCCGACGTGAATGACAACGTTGATGATGAGCGCACGAACGGGATTGAACGCAATTTTGTCATCACGAGGTATTCGCTCGAGATAATATGACAAGAGAGAGACAGAAAAGGGAAGAGAAATTTCATTGAACGAGAGTCGCGAGCTTCCATTTAATGGCAGGTTAATTTTTCATGACGAGCACAAATAACGCGCAAACAACAACGAAACGTAATTATTGGCTCGCGGAGAGGGCTGATGAACACGCACGCGGGCGTTCGTCCACGGTGATTCCACGTTTTCACCCGCGTCTCACTTACTGTACGTAATGCACCGTAAATGAGTCGCCTGATTATCGGTCTGCGAGAAAGAAATTCCAAGGTGAAAGTTCATGAGAACGCCTTACGACTCGTGTCGTTCGCTCGCTCGACGAGAGAAAGTGGGAAAAGTCGGATCGGCCCGTCGTCGTTGGTGAACAGTGTGGTCACGAAGGTGCGTTTCCCAGAAATGTCATATAGACGTTGAACCTAGATAATGATAGAGACAGATTAAGAAAGAGTCTAATCTTTTTCATGTAATTTTTTAATATAATATTTGCATATTATATATTTATATTTTAAATGTAATATTTTTAGTATACATATAAAGCTTTTGAATTGAATAATTATATTTAAATATATATGATTCTTTCAATATAAATATTATCTGAACTTACTATCAATAACGAAATAATTATTTTAATAAAAAAAAAACATGATTACTGATCAACGAATTTTTTACTTTTTCATAATTACATATTGAAACAATATTAATACAGATGCTATTAAAAATGTAGTTTTAGATTGTAAGAGGACATATAAAAGTAATATTATATATAGTAGATATAGTAGTAGATTGCTCGCGGGGAAAAGTTGTAAACGGTATGATTCGCGCTTGATGTTGCGTATCGTTGCGTATGTGCTATGGCTTCCGGTTTTTCTCTGGACTTTATCGGTGACATTATTGATTGAAAACTCGACGGCTGTATTTCGACGCGTTCGCAACGCACGTGGAGTGGACCCGAGGACCACCACGGGAAATTGACACGGTTCGCAGCCGCACAAACATCGCCGTGTAATTATCGCCGTCAATCGCCAGTTCGAAAGGCAAATCGAGTGACGGCGGGAATTTTCTCGTGTGAAAATGACGATATCCATAAATATGCTCGATTCCTTTTATAAATATATATAATAAATGCAGAATAATGCAAGATGTCTATATTATATATGTAAATTATTTTAGGAAAGGTGACGAAAAATTCGAACCGTTAAATTTATAAAGTAATATATGAAAGAAATTTAAATATTTTGACGGAAATGAGAACGTATTTTTGAAACATATTTTCAAAGTGCACGTCTGATCATGGTCAATATTATTGTGTAATAATTCATATTGTGCGAATGTTGAGAATTTGTATTGAGAATTCGGTCAATATACGAAAACAATAAAACCAAGTTTGGTCTTTATTGAAGTTTCGTCGATACATTGTAACGTGCCCAGAGAAACATTGCACAACGTCATGCCAATGTGAGTTTACTTGAGCCGAGATAGTTATTGGAAAAATAACTGATAGCTATCCTAGTGCTAATAAATTTCAAATCCGTAAAAGTGTTTTCTCAACGTTATGTGATGTTATGACAGTCTACATTTTTTTAACAATTGTGATAATTTTTTCCAATGTATTGTCGATCAGTATCTTATTTTTTCTTTTCTGTATAAATTGTATAATTTGTATATCAGTGAATTATTTCGATATTTTAAATCATACTCAAACTGATACACAAAACTGAAGACAATCTTGTACAATCAAATTCAATCTCGAGGTTTCTTTCTATAACTGAGGCGATATATTTTCTCAACAATAACCATCAGTTGAAGAAAACCGAATTAATCGTTCTATTATCAGATTCGGAAAAGATAGAAATCACAAAGAAATGGGTACTGCTACCTCTTCGATAACAATTGAACGGCATTTGCGCAGTGAAAATTGCAACGAACTTTCTTGAATCTTTTCAATAGCGCTACATTTTCTTGCGAGACGTATTAACGATCCGACGAGCGCGAAGTGACGTTGGAGATACGTTCCACCGCCGTTGGAGGAATCGTTGGAGTTAAATTCTTTATAAGGGACACCGTGGAATGTCGAAGCATCCTTGAGTAACAGGTCAAGGATCGTTTCTCTCGACTTCGTCGGCGATGCAATCGGCGCATCCGCTCGGCGATGGAAAAGTGTGTTCGAATAGTAATAAACTGAGATTGCACGCGTGTCATGCATACGTACGTGTGCAATAGAGATGGATTTCTATAAAAATTTAGGAACGTAGATTCGAAATACCACGTGAACTCCAATGAATCTCAGCCGTTGAAAAATGCAATGAAATTTTTACTATAATTTTTACAAAAAGTGGATGTTCCATGTAATACTGTAAGTCAATTATTAAACAAATATTTTTTTTATTTTAATATCCGCTCTAGGTTATTCTAAAAAAATTTTTACGAACAAGCCTGGAGCGAAAAAAAAATATTTCAGGAAAAATGATATGCGATCAAGTTACGCGGTCCGTTGACTTTTGAAATACATTTGACAGTTAAATCTCATATTTCTCTCTGATATTTAACCGCCAAGGCAGTTGATAGGATTCTTCGTGTATAGAAATATTCATTAATTATTTAAAATTATATGCAAAATTCTATTTCTAGTACATTAATTTTTAATAATAGCTTTCTTGACTAATTTAGAAACGATTAATTTTAAGCAAAAAAAAATCATCAACCATCTCTGACGTGCGAATATATCTAAGCTGGCGTTATAACGAGCTGTCAAGAAAAAGTTAGCAGGATTATCTTCGATAAGTATGTCTTCGAAGATATCTTCTGCTTTCTTTTTTGAGGCCACCGGCAGAGTAAGCGTTGACCCTTCGCGTAATTTGTGCAAATCGCCAATTTCTTATTCAAGACACGCGTGCACCACGCGACAGATTGATTGGCCTACTGTTTTTGTTTGTAAAATGTCGCTGTTTGTGGAATCTGTTCGCGTAGATAGTCGATTGCTGCATCGAGCAATCCACCAATTGCTGAATACTTTGCCGCCACTCCTATTAGGGGTATTCGATTGTAACTCTTCTCCGAGAGAGTTCCAACTCTTTCTTTTAAGATAAATTATTGATAATGTCAAACAAATGGAACTAAGTTTTTTATCATTTTATGTTAGATAAAATTTGGTTTTAAACAACATTCCATTAAATTTGGAGTAATCAAGAGTTATTTTTTAGCGTATAATATATAAACTTTTTTTTATATATAATATTATTTAATATTATTTATAATGTTATTTTATATATAATATTATATAATATTATGTAATTTAATATATAATTCTTTTTTTTATATTTTGATTAAAAATTTTGATTGAAAATTATTTTTTGTTGTAAAGATATGTGATTATGATGAGTCGTAGTACTATTGTTGAATTGTCTGTGAGAAGTTCCGTAGTTTATTTTCATGTAAAAGTAAACTGTTTCCCAGAAAGCTCATTGAATTTTCATGAGTTATCTTCCTTCTGACATTTCTACTTAATGCAAATGAATTAAAAAAGAAGATCTAAATACGAAATGAATTCAGAAAAGATATATTTCTAGGATTATAAAAGACTTTGTGTGATAATCTGGTTTACATAACACTTGTTTACACATATTATTACGTATATATTTTAATTTAAAGTCAAGCGAATTAAAATATATTAACTTATATTTTATATTACATTTTTTATATATATTTCACATTTTTACGTTTATTAAATTGCGTGTTCGCAATTGTTTTATATTACACGCAACAGAGCAGATGTCTGATAATTTCACTAGAAAAACGGATATTTTTTTAAATAGCCAATAACCGTATGATTTACTCTATTTAGTAGACTTCTCCAGAGAAATTTATTAAATCCTTCGCTTGTCCGTCCTCACGTCTTTTGTCATACTTTATCCTCATCCCTATCAAGGATCCCCCAGGACGCCCATTCCAGCTTTTTCCCCTCCGGGGAATGGCCCAGTTTTTCCACTCTGCTCACGATGCTCCCGATTTGTACCACTTTTGTCCAAAACGGCGTGACTTTCTGGGAAGGTCTAGACTCTATCTTTCGATAAAAATAAATCGCGAGTGCCCAGATAGTTAATGAGATCGATAGAGTCGTTAACGTGAGCAGATGAACCGGAAATGGCAGCATCTCTACGCTTTTTCATATTATTTCCTATGGAATTATTTTCCGATTGTATTAATTTCATCTGTCTATTCGGACAGATGGACAGCCCATTTATACACACGCGCGCACACACACACACACATATATTGTGTATATATATATATATATATATATATATATATATATATATATATATATATATATATATACACAATATAGATTTCTCTTTCGCGATGCAAAATATAATCCAAATATCAGCGGCTTGTTTATGGACATGTAATTATAATGAAAATACATATGCGATTTTTTAAGAAAAATGTAAAAGTAAAAATTTAAGTGTAAGATTTCATTATTTTATTACGTACTATCGACATAAAAATATAAAAACGTAAAGTTTTTTCATTAAAATGCTAAACTTTTACGCGTACATGATAAAAATATAGTATCTTATCTTTTGTTAATTGGTATATGTACATGAGTGAGTCTTATGTTTTTAATATATCATATAACCGTGACGTTATATATTATATCTTTCTGAGGTAATTATTTGAATTTACCGATAAATATCTCGCGCGTATTTCATAGTTACGTGCGGTTATATTAATTTAGATTAACCCTTCGTTAGGCGCAATATTTAATAGATACAAATAGATATTATTTGAAGCTATATTACTACACACTGCGATTTTTTTATCTATTGTAATATTTACGAATTTGTTCTTTACTGTTTTTGATATATTTTAATGCCTGATATATTAACATAATGTTAAGACAAAGTTGTTTTAAGAATCAAAGAAAAATAAAGGAAAAATATTGCGCCTAACGTCGGGTTAATATTAAAATAAGAGCAAAAAGATGAGCTAGCATAATCATATAGTTCCAGACATATATATATATATATATATATGTATGTGTGTGTGTGTGTGTGTGTGTGTGTGTGTGTGTGTGTGTGTGTGTGTGTGTGTGTGTGTGTGTGTGTATAACGTAAATAGATATAGATATTGTCCGAAGTAAAAACCCGCGAAAGTTGTTTTCTGGTTGTTGGAGCTCGGCTAACTTACTAATGTAACTGAAATAATTAAAATGATGCCTGCAAGCTCTCTACGCTGGAATCGTGAGACAACTTTAAGCCCGAATGTGGATGAAAGAGATTTGCCCTACAGAATGTCACAATGTATATTTCACGCACCTGTACAAAGTGCACATAATGTAATATTACGTATGTGATACTCATATACTAATTTGTATTAACTTTTCTCTTATTGTTAGTATTTGAATTTTAAAACAAACTAGAATTTTTCATTGAATATTTATCCTATCACTGTAAAATATATTATTATATTAGAAAGCCAATAGAAATTGAAATAATTTAATTCGTATAAAATTATCTTTAAATCTACATAAAGAACAAGATTTTTTTTTTGAACATATGTGTATATAATACACAGAATTCTGTAAAACAAGAAAGTAAATGCAAAAGCTGATTTTTGTTGCAAAAATAAAAATTTTTATGGATTTGCATATTTTTAATATCAAGTAAATAAGTAAACATAAATATATATATATAGTGACAGCAGTAGAAATTTGCATGTGAAATTGTCATGTGAAAAATTACATTTTTTTGGTGTTTACGCGTAAATAACTTTTATTAAAAAAAAAAAATATAAATTATCCATACAAAAAATATATATATATAATAATAGTAATTTTTAATCATCTAATAATCATATCATAATAATAATCATGTAATAATACATAACAGTAATTTTTTTGTTATCATATAAAATTGGGAATTTTTTATACGATGCGTGAAGTCGTTAGAATTTAGCGAATTTTCTTACAGATCGCGCGAAGCACACTCCAGAATCGCCTATTTACTTTCTCCTCTCGCCGCGTTTAAATCGCGCGGACGCCGGAAATGCGACCAGTGTCGTTATCTGTCGGGAGCCTGTGGCAGTTCGCAGCACCGTTGATGAGAGCGACGCACACAGGCGTGAAAGAAGGACACGCGTAATGCGACAATGGCGACCTGAGAGGGATCGTGGCGTGCGTTGCCTCGCTTCTTCCATTACTTGAGCAGTGCGACGTAGTGCGTAAAAGTGCGTAAGTGTGTTTATCGCGATCGTGTACGCGCGAACGTGAATGCGTGGCCGGTCAACGCCACGGAGAGACGTGTTTTTCGCGTGGTGCGACTCGCGAATCTTCGCATACCGCCGCTCGTTCCACCGAGGTCAGCAAGACGGCGATCGACACAGTCGCGATTCATGGTGCTGGTGTATCCCGAAAAAACGAACGAGCTATGCGCACGTTCGCGTCGTCGCCTATCCTATAATGCTCTGGTGAGTAAGAGGACGCCGATCACGCGTCTCGTTGCGCAAACCGCACGGCAGGCTCGACCGGCTTTTTAAATCGCCCGGTGCTCCGAGACCGAGTGCGCGATCTACGCGCTGTAGTATACTACGCTTACGCTACGCCATGCGTATACACACGCGCACGCACACATGACCAGACTGCGGAGACTCGACGGTGAACTCGCGTGGTTAGGTTAGTCCTGCGAGATTGCCAGGCGGAATTTATTTTCTTCCTTTTTGCACGCCGCGCGACGCGGGGTCTCCTCTATTTGTTGTATCACGGCTCTCTTATCGCCGTACTCGAGGTACAGTCGCGTCGGCAGTCGCAACGGCAACGCGCTCCCCGCTCTCTCTTTCTCTTTGTGTGCGTGCGTGCGTGTATTTTTCTCTTTCTCTCTCCTCTCCTGCATTTTCCGCCTCCTACATTCGTAACGGACGAACCAACCGCTGGTGCTATCTGAAGTAACGGTAGTAATTTCGTTATTTATATCGACATATATAAATATAAGCGCCATGCTTCGAGAGACAAACGTATATATGTGCATCTAAGATTCGTGTGTGTGTATTTACGTAAATTGTATATATCTTGTTCTCTCTTTTTCTCCCTCTCTCTCTCTTTCTCTCTCTCTCTATCTATCTATTTATTTATCTCTATCTATCTCTCTATCTCTCTTTCTCATTCTCGTGTGATAATAAATTTATGAATGATAACTTTTATATTGAAAAAGTAATTTTAATGGAACGACAGAGCGCGATGTTTTCCTATTGTAATCTGTAATTTTGTTCAGTTCAGTTTTTTTATCTGGTAGATTTGATTGGTGCTTGGATAACAAAAAAATTGTTTTCTCTAATTAGTATATACAATAATACTCTGAATAAAAAGTGAATATTATAGAAATATAATTAATAACGAATTTATTGTAAGAGGTATTTATGGAATTATGTTCATCTTTTCTGGCCTTATTATCTATTTATTAGATTACAGATTCTGTATATTCGATTTAATGAGATATATATATATATAATGGAAAAAATATTTTGCAGCTAAATAAAAAAAATTTTGTGTATGTAATATGTTTTATACTTATATATATATATATTTATAATCTTATTATTCATACATACACATACATAGCTGTTATCATATTCAAGTTAATGAAATTTAATTTACAATTCCTTGAAACAGTGTAAATTGTTAGGTATATTTAAAATATGATTAATTAATATTTACATCTACAGAGTTTATAAATATGATGCGCAAATATATTAGGACATGATATAATTGCATATAGATCTTTAAATAAATCTATATCGCTACAAAATTTTTTTTAACAGTGGAACAGCAATAATTACTTACCACGAAAATTTAGTGGTACTGTCATGATAAAATAAGGGAAGTGAACGAAGGAAATGAGCCACAATATTGCGGGCATGCCACCCTTCACAAGGATGCCATTGGCGGGCATGGGAATGGGTGTGAATATGGGCCCGAATGCCCCACATCCTGACTCTTCTGCCCATCCTCATCCACCACCGCCACCACCAGCTGGTGCTAATCCTAAGAAAAAAAGACGTACAAATTCAAATATTGCTCAACCAGCTCCACAGCAATCTGCATCTTCACAGGTAAGTTAATATAATTTTGTTATATTTATGTTTCGATTTTGTTAGTACTTAATTATCATTCTGATATTAATGCTTAACAATTATTCAACAGGATTTACTACCCCCACCTTTGTCAGGTTATGGCGATACAATAGTAGCGACCAATCCTTTTGACGATACACCTCCACAGACCACACAAAGTCCAATGATGCACGCAGGCCCTCCACACATGCATCCTCATCATCCGCATCACATGGGTGGACCTCCTATGCGAGGTATGAGTCCTTTAACTTCTATGGGTGGTATGAGTCCTATGATGCCACATAACATGGGCAATATGAGCCCTATGGGTAATTCACCCATGACAAATCACATGAATCATATGGGAGCTATGTCTCCTATGAATCATGCTCCTCTCGGCGGCATGAGTCCCATGAATAACATGGGACCAAATATGCCACCTGGTCCAATAAATACCATGAATAATCATATGAATATGAGTCATATGGGAAATTCACAACTAAGCGGTCCACCTATGGGTAGTCCAATGAATAATATGAATAGTGGGCCTATGGGTAGTCCGATGAACAACATGGTTCACAATATGGGTAGTCCTATGGGTGGGCCTCTAGGTTCTCCGATGAACACTATGGGAGGATCCAATCATATGCCTAATGGACCAATGAATATGAATAACATGAACAGTCATATACCGCCCAACAGTCCGTTAAATGGACCATCGCTGAACAACGTGAATAGTCCATTAGGACACAATGGATCTCAACCTCATCCGAATCATATGGGAAATAATCTTAATAATTTAGGAAGACCTATGAATGGACCTATGACTACTATGAGTTCGATGACATCGAACAATATGAATATGACTGTTCCTAATCAAATGAACAATATGAATATGGCAGGTCCAGGAATGAATATGCCTAATATGAATATTAGTCATCATAATCAAATGGGAGGTCATATGACAGGACCAATGGGTACAATGCCCAATAATATGGGTGGCGGACCACCTATGGGACACTCCATTAATTCCATGGGCTCTATGCCGCCACATGGATTTCAAGGTCCGGGAATGGGTCCAAAGTCAATGCCAATGTCTACAGTCAAAGTAAGTTACTTTTTTTTATTAAGTACATTACAGTTAATATTTAATCAGTTATAGTATCTTTACTCTATTTGATTATATTTAACATAATGTGTAAATTATTCACTGCAAACTCAATATACGATTTATCAATTTCTTTCAGGTATATCCTCCAGAACAGTCGATGGTATTCAATCCACAAAATCCTAACGCACCACCAATTTACCCTTGTGGAGTTTGTCATAAGGAAGTACACGATAATGATCAAGCAATTCTTTGTGAATCGGGTTGTAATTTTTGGTTTCACAGGTGAGTTATTAGTAATGTGCAAGATAACAGTAACGTGCGAGGTAATAGTAACGTGCAAGATAATAAATTGCACGTTTTGATGAACGGGATTATTTCAGGAGTTGCACAGGATTATCAGAACAGGCTTATCAATTGTTAACAGCAGAGGTTTATGCGGAATGGGCGTGTGATAAGTGTATGACTACGAAGAACATACCCCTAGTTAAGTTTAAACCATAACATTTCGTGTCCCGTCGTTCTTGCGACGCTCGAGTGACTCTTTGTTAGCGTTTATATGTGGTACATGCACATATGCGCGTACGGTTGCGCACATACACACATACACATCTACAGCACACATGATAAATATTAGTGCACGTGCGAAATCGTGCATACAATATAAAGATTTGCTGTTTGTTAACAACTTAGCATTAACTTGTTGAAATATTAGAATAACGTTCAAGTCGCGTGTATCAATGAATACAAACGCAAAAATAACGTTCAGAAGTTACTTTAAATTTCGAGTCCGATTGTGACGTATGAGTTCATAAACAAAATTAAATGAATTAAAATTTCAGAATTTTTTAAATAGGTATAAAAAATAATATTGACATACATACGTTTGTTTCCCCAAAAAAATGAATGTGTAATAATTTAAAATTTAAATATAAAATAATTTAAAAGAGTTTGGTTTTAAACAAAAATAGCAAAGAATTAAATATAATGTTTCATGATAATGTTTTATCAAAAAAATATTTAATATTTTTAAAGGATATAGGATTCTTATGACTAATTGCATTTAATTCAAAATTAATTTAGTTGAATCGTGTATTTGACATTAATAATAAAACAAGATTATTAGAGACAAGTCATGAGCAATTGCAACGTCTTTCTTTTGCATTATATCGCTCTTATATACAGGGTATCCCATAAACATTGAATCAACGTTCGTGAGCAGGTAGAGTGCATTAAAACTGTACGCTCTAGACGTTCCAGCGGTGAGTGTCACGCGGATTGCATTGCAACGAAAAGTATGATTGTTTTTGGGCCGCTGGAACGCCTAGAGCGTACAGCCCATGGTTAAACCGTGAAAAGCGCGCGCTCATTTGCCAATCTTTTTTAATTAATATTTTAATAAATATTGAGAAAATTGCAAAATAGTAAAGGACTTTTCTGTTCAGTTAATGCGCTCTATCTGCTCACGAACGTCAATCTTTACGGGACACCTTGTATATTATAATAAATATTCTTTCAGCAATCGTTATATGTGATTTGTAATATCAAAATTTTGTGAACTAAATTAATTTTTATGAATACCATTTGTCATTAGAATCATCGGGCATCGATTAAAAGATTTTGAAGATATTTTCAACATTTTTCGAAGTATATGACGAGTATGACATATAACCGTTAATGTATACTGACATGATATTAATGTGAATTGTAAAAAACATTTATATAAATTCAAATTTGTTTAGTACAAGTAATGATAATGTTTAATTAATGATTTTATTATATAATCAGATTATTTATCAAGAAATGAAAATTGAAAACGTTTGAAACGATAAGAGTATACGTTTTGGACGCTCACGCGCTTTAAACGTTTCTTTTTCTTCTAAAAAAAAAATGAAAAAGAAGAAGAAAAAAAAGAAGAAGAAGCGTTCAAAAGTAAATAGCATTCAAAGCAAATACATTATATATACATATACACAGATCATATTTAAATTATTTTTTGTTTATTGCAATTGATGAACGTATCTTTAACACATATGGATATATTTATTGTGATAAACCAATTATTACTGATTATTATTGAAGATTGACATAAGAGTTGGTCACAAATCCTATTTTTATTGTTAGAGCTACATGTTTTATTAAACTTAAGTATATGACTCAAAACAATTAGCATGAATGGGCCCATTCCATTCCAGAAACGAAATTATACAGATTTAAATGCAGTATTGGTATTCTCATACGATATATCAAAGTGTTGCAATTCTTACCTTTTTATGTCATGCATTTTAATATAAAAAGAAAACCATGGTAAATTTTAAATTTTGGTATCTTTATTTTAGCACTATAACATTTCTTTAAATTTAAGTAAAAATAAAAAAAATTTTATTAGGTTAATATTACTTTAATATAAAATAAAGGAAAAGGAAAATGAAAACAATATGACAGAAAACTATTGCACAAGATAAGTAAACTATTCAGTGTTTTTTAAAAGCTTTAACAAATTTGGTTGAATACACTGATGTTGGTACATATTAAAGGCTATATAAGGCTGGTATGTAAAATTATAGTGGATAGTATATAAGCAGATTTTGGACTGACAAAATGCTCAATATAATTTATATTTGATAAAATATATGTTCACAAGATATTTTAATTAAATTACTTGTATATTATGTTTGTAATATGAGAAGAGAGAGAAAGAGAATTTAATGTACAAGAAGCTTTAATTTGCATCAATGTCTACTATCAGTGCAGCCAAATTTGCTATAAGAAAAATAGATACTAAGTACATGCATACAATCTATAAAATAATTCTGTTTGTTTTATGTTTATGTAATAATTTAGTTCATTATACTGTTGCCATGGTTTAAACTCTTGATTTGAGTAATATATGCGGTTATATTAAGATATAAGAACTGTATATTTCTATCTAAAGTTGTGTAAAAACTTTTAATGAAAATGTTTTACCAAATAATTCTTACAAAGATTGTTTACGCACACAACAGGAATTTATTTGACTGATGTATAAACATGCAAATTTTTCTGCTGTAATGGAAAATTTGATATATAGAAAATAGAGTCATTGTCAGTATAAATCCCTGAACATCTAGACAGGGTTAAGTGCAAAATTAATTCCCTAAAAAGTTAATAATAATAATAATAATAATACATAAAATTATAATAATGTCAAATTTACGGCTTTTCTGCGTGCGAATATTTGTTTTTATAATTTATCTGAATATATAATAATATATATTATTAAATTCGATAATGTAAAAGGCTGTTGTACACAAAATAAACATGTAAATGATTGATTCAATGGAAACACTGAGCATAAACATTGTTCAGCAAATATGTCTATTTTATCATTTAAAATACTTAGTTTATGTATATCTCTGTATTTAGAGAGATAAATTAGTACAACAGACTTAATCTGCAATCGAATTTACTATTAAAATCTAGTTATTGAAATAAACTGAAGTAATGTTTCAAATTTACATTATAAAGAAATCTTAACAAAAAATGCACACTTAACAATTTTAATTAATTAGTTGGTATAATCTTTCGTATCTATCAGTTGTATAGTATCGAGAATATTGAAACGAATTGCATATTATTGTCATAGGAAATTAACCATTAGAAGAATCATTACAAGAAAATTAAATTCCGTCGGCAGCTAACACAAAATTATTGAGTCTACGGATATACTTGTATAGTTTTTATATGTATATGAATTAACTACATACACACAGACACCTAAACATATATATATATAGAATATATATAGAATTTAATGCCTGTGTTAAATGGAGATTCAACTTGACGAAGAGTAGAAATGTATCGAATTAATTAGTATCTTTACTTTATTTTGATCATGTAAATTAAAATTAATTTTGAAAATTGTTAAATTTTATTTTTTAGATGAAGAAATGCTATGCGCGCGCGCGGAATCTCCGTATAATTCATGCTTTAAGCTTGTTTTATTATAATTATTTTTAACACAACACATATACACAACACATATGCGTATTACATTTGAGTGACATACACAGAATCCTATAATTACATAATGCTCATATTAGTATTACAACGAATAGAATACCATCTTCACATATCTTCTTTCTATATTTTCTCGTACGGAAAAGAATGTCACGCTAAAACCTGTTAACGTTGCTTTTATTACAAAAGTTAAAAAATGCAGGGGACTAAACGATTTACAAACTCTTATATGAATAACAGCCATGTCAATGATTAATACAGCGGAGGAAATCATTTTCTAGTACAAATGAATGAGCTATAATTTAAGTGATAATGTCTACTTTTTCACAGGATTAAATTATAAATGATATAATTTTAAATACTTGCTACATGTTTATTCATGACACAGAGCATGCGTTTAAATATATATTTTTTAATAATTTATAATCTTTTCTTTGTTTGGCAATAATAATTAAATATTTGTTAATTAAATAGCTTAAAAACCCCCCTGTAAAATCTGTTCAACAACATCTGAAACAAATGCATTTCGTATATGTTCAACTATTTGTGTTATTGCACTTCCTTCAAATACAGTTACCTTTATTTTCAGTGAAAACATATGTATATATACCGAAAAACGTGGCGACTTTTTAACGGAGATGGAAATATTTCATGAATATATATATTTACGGTACTTGAGTTCTCTTTTTATAAGCGCAGTATGTAAGCTATCATAAATATATATCTATTGACTTTATATGTACATAAGCCTTTCTATATCTAAGACTTAAAATGATGGGAATCAAATCTCTGAGATGCGCAAATATTCGTCGCGATCAGTGATTTTATGTAAATAATATATATCACGTTAAAAAAAAGAACAAAAAAATATTCCGAAATGTAATGTGTTGGATGTATTTTGCACTCTAAATCTTGTTCTAAACGACACGATATTGAAAGCGTAACTTACGGGGGGACCGACATTACATCGCTACATGCGTGGATTCTGCAAATTTATACCGCTATTATTTTACGCGATGCGTTTTATAAACGAGAAAAAAATTGTAATTTGAGAAAAAGTCCTGTCGCGCGCGATTTAGAAATTTAAGGGAGAAAGCAATGCGCTCTCTCTTATGCCAATTAGACACACCGCTTTGCTTCGTAGTATTTTACAATGGTTATATTACTCGCTGGAAAAGTAGGATTTTCTCAATTATGACGTAACACTTGAGAAACACGTGCATCACAAACACAATTTATATTGATTGCGACACATAATGATAAAACTAAACGAGAAAAGAAGCACACACAAAAAGTATAGCGGTGAAACGCAGCGATAAAACGATATGAATAATATCACGAATAAGGCAAAACCAGCACGCGACAAAAATTGTTTATAGATTATTTTTTATCTCTCATGTGAATACAGAATATATATATATATATATATATATATATATATATATATATATATATATATATATATATATATATATCAGCAATAAAAATTGTTATACATATATTATAGACTTGCGTACGTATGTGACCATTGTACATACGTAGCGGCGCGATTATTTCCTGCGCGTAATTCCCACATTTAAGCGACATGTACATGTTCACTCATATCTATTGTACATATTTATATGGCACTTTAAATAACAAATCGATACATTGTTGATTCTTATATTACTGTTCTCTACACCTTGAAATAGCATCCGCTTATACACCGAAATATGTGTCTTAAGATTTATTGGACTTTCGAATATTAAATCACACAGTTTATTTCTTTTTTTTTCCTAATTTTTTTCTCTTCAGGATAAAAATTTATATAAAGTATTTTCCTCACGCGCAACGAGATACATTTTGTATATAAGAATATATATATATACTGAGAAATATAATTTTACATTAAATATATATATATATATATATATATACATATATATATATATATATTTAATGTAAAATTATATCTCTCAGTATATTACGAATCTTATTATTAATAATCTTCTACTAATAATTTATGTGTGATTAATATTAGCAAAGTTGATGGCAAAAAGATATGTATTATCACTTTAAAATAATTGTCTAAATTTTTTTCTAATTACAATTTTATATTAATTGCTTTTATATTTTTTGTAATAGTAATTTTTTTCTTATATTATTTTATAACGTATGTCTTTTCATTTTCTTCCTCATTTTTTAAAAAATCGATTTTATCTTTAGTGTCAAATGGTAACGTCGATTCTAGAATAATTTTATTATAATTGTATTTTATATAATATTGTAATTTTATATTTTAAAAGTTAACACATATCACAAGAAAAGAAAGATATTAGGAGGGAAGAGAGGAATTGCAATAGATACAAACATAAATATGTCGCTTACTATAATTTCGATGAATGCGAGGCTTCTCTTTTTTCCAGCGTATGCAATCGTACGGTATTTGACAATGTTCGAGCAACGTGAGCTTTTGTTACACGATTCTTATTAGAATTAGTAGAATTCATATCCTCCATCCACAATTTTTGCGGTATTTTTGGACGAACATAAACAAGCGCCTCATTACAAGTTATCCACAAGGCTAAATTATAAAAAGTAACATTTTTAGATGTATATACAAAAAGTTAAGATATAATTTGCAGAATATTATAAATATCGATACTTTTACTTTTGTTTGAATTGTTGAAATTCCGTTCACGTTCCTCCATCTTACGCTAAAAAAATGAGTATATTTTATATATTTCTTAAACATTACATTTCTGTTTCATTTTAATTATAAAGATATGTAAAAGATTAAAATTGATCTAGATTTGAATCTTTTGATTCAATAATCTTGACTTTTTAGAGATAAAATTTTGGCTCATAAAAATATATATATTTACATTATTCTCTTTTAAAGAACACTGTTTGCATTGGTCTGCAGTTAGTTGCGCGGCATGTGTATAGTTATTTTGGTGACGATAAAGACGATGATACGCAGAGGAACACGTGCTGTCATTCGTGTTTGCGTGTTGCCCGAGCCTGCCATATAAACCGTATTTCCTTTCGTCCGCAGCTCGTAGCGTGCCATTCTTCTTCATTGCCATATATATCTGCTCGAGCATACCATAACTCTTGATGAGAAAATCCCTCTGTGCCAGGGCTGTTATTCGTTCCCTCTCCTCAGATTCCAATATCATTTCAGGCTCAAAGGAATACAACGTGTTGGTGACAGATCCTTGTGCGTCTTGTTTATTGATCTGTGACAAAGCGAAAAGAAATAATATTCTTGCTCATTTCTTTGCCTCTTTCTTTAGATGAAGGAAAATTTTCCGTCCCATTCAACAGTGACTTTTTTATATTCTACTGATGTGAGACGTCATATTCCAATGGGAGATCATTATTTTCTTTTATAATTTTTGCCAACAGTTTCTTTGCGAAGAAATGAAATAACAAAGAAGCATTCTTTTATGCAGGTGGCAGTTAAATTTATAGAATGAATTGTTTCAAATACTCACGTTTTTTCTAGGCACACCTGCAGATTTGCTCTTCTCTTGGTATTTCTTCGATGCATTTGAACTTTCAGAACCTAATTTTTGCTCGCTCCATTTCCTGACTATTCGTTTGCGTTCTTCCTCCTTCGCTTTCAGCTGAAACGTGGTGAAATTAAAACCAGATTAATGAATAATAGATACGGCAAGCTCTTTTATTCATGTCAGCGTCTCTCTTACTTTGTAAAAGTTTTACAGTGTTAGAAAATTTATTTAATTATTGGGATATATGTATATATATGTATATATATCGAAAAGACTATGATATCATTACATTTATCAGATATATCACCATTTGTTTTATATGTGAATTATTATGTAACATCAATTTTTATATAATATTAATGTGAGCAACTATTATAAACTTCATCTGCTGATTTTAGATCAAATTATAAAATGAGAGGAAATTTTTACTTCGTTTTCTTCCCTTTCTATTCTCGATGCTTCCTCTCGCGCTCTCGACGCCACCGTATCTTGGAAAACAGAAAGCGTATTCTGTGTGAAGAAAGGCTTGTACTTATTCTCACTAAGACACGGATAAATTCTTCGAAAATTGCCCATATGGTCGTCTTCCCACTGAAACTGTCTCTGCGTGTAATCGTTCTCGTTCTTCACAGATTTCGTTGAAGCTGTCGTATCGTTAGTTTGACTGCACATCATGTGCAACGTTTTGATTTATTATAACATACAGGTTTTTACTACATTGAATGTAGTGAGTATAAAAATTATATTATGCTTTCTCTAATTCCCAATTTTTACCTGAAATCCTTTCCATTTATGCCTTGAAGAAGTCGCTCTCTGATTCGCTTCTTGTCTTCTTCTATTATTTTTTTCTTGTCACATTGTTGTAGGTTTAATATATCAAAGGTATCCATCAACAATCCTTCCTTTATGTCTTTATCTATTTGTGCATCTGTATGAAAGCTTGGCGAATGATTTACCTGATAAATATAATAAATGTAGATGATGTGCTTAATAATGTTTCTCTTACATGTTTTTTTTCTTGACTGATTACCTCGAGAAGGTAAGGTTTGAGTCTCCAGTCGAGTAAAATGTCGAATCCCAGCAACTCGAAGCATGCATAAGTTTTATCGTGCATCGGAAAGCATGCATGATAACTGTGTTTTAATACGGGATACGCGGCGACTAAAGTTTTTATTATAATTCCATCGATCTTGTTCCACAGATCGTCCACGTCGATATCTTTCGCTTGTAGCCATTTATTGAATGTCGATATCTTTCTGTAAAATGCAATTTGTTATTCTGTCAACTCATCATGCATTTTATCACATTATCAGTTCTACAGATCTAAGTATACGAACCTCTTGCTGCCAATCTCATCATCGATGATATACATCCGGCTGTGCTTATTAACGGAATAATTTGTCAAATGCATAAACATGTTGGAAGTATTATGACCGGTTGGTTCCTTGTATTTGCTGGTCGCAAATCTGAAAGTGCAATATTTTTATTTCTCTCAGCCTCTTATAGTATGTCAAATGTAACGTTGGGAAATAAATATTAAATTGATACACTTTAGCATATATATATATTATAATTTTAAATATTTATTTATTAATCAAATGTGCAATTCTTATAATCATTTAACATTAATCTTTTTTAGGCATATCTTACCTCGCGAGTCCGTCGTTATACACGTAGATCCTGAGAGGATCGCATGACGTAATTAGTGCGTAAATACGTAGATCAAATTTGTATCCGTCTATTAAGAAAGGCTAAGGACGTGGTAAGAAAAAGGGCTGTATGCATTATACTTGCACTGCAACTGTGAAGTTTTTAATTACATCTACAGCTGCACATATTCATCAGAAAGAAATCTGAACAAACCTCAGAAAATTTTCACGTAAAAAAAGAAAAAAAAACGTGTAAAGAAAAATTTTACTTAATTTGAAACAAAGCTAGTCAATTTCTGTCAACAAGTTTTTATTAATTTTTTACTGTATAAAAAAATTAATATATATTTCGTACCCTTGCGATGTACACCTGACAGATCAAACGTTCATTCAGTTTGATGTCCTTCAAGTATTTCGTTAGGTAAATACCGCGTCCTTGGCAGCCTGTATCCGGTTTAATGATGAAGGTTTTCGACTTCCGCGTCTTAGCATAAGCCACCGCGTCGCCGTGACTGGAATCCGAAATCTAAAGTTTCCGACTTGTTTACACGCTCATCGATATTTGGAAAATATTGATTATTCTTTATCGCCGTAATGACAAATTTATTCAGAATTTACGACTGGAAACCTGAGAGTGGTCTCATTCGGAGAAGCAAAACATAATAACTCACGCTTGTAAAATAGATAAGAGAGGACTTTCGATCGCGCGCGTATGATAGAGAACTGCATTCTTTGTTCTGATATGAGACCAATTCGTAGAATTGCAATATAATATTTTACTTCGTTGATCTTAACTATTGCTATTGAAAAAATTATTCTTAAGCTATTGTGTTTCAATTAGATAGTGAAAGTGGCAGATAAATAATATAACTGTATAATAATCGGTTATTTAAAAAAATATCTTGTTTGGTTAATGATTAATATAAATGTTTTATAAAGGATTTTTAAAAATAAGATTCACATATGTAATGTGAGATAACATTTTTATCAACTAAAGCAATATTAATCAATGTGAAATAATATTAACGGATGCATCATCTTACTCCGCAGGAAAGCACCAAGTTTTCGGGAAAAAGTTATAGTCCTTCGGGAACAGCTTCTGCATACGATTGAGATTACGAGCGAGAAGATCCTTTCTACATATCTCTGTCATCCCGGGAAAATGATTGACTCTCTGAAATCTTTTCATGTCCTTGGCACGCTCTATGCTGATGCTCAGATCGGTCCAATAGAGATCCCAGCTGCTGTCCTCCGTAACTTCTCTCATCCCGAATCGCGCAGCTACCCGTCTAACCACGTTATACTTGCAGTTTGTCGTGCAGATTGTTAAAAATCTATTCCATTAAATCAAAAAGACATTTTTGATTCTTACGTGAGAAGTATAATTCTTTTTAACATACCTCCGTTTTCTCTTCTTGGTTTTTGACGTTTCTTCCACGTTTTCTGTGCATCTCCCTGAATTGTTTTTCTCATGCAACGCGTCTATATGTAGCAAATTTTATTTATAAGTCTCATGAAATAATATGACAAACTTGCAAGATTTAAAGTATATTTAAATCATATTCATAATAATATTTTTTTAATACTATAATATTAAATTTGAAAAAAATAACGTTTATAGTAATTAAATCGCTAAATCAGCGATTTAATTTATAAATTTCTGAATTTCTTATTGTATTTATGAATTTAATATCGTTACATTTCTAGATTTTTTACTAAAGCACAATTTTTCAAATTTTTTTTTTTATATTATTTTATAAAGTTTGAAATTGAATTGATACCTGTGTTATTGTCTTTGTCTGTGATAACTTTCCAGTGATATAGCTCGGAATCATGCTTGGCAACACCTATTCTGTCGTTTGCAAGCGATAAATCGTTTGAGGAATTGTCGGTAGCGATGTATTTTTGATTTTTAAATATAGACTTGCAGGATCGCCCCTCGAAGCCGCTATCGGACTCAACACCGTCTGTGACACCACCGTTTCTGGAATTATCGTCTTTGAAGTCGCGTGATATCAATGAATACTTATCGCTAAATTCGACGATCATGATCGCTGCTATTTCCCATTATTCGATTATTTCAATCGCACTCTCATCGCGCGCGCGACGTCACAATCAATTATTTGCGCCGAGCTCAATTCGTATTTAATTCACCTTATTTCACATTTAAATTTACCACGTAGAGACGTAATAAATCACTAATCGATACGTCGCTAATATTTTACGTCGAGTGGTGCTCAAATCATTGATAAATTTTGTTTTTAACAAAGTTTCTTATAAATCTGTCACTGTTTGCCATGACATCGGTTGCCTGACATCTTCATATGATTTTTACTTTCAACTTTTTATGATTAATCTAAAGTACCATTTACAATAGTCTTAAAAAATTTATATCTAACTATTTTAATACAAATGAATGAGACTTTATCTCAGACTTTATTCAGATTTGCAATTTGAGTTTTACTATCAATATATTTAAATTTTTATATTGCTTATTATTTTATAACATATATTTATCAAATTCAAAATACTAATAGTATTATCCTGTAGATGTAAATAGTGTACCTGTCAATATATTAACGATTTTCAAATATTAGAGATTTTAATTTTGACGATGATAATACGCCAACGAATAAAAGTTCACAACTGTATGATTAATATAGATCGCACTGCGACTAGAGAAATTCGCGTCGTGGACGTTCTAACTTTACGCGACTACTGCGGCACGGTCGACATGTAAGGCATCTTGGTAGTTAGTTTGGTGCTTTAATTGCACAGCTTGACGACCATATTTAGAATTGTACAGTACGGAAGTAATCACGACACGAAACTTTAAATAGGCTCGTGGGCCTTGCGCTGATCGAACTCGTGCGCGTGCGTTTACGATTTATTCCTTGACGTTTAATTATATTTTTTGACTTTTTACCGTTGTTATGCAAAACAGACAGATGTACAACAAAAATTGAAAAAATATTGATTAATTGTTAAATAGGTTTTATAATGCGGATAGAGAGAGAAGGCAGTAGTATTTAGAAGACAGTAATATTTATTCATTATTGCGATATATATAAAAAAAACTTAAGTTTCATCTAAATGTAATAAAAAATGTAATAAATTGTTTCATTAAAAGTTGGCATTTAGAAAAATAAGATAAAGATGATAAGGAAATATAATATTTTTAATAATACAACCCTTGGAATTGTACGAAAAGAAAAGATTGTACAAGGTTGAGCATCGTGACTGCGTGCGAGTAAAAATGTATGAAGGATAAAAAGTTTATTCTGTCCCTGGAGAGTTACAGTTTGGAGTTTAATTCTTGTACTTTTAAGTTTCTTATCATTTCCACGACGTCTGTGGCACACCCCCAGCACAGCGTCACGCCACTTCCGCCATGCCCGTAATTGTGTATCACCTGAAGTATAAAACACGAAATGAACATTAGAAGAAGAGACTTATAGAGTGGAACGCTTATCGTAATAAATTATCATTAATGCAATAATATATATGGCGATTTACCTTAATTTCTTTTCCGGTCGACGAGCTGAGGGTTTCACATTCTAGACGAACTTGCGGTCGTCCTGGTCGAAGGCCCACCCACTCGCGAATTATTTGACAGGCCTGCAACAAAAATCATCAAAGTGAGAGAATCATTCAAGAATTACCAGTTTTTACAGTTGAATTTACGTTGAATAATTTATTGTTAGTACTTTTAGAGACGGCATCATGCGGCAACATCCATCGTAAATGTGTTTAGAATCTTCCTTTCTTACAGAACGGTCGAAATCACCTTCTTGATGCGTACCGCCTAGTATAACACTATGGATGCTATAAGCAGAGATATTATGAAAAAAATAAGTGTTATTGTTAATAACTACGGATTATTAATGCTTGCTTTACTTAGGAATAATGTAATTGCAACAATCGTCGTCCACTAGATAACAGTGCATCGTCCAAGGTGCTTTTACCTTAAACAAATTTTTCTGCAGTTAGTTTTCTCACTTGCAATATACTCGACAAGGTAACAAAACAACAACAATATTTTTTAAACAATATTACACTTTACGACAGAAAGAAATAATATTTTACTTTATATTTACTTTATAATATTTTATCTTATATACTAGAAAAAAAGATAATATTTAAAAAAGATTAACTCTAAAATATATAAATGAACTACGATTACCATCATAACTTCAATAAACTATAATTACAAATCTGATTATAAAAAAGATTTGTGTCACGATATAAATTAGAAGACCAATTACCCTGTACACCTGACCTCTGATAGGTATCATTGTTTCATCCGCGACAAGCTCTCGTGCACCAAGTCCGCTGCAATTTATTATTAAATCGTATTCTTCCTCGGCTAATTCGTGCAACGTTTTAATGTTTCTCTTTTCCATTTTTCCGCCTAAAGCGATGAATCTTTCCATGAGCCACGGAAGTAATAGAACTGGCTCAGCGGTGTAAGTTATAAAATGCCAACCTTGTCTGAAATTGTTAGCTTGAAATCTCGAAAAGCAATAAAATAAAAGAAAGAATAATAACAAATAATAATTAAAATAAAAATAAAGTAATTGTTTAGGTAAAAGATTATAATAATAATAATTCAATATTAAATTATATAATAATTTGATTTTAAAATATTGTATAACGATGAAAACATACTTATAATTAGACTTATGTTCTTCATTCAAGCGTTGTAATTTTTCGTCAGTAATTTTCTGGAATCCGTAAACAATTTTCGCCCAAGTTTTTGGATCAACGTCGGTCTTGCAATCGTTAGTAACACGAGTTACAGGTATCAAGGAAACACCTGTTTTCGATGATAATCCGGCTTTCCATAATTGTTCAAACCACTCATGCGTGCAGCCAGCCCATCGACTAATAATATCGTATAATTAATATTTTTGCTACTATTAGTGTACGTATGTGATTAATATATTTATTAATTAATTAATATTGTTTGATTTAAACTTTTTCATTTACACTTATTATTTGTCTACTACAATTTCATTCACGGTATTTTCTGCAAGTACAAAAGAATATAGTCTCTTAAATAGAATCAATGTACTATCACTGATAAGCAGTGGTATCAGTTATGTTATTATAGCATTGTAAAGAGTGAAATCTCATTGAAAAGAATTAATTAGTGGTAATGATGGATAATTCAGCGAATTCTTATTACCATAATCAGAAACATAAAGACGAAACAAAGAAACATAAAGAGAAACAAAGTAAGTATATTTTCATTAAAACTCAGTAAAATACTTATTGATCTTTGCTGTAATCTTGTCATTTTATTGATATTTTCACTGATTTTTTTTAAAGGAATAATTACATTATATTGTCGACAGGTGTATTGCCGAGAAGAAAGGGGCCCCATAAACCGGCACTTCCGTCACCAGTGGTATCAGGTGAGAATGCGTCAGCAAAGATTTTTACATCGTAGCTCGGAAAAGCATTTTTTACGGCGAACGCACTTGTTACTCCTATTACACCAGCACCCACGATTGCAACACGCATTTTTTTCTTCACCGATTTTCACAGGTAACGCTTTTCAAAGATTGAATTACGAATGTAATTTTAGATTGCAATCTGTTATCAGAAATAAAAATATAGATCTTATTGCTGCACAATAATATCTATATTTATTTTTGATAACAGAGATTACTGACAAATCAGAGTCGTCTTTACTTAATTGTACGTAATACTAAGTAGAGATTCTACAAATTTAAAGATCTTTAACAAATCAAGTTAGAAATCTTTAACATATTATTATGAGAAAAATAATAATAACTTTTACATATAAAAGAATTAAAAATCGTTTTCTAAATAGGGTAACATTTGTAGAATATATGTGTGTATATACATTTTTATAAAATATTTATAGTTTAAAAATTTAATTGCAAACTTTTTTATGTGCAGTATACTACATTAGTATTAATAATACTTTCTTATTATACATATTAATTAAATATGTTTTTTTGTTTTATTTTACTTATATATATATATATATACAGGGTGTAACAGAGCGCCCGATCAGGCGTTTTTTTCAAAACGATTTATCGTAGCAAGTTGGGAAAATAATTTTATGATAAAAGTCCCAGTGAAGAATCGAAAATAATTAATTTTTATTTACAAATGCTCGAATTCCTTCTATTGACATCCATACAAAAAACACTCAAGCCCCTTCCCATTTGAAAGTTCATACCCATTTTTCCGATTTCCCGGCTTTTCCGGGAAACGCAAATGTCACCATTCGAATCTTCACTGGAGCTTTTGTCATAAAAATTTTTCCCAAACTTACTACGACAAATTGCTTAAAAAAAACGCCTGATACGGGCGCTCTGTTACACCCTATATATAATATGTATATATTTAATTATATATTTAAATATATAATACATGTATGTTGGAAATTTTACTTACTAAAATCGCGAAATCACTTTTAACTCTTATTTTTTATCGCATGTTCTTAAATATTCACATGAGAAATGCAACTTTTTTGTAACATAAGAGAAAAAATGTCAAAAAACAAATAAAATTAATTGCACTCACGCGTCACCCAATTCGTCGTTGATAGATTCTTTACGCAAATTGCCATTTTGGTACAATCGATGCATATTGACAGCGCGTAATAATAAACGTACGAGGTCGCGAGAATCGATAACCTCAGTGAAAGATTTCTTCGATGCTGCGTGCAAATGCGTCATTGACAATCCTTTGGTACGAGAGGACGGACTATTAAACTGACACTACGAACGATGGGATGCTCTTCGTAATCATGACGATAATAAATCATCGTTATGATTTGCCAGCATAAAATGTAAAGTGCCCCTCCTTTGACGACAGTCTTGCAAGTGCTGAAGATGAATTATAAAGTATTCACATCGTAATTATTTTATTATCTCTATATTACTATTAAATTCTAATTATATTAGATTAGATTAGCTATATTTAAAGAATATTATGTAATTTTACTTCGTTATCGTAAAGAATCTACAAAAACAATTTTTAAATTTTCTCCTCGTAGATCAGTAGATATATTTACGACATCACATATTCCTAGCATAATGCCCTAATGATATGGCTGAGTTATGCTGGAATATGGGAGCCGCAAAAATCAAATGTAAAAAAATCTTCTCGTTTGATCAGCAATAATAGATGATTTCGTCACACCGTACTGTTGATAAACGGAGCATAATACTTTTAACAACACTTTACAAAGTTCTTACACTCTGTTTACCGAAAGCACAGTGCACATATTTCGCAATAAAAATGTTATATCACCATAGGACGTCGTTGAACATTCGGATGCTATTATATTTAATTCAAAATATAAATTTGATAGGTATTTTATTTGTGAATCTTTTCGCAAAAAGAGATACACACTTATTTTAGAAATTACCTGATCATAATTATAACATTTGAGCGAATCTAATAATCTTTTATTTGACAGCTGTTATAATTCTAATTCAATAAAAAAGGTCATAAATTTTTCTACCTTCTAATGTATTTACTTTATTATTTTTTATTTTATGCATATATATGTAGTATATATTATTCATTATTTCTAATTTTTTTAAAATTTCTATAACTGTTAATATTTAGTACAACTCACAGAAATATTTTAGTGTCGTAGTTACTTCAAAATTTCACAATTGTCCAAATTTTAAAATATGTTTTTTATGCATTTCACAACACATGGAATATATTTTTTATACATCCAACACATTATTACAACATATTATTATCATATTTGTGGATTGTGTATCTAAGTTGTTCTTTAACTATCACACCTTATGTATGTATCTAGCCTTTACAATTATACAAGATCGGTTACTTAATCACGAAAAATATTACTCGAGTTTTATCATTCACATTTGTTTTAGAAGGGAAATTATTTCGATCTGTCGTTTCGCGACTCGATCTCGGCACTGAATTAAAGACGCGAAGTATCGTCGTTTCTTAGGACGACTAACTGAAGTGCGTGATGACAGTCCACGATATGGAGTATTTATTTACACCGTATATGAGAGTGCCCTAGACATAATACAGCCCGGAAATGCGATAAAGGGTATAAGTGCATTAAGTAACACAAAGAACTTGATACAAACCGTTCTTCCTGATGCGTTAATATTCGACATCAGTTTTCTGCAATTTCATATTATTATTATATTTTACATTATTGCAAAATTTTATTACTTTATTTTACCTTTGTCTGAGAGAGAAAGAGAGAGAGAGAGAGAGAGAGAAAGAGAGAGTAAGATTAAGATATACAAGATTAGTTTATTAAATTTTATTTCTTCTTATTTTAAATTTTATAAATTTAATATAGAGATAGTAATAAATGAGAGAGATTGATGAATTTCTTCTTGCCTTTTTTTATATTTTATAAAATTTACTTGACATTGTTTTATTAGATTTTAAATTCTACTTTCTAAAAAAGTTTGAATAGAAAGTAAAGAAATAGGTAAATCGAAGATCTTATGTAGAAACAATAATAAAATATTTTAATTTGAAATACTAAAAATGATATCGAAATATTCCGAATTCAATTGAAATAATACATATTTTTATGTGTTCATTGTAAACAAAAAAAGTTGAATGTTACCTGTAAGAGATTACTTGATCACCCTAGCGTCACAATAATGGTAGCTAACTGAGTGGTATCATCGCTGAAGAAAGATTGATAAAAATATCCGGTCATTATCGCCGTACACTTGATCGCATTCACGGCGATCAGCCGGGGTAGCCGAGGAATAAGCTTGCAGCTACAATTGCGCGAAAACGAATCAGATAACGGACACCATATGAACGAGTCAAAGTTGTTATCCGATACCGTCATTGGCGTTACAAATGAGACTTGTAATACTAGCTCCGTTTCCTTAAGGAGTTTTTAATCTATGTGTGGCATTTATCTAATTAATTTAATATTAAAGCAAATTTTCATCAAAATTAAATATCGTAGCTCAATTAAAATTTATATGTAAAAAGAGATAAAAAAAGAGAGAGAGAAAGAGAGAGAAAGTTTACTCATCTATAAAAAACTGAAAATCTCTACATCTTCATCTCTTCATTTTATCTAATCTGATAATTTATATATGTATACGTATATTTTAATACGTATATTTATAATATAAATTAAAAATATAAAAATGACATTAGTTAAGTTACATAACTTTAGAAGCTGAAGTGATTTTTATCATTGCATTTATGAATAAAAAAATTGTACAAAATGTAATAAAGTAAATAAATTAAAATGGCTCTCTTTATTCTAAGTAATATAAACAAATAATACGGCTGTAGAGAACACCGATCCAAAAGACAGCGGTTACAATTTAAATATTAAAATAGAATAAGACAAAATAAAATAAAATATATATATTACAACATTCAAAATATTGATACAATTTGTAAGGTAAAAATAAAAATTAATTAATGCGAACGGTTCGAGCCCGTTTTTTTGGGCCATCTTCAGCGCAAATCAGAAAAAGATAACAGTAACTAACGTTAACACCAGCGGTAGTACAGTAAAAAATACATAAGTAATTAAAGCGAATGTTAGATAGAATAAAATAGATAGAATAAAATAAAAATAAGTATATTGAAACGGCAAGCAGAATAATTGTAGTTTAAATTTACAAAACGATACAGAAAATTTGTCGGATGTGATAAACAAACTTTCTAAAATTTGAATGTCACGAAACTACGTATATATAAACTTGTAATTTTTTGACTTTTTGACAGTAACCGCTCGATTCACCACCTCGTAACTATTCTTAGACCGTTTTAATTGCTGTAGACATATTGGTTGTGACTTGTAAGTAAGAAGTTAATTAATAATTTTTTTTGCAGTTATGTGACTCTGATTTTCCTATTATTTGGAATAATTTTATAAAAAATCATTACATAATTTTTCACAGGAGTCATGTACTGTCTTTCGAGTTACTAACCGCTAAAGAAAAAAAAGAAAAGAATTTCCTGGGCTGAAAACTGGGAGATTTTTTTCTCATCGACGTCTACAATTACCCTGCTTGCCGTCTCAATATACTTATTATTCTATCTAACATTCGCTTCAATTACTATGTATTTCTTAATGTATTACCGCTGGTGTTAACGTTAGTTATTGTATTCTTTTTCTGATTTGCGGTGAAGATGGCCCAAAAAAACGGCCTCGAAACGTTCACATTAATTAATTTTTATTTTTACCTTACAAATTGTATCAATACTTTGAATGTTGTAATATATATATGTTTTATTTTATTTTGTTTTATTCTATTTTAATATTTAAATTGTAACCGCTGTCTTTTGGAACCCTGCTCTCTACAGCCGTATTATTTGTTTGTATTACTTAAAATGTAATAATAATAATTCAAAATATATAATAATAATGATTTGAAATTTTTTAAAGAGTTATTTAATTTATGGCAATATTATTATTTGGTATATTGCAGTGATAATAAGTAGTCTAAACTTTTAATAAAAATTGTGGACATTGTGTAATGTGTACAGATGAACATTTTTGATTTATTCAAATTTAAAATTATGTACAGATATGTGACGTTATCATTCAGATGTCTTCATTCATGCACATGTCTTTCTCGATTGGTCAATTCAATGTTACCTTATCCCGTGAGTAGGATTTCTGAAGGCACCTTAAAGGTGCCAACAGATGTCGACACAGAACATACTGTGTGATAACTCAATGCGTAGCGTTTTTAGTTTTTAGTAAACAGAAAGCAATATAATTTACGCGGGTAATATTATTGACATTAATTTTTTTCACAATGTTTGAGGCGCACAGTATCAATGCAGAGCACAAAGATCTCATACACGATATCGCCTACGATTATTATGGTGAACGCATGGCAACATGCTCCAGTGATCAATTTGTTAAGGTACAGTGAATATAAAAACGGTTATTTCTCTTTTCCTCTTTTTATATTTATGAATTCAATTATCACTTCCCATGGTTTTTCGCACATTATACGAATATTGGAAACATAGTCTATGCTTAATCTTTTAAGTGTCTCTACTTCTCTTGTAAATATATCTGCATAATACAATGTGTCGCAGGTTTGGGACGAAGATGAACATGGAAATTGGCATTTAACTGCTTCTTGGAAAGCTCACAGTGGTTCAGTGTGGAAAGTTACTTGGGCACATCCAGAATTTGGTCAGGTTCTTGCTACATGTTCATTCGATCGCACTGCTGCTGTTTGGGAAGAAATTGGTATGATGAAGATTATTTTTTTCTATTAATTTTTTTTATACAAGCTTGAAATTTACATTTATCTTGTCTTTTTTCTTTTTTGCCAGTTGGTGAAGGTTCTGGACCAGAAGCACGTGGCAGTAAGCATTGGATTAAAAGAACAAACTTAGTTGATTCACGTACCTCCGTTACTGATGTAAAGTTTGCACCAAAAACTTTAGGCCTTTTATTGGCTACTTGTAGCGCAGATGGATTTATTCGAATATATGAGGCACCAGATATTATGAATTTGAGTCAATGGACATTACAGCATGATATCAATTGCAAACTTTCATGTAGTTGTCTTACATGGAATCCATCTCTTTCAAGGTAAGCATATATATTTATAATTTTTTTTTAATCTTTAAAATTTATTTATGTAGTGTAACAAAAAATATAAAATAATTTCTTACCTGTTATATACTATTCCAACGTATTATTATATTAACATTAAAAAAAATATATTTTAGACTACATCCACCTATGATAGCAGTTGGTAGCGATGACTCAAATCCATTGCTTGGGGCAAAAATTTTTATTTATGAATATTCCGAGAGTAGCAGACGTTGGGTAAAGGCTGAGACATTATCGAGCATTACAGATGCTGTTTATGACATTGCGTTTGCTCCTAATTTAGGCAGAAATTTCCATACATTGGCTATAGCTACTAAAGATGTACGGATAGTTACTTTAAAACCGATACAGTAAGTACAAATATTTAAAGCTGGATAAAAACCTGCAGATAGATAATAGCAATGGTATAAACATTTATTATCTTATTTTTTAGGGAGAGTATGCAGACTGGTGTATCACATTTTGAAACAAATGTGGTTGCACAATTCGATGATCATTACTGCACTGTGTGGCGTGTTAGCTGGAATTTTATGGGAACGATTTTAGCGAGTTCCGGTGATGATGGCTGCGTTCGATTGTGGAAGGACAATTATATTAATCATTGGAAATGTATTTCTGTCCTCAAGGGAGATGGTACCCCGGTTCAGGGTGCCGAAACTCCCGTTTTAGCAACTCCGCCGAATTCATCTACGCCAGCTCAACAAACACCATCTACCACCAGGTACTATAAACTGGGTACCATCAGTCATCCAAACCAAGTACCTTGGCATTAGAGGATTAATCAATTTCTAGAATAGACAACTGCCAATTATTTTGAATTTATTGATATATTATTTTCTATTAGATAGTAAAAATGTGTGGAGTGTACATTTTCTTTGTTATAATGAAAATTGTGATTTATCTATGTTCTCCATCCATGTAAATCCTTAGTTCACCGATATATACTTTTTGGTTTGTTTATAATATGTTTGTTTATACACAAATTATGTCTTTTTAATGTTTGCTCTATTTTTTAAACAGTCACAAGTGTTAAACGTTACATCATGCTAAATGTATTATTATACATAATGGTGTGTTCTGCACTTTTATTGTAAACTTACATTTTATGTAGAACCAATTTTTCCGATTTTTCCTATTTTTTTATTTAGACAGACGCTCAACTTGCAACGTTATTGTTTATTACAGTTTTAAAACCCTGCAACATCAATCACAAAAAAGTGCATATGTAATATAAATACAAAACCAATTTTTGAGGATATGAATGGAGGATATGAATATCATAATATGGATAATGTATTTGTTAAAATCAGACTCAGAGGGAAACTTCTAAACTAATATATATACACACACATATTCAAATTTTGATAAATTATTTTTTACTATCGCAAATTTATCATCGAAATAAATGGCGAAAGATTTGTAACATACTTTTCATTAATAAATGCTATTTCTGTATCATGAATACCTTTTTATTTTCTCCTCCCTTGGTCTGTCAATTTTTATCAAAATTGGTCATTACGACAGCTATTTATTTTCTAAAAGATGCAATTTATACAGTGACAGTCTCTACTGTTGCTTTGTTATCGTTTTGTCACGTAAGCGATTTTATGTCATATGTTCGTTGAAAGCTTAGACTGCATCTGTTAATACATATTTTTTTTCTTTCTTTTTTAATATTTTCTTAAAATCTATGTTTACCGTTTCAGGACTATAAGCGTAACTACAGTCACGGCGGAGAAGCCCACAGTTACCGTCATGTGCAGTAATAAATGGCAACCGCCCGTTATAAAGGGGCGTTTTAGCAAATCGGTATGGCTGGGTAATCCCAGCGAACCGACGCCACCACCGCTGCCGTTCATAGCAAAGAAATAATTAAGAAATAATAATTTAGTATACAATGCGATATAGTATTATTTGAAATAAGACATATGTCGATTAATTTTAACTCGATTGTGATAACACATAATTCGACATACCTTTGTGTGACAATGCAAAATTATTTTTTTTATACAATTCTATTTAGTTTTTCATAGTGATCTTTGAATATATATTAATAAACAAATTGTGATATATATTGAAAATTAAGCGTAAATATATATAGTTGTAGAAACTTTATGTTTTGGCAGTATTGCAAGTATTATCTTATGTTTTACTTTTATTTTTTTTAATCGATTTATTAAAATTAAATTTCTTTATATAATCTCAAATTTGCGAAAGTATCAGTATATAGTAGTAATATATAAATTTTTTTGATAAACGTTTCTAGAAGTGTTTGATTGATTACTTAAATTCGGGTAAAAATCTGATTTTACTTTTGAAAATTATACACATATTTATCTATACATAATGTATATATATATATATATATATATATATATATATATATATATATATATATATATATATACATACTTATATGCACATATATTATGTACATACACATACACATACAATCCTTTTTCTTTAATTAAGAACATCAGAAATTTATTTTTCACTTTTTTATTTTTCATTGAAACATTCATTCTTATTGTTATAAGTTGTATAACGATTATTTATCAAAACTGAGAATCGTCGTAGCAGCGTACTCAGCTTATTTAGCTTCTTTTCAAATTACTAGAATATTACAAAACCTTATACATGCACATTTATTTCCTTATGTCATATATCATTTAATAAATTTCAAAACAGAAATGTTTGTACAAAAGTGTAATCATATCGCATATAAATATAACATTTCTTCTGAAAAAAAAACATTATTTTGTACATGTCATTTTAATAAAAATAAGCAAGCAAAATAAAGTACATATAGGATATCAAAGAGCGTAGTATTTCGTTATTTCATATATCAAAAAAGATTCAGTGTAACATATGTAAAATTGAGATAATCCGCAAAAATATATCATAAATCGTCACAAATACCATTGACTTTCGTATCGTAAAACATTATCAAATTTTTTCTTTAAATAGAAAAAAATTGTTATAATATACTATGTTATTCAATATCGTAACAGTTTTATATAGTTATGCTAATGTATTATATTATAATATGAAATATTACTAAAAATTCGTTCAACATGTTTATTTTATATTGTTTTATTTTACATGTTTATATTATATTTCAATATTTCAAATTAATTTCGACAAATAAGCTATTAACGCGAAATGTTTATTTATTGCATATTTGAAATTGGCGTAAATGACGTAACTTCAAAGTAAACAGCAAACATTCATATTAATAAAGAAAAAAAGGAATCTTTTAATTTGATGTATTCAGATTGCTTATTTATTGTGTTGTTTCACATTGTGCGCTAAAATTCAGTAATTAAAAATGCAGTTAAAATGAAATTAAACAGATTTTCTGCTTTTATGTAGATGACGAGTTTCATGAATTTGTGAAGTTAACAATAACGCATCATATAATTAATATCGTCAATAACTTGTGCGTATAATTAATATGCAAACTAATGATACACATAAGCGAACCAGTAAGAAAAAGTGCTTTAGATGTGATAAAATATAATATTCACGCTGCAGGTTGTGTAAGTATCATTTTAATATTTCACTCTATGTATAGAAATTTATGATAATGATAATATCATGAATAACTTGTGCGTAATTAATATGCAAACTAATGATTCATATAACCGAACCAGTGAGAAAAAGTGCTTTAGATGTGATATAATATAATATTCACGCTGTAGGTTGTGTAAGTATGAATAAGTTTATTACGTTTTTTAAGTATATGTGTACAAATTTATGATAATGATAATATTGAAATGTGTAATAATACAAAAAACTCTATACATATAATTTTTTTTTTCAAATAAATTCACACTAATAAAACTTAAGTTTGTTATAAATATAATATAAATTTGACACAATACGTAGTGGAAATAAATGGAAATTTATACATTAAAAAATTACAACATACATTTAAAATTTTTTGATTTGTTTAACTTTTACATGTATGTAGTATACACCTGCACCTAAATTATACGTTGTCTTTCTGTTTTAGACTACTTACGTTACACGAATTGTTTACTTCGGGGAATATCATGGAACCCATGAAGTTTTACAAAAGGTAAGTGTATAAATCATATTATGTAATTCAGAATTTTGCAATTATAAAAATGCTGCGTAATAAACAATCTTTATTAAAGTTTAAAATACATTAACAATATAACGAGAATAACGAGTAGAATTCAAAGATAACTTTGAATTTGATAATATCATTACATTATTATGTTACGTAAAAAGATAAAATTTTATATTAATTCTCTTTGACTCATGTTTTCCAATATCAATTATAATTAATTTTTTCTAATTTTTTAAATTTATATTTTATAGAAAATGCAAGATATTATACACGATTTACACATGGATTATAGTGATATGCCTATCACAGGACTCTTTCTTGTCTATCCAACATGTTATATACACGTATTAGAGGTATTTGAATATTTAATATCTATATTATATATATATATATATATATATATATATATATATATATATATATATATATACACACACAATACTATAATATATAATATACCTACAAATATTAAGATAAATTATTACAAAAAATTGCAAATTTTTAAAATTTACATTAACAATTCTTATTTTTATCATCTATTCAATTATTTGTGAAGAATGATAAGTGGAAATTTATTTTCTTAATAAGGCATGGGAAGATATTATTTATAAACACTACGAGCTTATGTATACCATGAAGAACAATGAATGTAAATTTGGAAAAGCGATTCCTTTGCCGTCGTATCATCACGTTCATCAAGTCAGTATAACCCGATGTGTGACGCATATGTATTTACATAAAAATGATCATGAGAAATATGTATATATCACTTTCAGAGATTTTTCACGAGCTGGTATCACGTTTATACGACACCGCCTACGTTAATAGGGACATTAGAAGACTACACATTGGACGACATTCAAAAGCAGATCGCAAATTGCTTAATGAAAATATACAAGTTATGCGAATATATAGGAAGGACAGGTTTGAACAAAAAGGTACGTAGAAATATAGAAATCTATAAAATGTTCTTTCATTTAGTAGACGAATAAGTTTTAACAAAGCTTCAAAGAATTGTTTGAAGCTATTCCGAGTCTGATATTGAATAAAGATAAGAATTTTTTCCACTTTATTTCATAACTTTATTCGATTTTACAGTCGATTGACATTCAAGATGCACTGAAAAATTTGGAAGACAAGGCAGCTCGATATTTGCCCGAAAGTACGATCCTCGAGTTTCTTTTGAGTGTAAGCTCACCTGTTTTAAAAACTGTCGAGGAATATCTGCAAATGTATTCTGACGTGTCACCCAACATGTTTTGGGATGGTAAGAATAACATATGTTTATTTTAAGAGAGCTTCGAATAGTAAATAAATGCGTTAATATTAATGTTTGATATAGTGACGACTGCATCGCCGTTTTTACGAGGATCGGAGCTAGAGAAGGCACAATAATGCATCGCCGCGTGAATAAAAAAACGATTATTTATTTCAGAATATTTACAATATCAAAAAAACATTCTCTGGTTTAGGGGTACATGAGATTCGTGTGTGTTGGAGACAGTCCTAAACTATAAGTACATATATAAATTTCAATGTGTTGTCTCGCAAAAATGGCAACTGGTCAAATCCGGTCTCGTTATTATGACGTACAGACAGTTAATGAAACGCATTTTAATTCTCAAAAAAAAGATATCCCTTTGTGTTTTATTTTCAATCAATATTTAAGTTACACACACACACGGAAATGAGGCCGAGGGCGAGCGGCACGCGACAGACTATTGTGTCTTCGTTAAAATTATCTTTATGATTTATGCGACCGAGAGATATCGACACGTATATATATCTTTCAATGTTGGGGAGCTAATATCGTTTGATCATTTTACAGATAATAATGTATGGCCACCGCCTTGCGATATCATGCCACGCGACATGTTCGACGAACATGGTCATCGAAAGATTTCATATCATCCAAACAGTGAAAAATAAATGTGCTCTGGAAATCAATAATCGCTAACAAGATGTGAGAAAAAATGATAAATTGTTTTATTTTCTTCGTAAAATATAACAAATAAAATAAGATAATAAATATTTTTAAAGATGTTATCGTCTGTAAAAAAAAATTGCTACTATGTATATTTATAAAATTCACATGATTTTATAATATAGTGCGCGTATAGTGATTACACACACACGCACGCACACACAGACACACACGAATAAAAAGTAGAAACTTTGGCAGTTTGAATCCAGGTTTTATTGTACGGTTCGTTCTCGTGACGTTTTTCTCTCATCGGATTGTAAATTCTCTTTGTTGCAGCGTTTTTTACTGTATACACAATTACAATTATTATGTGTGCAAAAGTTATAACAAGGGGGAAGGGGAATGAGGGAATGTGTAATGGGCTGCGCGTTTCAACGATTACTAAAATTCTCTTTGATAATATACACTCACAATATTCCGACATCAATTCCATTAATGGCAATAATAATAATAATAATAATTAACGATTTGTCTCATTTTTAATCATCTTTCGGAAATGACGTAACGTAACGTCTAAACAATCGAGAAAACATTTGCTTAGAATTTCTCGAGATATTAAAAGCGTGATTTTACCGTTCTCGTTCCTTTCACATCAAGTAATTCTAACAAGTAGTATCTCCGATCAGCGTCTGTCGTTTCCTTTGGAAACGCAAACGGACGCATATGCTTCGTTCATGTAGGACCGTCTCTTCTGCGTAGTTATTTGTATGCACATATAACTGCAATACGACGACGCGACTGCAAATAGTCACAACCTATAATCCATTTATGGTCAAATTTATACAAAGTTTCAATCTGATAGATAGAAATGCTGCATTGAAATAAAATTGAGATTCTATTTTTTAATAGATCATTAGATAATTTTTCTAATAGCGAGATAAAGTGATTTAATATTTGAAATATAAAAAAAATTCTAATGCTATTTTTTCAATAAAAATACATTTTTGGCGCTTTTAAAATGTACTTAAAAATTAATTTTATCTAAAAAAAAATTTTTGTTTTATTTTCCTGGAATGCTTCTCGCTACAATGCCAGAAAAAAATATGCAATATAGCAATCATTCCGTCGATAGATCAATTTTACGATTACATTGTCAAATTCTAGAACGATATACATATATACTAGCATCGACCTTATTTAAATATAGTGAACATCAAAAGATTATTAGAAAGATATTTTCTTTTTTTCTCTCTCGCATTACGCACACAGCCATATAGAATAAAATACATTCTATTCCTCACGTGAATCCTTGCAGTCGCAGCAGGATCGTCGCATCAATCGAGGAAGCGTAAACCTGTACGCAAAAATCAATCTGTACAGATCGAAGCAAAATACGGGTTATCACTTCTCGCAAAAAGGAGAGATTCTTCTACGCGCGCGTTTCGCGTAAAATAGCTTATTAAATGCACCGTCCAGCAGTCGACTGCTCGATATCAAGCTACACGTCTAGTTTTTTCATCTTACCTTTCGCGGATTCGTGGCGAAACGCGCCTTGGGCTACTCCAATCGACGACGAGAGTATCCCTGTACTGTACGAAGGATATGACGAGGCCCCTTTTTTCTTTTGGTGACCTTTTTTCTTTTTTTTTAAAGCTATATAATACAAAGAGGCTAAGAGCGGTAACCTCTGTCGAACGAAGTACCAACAAGATTCACAAGCGTCGAAACAGGCAGTAAGTTAGAAGTGCTATCGCGATTACCACGTGTTACGGAAGGACGCTTCCGTATTCCGGAAAGCGTCTTCTCTCTATAGAATAAGATTCAAGACTTTGAAAAACAACGTTCATCATACTCAGTACATTTACTTCGAAGGAAGTCGTTACTTTATACATTGTACAAGAGATACTTGATCTTACGGTATAATTCAGAATACTGCAAACTGAGATGGAAGCGCGATGGAGATATTTATATATTATATTCCTTTTGTTTTGTCTTGTTGCTCCGTCAATCCACTAGCTGATTTCATACATTTCGATTCGATTCCCACCGATGGAAATACAAACGATATGTCTTTGACACAACTCTTCCCGATTCTCCTTCCGTTTCCGCATTGTCAACATTATAAATAATAATGTCGCGATGATGACGCGACAGCATAATGATGCGTTGATCATCCCTCTCAGTATACGTTATTCTGGTCTGATGTCTCCACGATGACTTAACGCATATACATATTTATACTTACTTACATCGACTAGACAAATTGTACAGTGTTGTGTTCATAGTAAAAGTGGGAATGAATTGTTAATATACGCGACTCGTACAAAATATCTTCCGCGTCTCGAGGTATATACAGGAGTGTGCACGGTGAACTTTTCTCTCGCTCGCACGTGCACACATCGTAAACTCACTCTACCACACCGCAGAAGCTCGTCGAGGTTCCATCGGGGCACGGTCACGAAACTACGCACTAGATGAGAAAAGCCGGCAGAGCAGCCGGTTCGTCGTTCTTCAGTGTAAAAAGGGCACTTGATTCAACAGAGAGGCGCAAATTCGTGACGCTTTGTCGGAATGGAAACGTAAATCCGCCGAACTCGAACCGGCTCGCACGCCCGAAGCGTCCCGAACAGCACAGACGAAAAATGTCCTAGCATAAAGGACATTTTTATGAATCTTCTAAAAGATCTTTTTTTCATCAGACTTAATTTTCATATCTAGATAATAATAATAAATATCTTAATTGTTCCAAACATTCTTCAGAAGCCTAAGAATAACTATTCAGCCTTTCAAAAGACGTTTCAATCTTAAAGACAATCTAAAGATATTCTATAAACATTCTTTAGAGGTTCTTGTGTCGTTCGGGACTTACAGCTATCTCATGACTGACTGAAATGGTGCGATTCACAGTAGTTCGCTCACACTGCAGGTGCAGGCCCCGTGGTGGGTGTAAGGTCACACGGAGCTCTCCCTCTTGGCCATTACTACCGGCGTACCTATTGTCGCGTCCTTCTGCGACTGAACCGTTAGACAACATTGGCCAGGCATCCGCGTCTCGCAATCGTCTCGCTTCGTCAGCGCACTGCTGCTCGGACAGGTCCTAGTGACGACACCTAGACCAGCGTACAGCATCGGAGGACTCATTGTCATCGATTGAACGCTCTGACTGGGCCAGTGTTGCCTCGGCAGGGTGCAAACGCCACTCTCATAGACGTCGCCCATCAGCGGTTGAAACTGAAAGGTGCCCATAATTTTCGTAGATCAATGGGTCAATGGATAATGCAATCAAGCAAAGTAATATAATTACTTGAGAGAGAAGAAATTTTTTTTAAGAAGTACTATCATTGTTAGTTTCATATAGCGTTACCATTGATATTCTATCTTAATTATTTAATTTAATTCCAACCTCTACATCGTGCACATTGTTGAAATTGTTTCAATTACAGACTGATGCATACTGATTGTTATTAATATAAGCTCTACTGTGTTATTTCATTAAACATCTATGGGATATTTGCACGACGTTTACGTTATTAAATCTTCAATGAAACTCACGCTTTTGTGTTTCGTCGACAGGTTTGAGAACTCGTGTAACGGCATGCCGTTGCGGATTGTGCAGTAACCGACGTAACTGCTGTGGCCGCTGATGGAAGTCACCGTCGAGTGTTCCAAAAGACTCCTCGATGGTGATGTCTCGATCGTTGATACCAGACGTCTTTTCCTCAAATATTCCGACGGCTCGTCACCTATAGAGAAAGCACAGTCACGAATGTTTTACAATCAGAAATTTCGTCAGAGTTTTACGAGTGCACGCATGTGTAAATGTAAAATGCGAAAGAGGGAAAACTTTCGAAAAAAATTTACAACCACGTAAAGGAACGAGATGTACTCTCGGTAAGATTTTACTTTCAACCATGAAAGAAATGTTTTTAGACATTTACGATTTATATAAATTACACGTACTTTTTAAAATGTTTTACCGTAATTATTTTTTTTATTTATATATTCTCTTCTTGCGAAAGAATTACAAAGAAGATTAAAAAAATGTAAAATTTTCAACATAATTTTGACTTGATTCCCTTTATTTTGCTAGAATTAATACAGAATTACTTTTTATAGTAATTAGCGAATCGCAAAGATACAAACCAGTGATTTGCTGTGGAATGATATCCGGATTTTTTTCATCGCTCTCACTGAGATCACCGCTGGTGTCGATCTTCCTGAACGGGCTACTGGGATGCTTCTCATCCGCGAGCAGACTGCATCCCTCTCGGAATCGTAACTCCCTTTGTATGGGGATGGCCTTCGTCTGCTTTGCGTGATCCTCCATCTGCGACTTGTTCTGCTCCTCCACGTGAGTGTGCTGGACCCGTAAGACGATCATCACTATGACCGCGACGATAATGAGGGCCGTCACTACGCCGATCATTACGCTCAACATCGGTGTCAGCCGGATGTTCTGTCTTGGTCGTTCTTAAATATTAAAATGGACGAAGAAGTTAGAATTACAACAGAAGATTTTTACAAGAATCGATATAGACCGTGTAATTGCTTGTAGATTTACGTGATAAATTTACATTAATAATTTTAAGCTTTTAATCCTGCAGTAAAATACATAAATAATCTGTTTTGATAAAAACGCTTTTAAAAAGCACTGTAAGGTTTTGACGTGACATCAAATTTTTAACAGATTTTATGTGATACGATAATATTAATAAGAGCATAGATGGTGCTACAAAATAATATATCATTCATGGCGCAACAAGCGCAGCTTTATGAGAGAATAAAAGGTAAAAAAAAAGGTCGAGAATACAAAAATCATGCTTGATTCGGTCATGTATTTTGTTGAAATGCGATTCGGGTAATACTTTAAATATAATGCACAGTATATAACCTATTTTAATAGAAATATAAGCGCGAGAGATCTCTCTCAACAACCTTTGGTGGACGAATTAAAAATTACGATAACAATCGCATCGAGCAAACAACAGGAAAATTGTCCAACGGTATTAAATCGCCAATTTCTGACCCGATTTTTCGCGCGATCATAAAAGCCCCGGGAGCTTTTTACACGGTTCACTCAACGAATTAATATTGACTCGATGGTTTTTCATCAATCCGGCCAATTGGCGACGACTCTTCATCCGCGCTGTGTGACACGAAATTTTTCCGTAATTACTCAGACTTTATGTAAGCCTTTCGAGATTACACGTATATCGTCATATTATAATATTCAGCATATATCGTATCATAGAAAAAGCAGAGTGAAAATGATAAAAACTTTTAGTTCCAAGTTACGACTAGTAAAAATTTTTTAGAAGACTTAAAACAAAAACTTTAAAAATTAAAATTATACGTTCATTTAATTTATTGTTTTCAATAAGTTTCGTAATAAAATATTATTGAAAATTTTGTCTATTAACCGTAATTTTATAAGGCCAATTAAATTTTATACCGTTCTTAAACTTAATTCTATTTCTTAGAGAAATTGACTTTCTTTTTAGTTATATCTATTTTCAATTTTCAAAATACGACCGTAGAATCTTTTATGGTAAGAATTTTATGTCGCAAGCAAGAAAGTTTGAGAACCACTCATGTAAGATACACCAGATAGAATGATGGCCCTCGAACGAGTACTTTCTTGGAACTTTTAAGCAAACCGAGTATCGGAGCTTCGTTCAAAAGATATCGAAAGAGTTGTTAACGTTACAGCAAATCTTGCAGGAATTTTTGTACGAGCATCAAACGAGTACCAAGTCACTCGAATATATATAGCGTTGCATGTATCAGATTCGATACTTAGCTTTCGACATCGTCAGGTCATTCGATTTCTGACACGAAAATATCAGTGTCATCGTTAGTCCTAAAATTTAGGAAAGAAACAGGAATATTTGCATATTTACCCGACTCAGATGTCAATTGTTTCTCCGGTAGCCTCAGAGTGCCGGCCTGCACCACCATCGCCTCGCTACGGCCCTTGTCGTTATAGGCATAAATGCAAGCCTGATAAAGGGCACCCGACTCCAGGTGAGTGACGCTGAAACGCGGCACCGGTGATGTCAGATTGGCACGCAACTCCTGGCTGTTGCTCTCGCGCACCTCTAATAGGAAGGATTGTGGCAGCCCGCCGTTGAAGCCCTCCGCGCATCGCACGGAGAATGAATTGGTCGACGTGTTCGAAGTCGTGCAATTGTGGACCATGTCTGGCCGGCCTGTCACGGATAAGGTTTACTTACGTTTTAAAATGCATCGCGTTTGCACGAAACTGTTCGCACGCTCGTAACAACTCGTAATGAGCGCGAGGTCGCGATAATATCACAGAGACAACCTTTAAGTTCCTTTAGTACGCCTTCGGTAACTGACATACTTTTACACCAGAGATATTAGGGAAGAGATAAAAAGACTAACAGGAAAAGTAATAAGAACAAAAAATAATAAAGTTAAATCCTACATTGATAAAAATTAGAGACCGACAAATTTTTATACGATTATATCGTATAAATTAAATTTTGTGGAAATCTCTACTGGATTACAAATTTGTTTCAATGAACTGCTACAAAACATTTCAAAGCTTTGACGAATTAAAATATTTGTTTAACTTGAATCACGCTAGTGAACCAAACTGTTAGAGTTAAATGAATTAACGTGTCAGTAATATCAAGATACTCTCGTGTTGCATGCCAACAAAAAAAAACAGAGAAAAACCTCTTAAGATTAACATACAAACTCACACGTTTATATCAAGTAAAAAATGTAAAATAATTTTTCCCGTTCATACTCTTTTCTTTTACATTTTACGAGAGAAATATATTGGTTGCCTTTTATTAAATGATTTTTGAATAATTATGTTAATAAAAACTACATTTCTTTGCATATTGTAGAAAAATAAGCAAACTTGAAAAATAAAAAATTTAAAAAAGGATTCTTTGAAGTCTCGTTATAGAGTTGAAAAAATTATACAAATAAATATAAATGTGAATTAATTACGCACTAACTCTCTTTAACGTTTCTAAAGTTCGTTTATACTTTTTACGCCGCTATTAAAGTGTGCTACATTTTAAACCAACTAATTATATAAGCAGTCTAATTATGTAAGTAGATTCTCTTCAGCGTCAGCGTGTTCTAAAGTTTACTCTAACTTTCGATATTACGTTCTTTTCTCGCCAAGATGATGTATAGTCTCTTATACAGACGACGGAAGAGGAAGTGTTATGCAACATATCGTTTCGCGTGCGGTATATTTGCGAATCAGGGCGTGATAGTTGCCCTGTAAATCTGATTCACGGTACGCTGGCATATACAAGAGTCACTTGTAACCGAGTCGACTGTAAAGATGCACGCTTGCTGTGTGATTTTTCCTACAGAAATATTAGCAGGTGGTACACTTTGCGGCTCGTAAAAGCCGACTAAAAAGGCGGGGAACGAGCCAGTAACGGGAATATGGGATATTGTGTCGCGAGAGAAGAGAAATAAAGAAAAAGAAATAAGCGGGAATATGCCAAGGTTGTTCACGCGTTTATGGTTGCTGAAAAATCCCAGTGCCGGACACCTGCTACCATTTCGCGGTTCCTCCACACTTCCTTACCTCTCTTCCACATCTTTTCGCCCTTTTTATCTGCTCGCGTCGGATCCGCTTTTTGCTGCGGTGTGAAAGACCAAAGCTATTTTCTTTTACGTCTCGAATATGTAAGTGTTCTTATATACGCGTATACGCGTTTCCTTTGCATTAAAGCAATCCGATAGCGAATCGCGATTAATTGGTAACTCGAGTACCAATACCAGCAGAAATATGACCATTATTAGGAATAATAGGGATGCCGACGTTACGGATTTTCATTAGACTTTCATGGATTTTCTAAGTCGTGTTTTAAATATGATAGAAAGCAGCATCAGGTTTTTTTCATTATAAATGATTTTTGTTTAACAAATAAACTATTTTGTTATGTTATTATACTAGCAAGATGCAAACATATACATATATGCCTATTATAATAATTAGGTATTTTTTAAGTTTCACTATATCTATATCTATATATTACAAAGACTTTTAGTATTTGAAAATAAATCGTGATTTTATTGTTAATTCATATCGTTATTCAATACTAATTTTGGAACTAATTATAATTTTAAGACCTTAAAATGTTTCATACATATATAATTGAATAATTCTAATATAAAACGGCACATATTGCGTCTGTCCAAATATATATACTAAGATTTGAATTAGTTATTCAGTTACGTAAATTGAAACTTGGGAACTGAGAACGAAATCTGGATCCCAAATTAGCATAAAGTAGTGATTTTCAAGAGTTAAATTTCTCAAATAAAAACCATTAGCATTAGATTTATCATTAGATTTATCATAGTTTTACCAATTTGCGGGAAATAAGCGGATTAAAATGTAAAAATCTTTTTTTGGATGTATATATTTTTCTAATCTACTAGGTTCGAGAAAAAGTTTTTATTTTCTAAATCAGAGAAAATTAGAATTATTCAATCTTATTGCTAGTTTTTCTCTTTTCAAAACAAATTCTTTTCTTTCTATCTACTCATTCTATTTTTTTTGGTTCATAAAAAACAATTATAAATTAAAAAGTAATCTCGAATTCTTATGTATTGATTTTTTGAAATTTGTGAATAATTTACACAACTTTATTACGTCACGTCTGTCAATCTTGTGACGATTCTCGTGACGCTCAATCTGCTTGATCGAAAATTCATGCTACATATTGAGGGACAATGTAAAGTCGATTCACATTTTCACCAATATTACCGATATAGATCAAAATGAGAAGATACTTTACCAGCTGGTATAATATGATAGACGCAGGGCACTTGTTGTTGGCCAATATGATTGCTGGCCCAGCAGAGCAACGTGCCATAATCTAATTCTGTCATTGGTGTGTATGAGACGATGGAGGATGTACCGGCCCGTGCGATGTGACCGGCTGCAACGTCGATACTCTCGGCGGAGTTATTGAAGGTCCATTTGAATTGTACTTCCGGCGGATTTGCATCCACTTGACAGGATATATTTGCCTTCTCTTGTTTTGCCACGCCGTGGACCTTGGTCTGGTTCGGCTTGCATGTTGGAGCGACTGCAAACACGAAAGTCGAACAGCACTGATAAATCATTAGAACGCGCGGATGTGAACGATATTTTCGTTGTACGCAGCTTTTTATATCGCTGTTGCTAAATATATTAGGATTTGATTTGATTTTCTAATAATAAAATAATTTGATTAATCGGGATATACAAAATATTTTATTATTATTTTCTAATAAATTTAGAGCCAACATATCAAAAATATTGTATTACGGAGAAATTTTAAAAATTGTTAAAATTTAATATCTTCCTGACCCAGATTACATATTGTATTTCTTTAAATATTCTCGTGAAAATATTCTCATGAAAAGAAATATTCTCTACCGCTTATTCAAACGAATAAAACTTAATTTCCATAGATATTTTAATTTAGATGTTAAGTAACTTCATAATGGAATTATAATAAAATTAAAATCAAGATTTTAAAATTCAGTCCGAAATTTGTCACACACAAAATATTATTATTTTCTACTATGAATATAATCAGACGATAAATAATATTTTTAACATTAAATATAATTTTGCAATATATTAATTAAACTAGAAATTTTCAAAATTTGTTTAGTCTTTTTAATGCCTTTTTTTATAGCTGACTATATAGATATTATTACATTAATAATATCTATACGCGTTTGTAATTTTTAGCTACAAATTTTTGTGTTAAATTCGCGGGAGTAGCTTTGTTATTTCATAGCGAGTCGGTTCTCGCTCACGAATCAATTCAAATATGGATTAGTAAAACTGTTACGATCCGTGAAATATTTCGATATCGTGTCCGATAATCTGCGCGCGCAAACGGACAAACAGCCGAACTGGTTACATACGCAATTCACGAGGGACATTCGGACACATGCACGTAAACCCTGGAATTAAAATTTCACGGTGGAAATTTACGAGAACACCGAATCTTTACGCGTTATAATCCATTATTAATTAAAGCCAACCGAACGAAGTATGTCTGTTTTTCATTACGCCTGTCCATATCGTTTGTCACGTTACCATTTACGTTCTTAGCGTGATAAATAATCCGAAAAATCGTTTATTTATCACCAAAGGGAATTTTAGTAGTACTTTAATAATTTGTGCAATATGTAAATCCATGAAAATCCGATTACATGTTTTACTACATGTTGAAGAAATTGAGAAGCTTTGGATATCTTTTTATTTATTATTTGAAAATTTATTATATAATTAATTGTAATTTTGGAAAATATTCATAGTAAATAATTCAATTAGTTTTAGAATATATACATGTATATATTCTAAAACTAATTGAATTATTTACATGTTCATATACATGTTTCATATACATGTATGACTTTAAATACTGCTTATACATATGTATATATATGTATATACATACACGAGTAAAATTCTTTCACCGAAGCGTCTGACCTCTTCAATATTTTACTACTAGCGAATACCGCGATACGTACACATCACGTTGAGATAAAAGGGCGAGCTCTCGCCGTCGCCCTCGGTATTATATCCCACGCACGTGTAATTGCCGGCGCTCTTGCGATCGACCCCCTGTAGCACCAGGCTCTGGTTGCTGATTATAATACCCTGCGTGATGTTGTGATGGAGTGCCTTGCTCTGGAAGAAACACGATAATTGACGCCTCTCGCCGGTAGATTGAACCCAGCCTTCGTCGCGCCGCACCGAGACGCGAGAATTATTTTCCGCGTGTGTGCACGCGTTTCCAACGCGTTTGTGTTTGTACGTAAACTAGAATCTAGCCATACAATCTCCCTCGTCAGAAACGAGAGAATATGGAAGTGCTCGGGTGACGAGAAGTTATTATAAAAGTTTGATGCTTCGAGCGCCGAAGTTTGTATTCGGTCTTAACGTATGTAAGTCGATGCTCTCGCGAGCGAGTACGAGCATAATCAAGCTTGTTAGCCAGCGAGAGACCAATCTGTTTACGACACTCGGGTTTTAGAACTTTCCAAGCGTGGGTTATAGACGAATTACTCGCGACGAACATTGTTGCGCAACATCAAGATTGATTAATGATAATCGCAACGATTCGAGATGAGAAATACACGCGAGATAACATTCTCGTAGCGCGACCTGTAAATATTGTTTTTCAGAAAATCTTTTCTCAAAGATATTTCATGAGATAAATATTTATCGAGAAACCGATATTTAATGAATATTCAATTCTGAATATTGCAATAATAGATTGTTTATGCAAAATTTAATTGATCAAGTAAGACTTTGAATAAATTTTCATAATCGAAAATTTATTATCTTATTTTTAAGGATGTCTAACACAATCCATGATTCTAAAAAAATAGCTTGTATATTTCATTTTGAAATAATTAAATTTCTATAATGATTTAAAGAATTATCAATTTTTTTTTTTTTCTTTCTGTCGAATTTATTACGAATGCCAAGACGTAACGGCTACTCGTTTGTAAAATAACGACAAAAAAAGAAAACACACACACACACGCACGCGCATATATATATATATATATATATATATATATATACATGTATATTTTTACCTTGAATAAAACTATGTTCCCACTCACCTGATGCCGCCATTCCACCTTATAAACTGAGGGTTCGGCCTGTATGAGGCAGTCGAAATATACGTCCGTGCCCTCGCGTATGGCATTGGGATTCAGCGATGTGCCGAGCTGGATCTGCGTCTCCGGCGTATCTGCGAATCACGACCTTCGATAAACCGTCAAAATCGACCAGATTCGTCTGAATAAATAAGGAAAGAGCGTCGCGCTCGCGCGGTCCCCGGAGGGAGAAAACGCAGTCGGAGGAACCGTCCCCGTTTATAAGCTTACATTGTATCTGGAGTATCCAGCCGTCCTCTATCGGCGCGGTTCCCATGATTCGATTTTCAGCTTGACACGACAAGTGTCTACCGGCGTCTGCTTTCGTCGCTATGAAAGATAAAACGCTGGTGGTCGTGTTCCCATCGGCGGAAGTCTGTAACAACATTATGATAACGTTCACCGGGGTTGATTCCGCCACCCCGCTGGCGCCGTTCTGTTCGCTGCATTTATTTTCTTTTTCCTTTCATTGGAAGAAAAAACCGCCTATCTACCTTCTATACGTTGTGTCGATGACGTTCAAACCCCTATATATTAAAAGCAAATCTATCACCCGATCTGGAGGGTCGGCGCTAACTATACCCGAAATTCTCGATCAATCTCTCGTTATACTTCTCGAGGGATCGACCTATTTTCTGAAGAAGTAGCTTCTATCTTTTAGAGATCGGACCGTCATTACATCAGGTTGACTGGTAACTGATTTATTCAATGTACGTGTTTCTCTCTGATTTATATTCCACGAGTTGTGTAATTGTGTTAAAAGTGGGTAAGAAGTAAGTAAGAGATTCTAGACGCTTTTCTATTTTTCCAAGTTGTCTATATCACTTTATACTCTATATACTCTATATACTTTTATGTGTGTGTGTATGTGACTATCTTTCTCTAATTTAATAGCGCATCTATCATCGCTAAGAAACTTTATTTTATATATATATATATATATATATATATATATATATATATATATATATATATATATATACGTACGCAGACGGTGAAACTCCTAAAGTACGGATAATAACTACTATACTTTTCTTTGCAAAGAACCTTTCTGGATATCTTTTATAATTAATTTTCAGATTTGTGTACAACTTTGTTTTCCAGCCATCTTCACACACGAACTTTCTCATTGTCAGTTGAAAAACAATCAGCGAATGTAAAACTACAAAGTCACAAACTAAATAAAACACAATATATTTTCGCTCAGTAAAAAAGATAGACTATTTCAATCAACAAACGGCATTTTTAACTAAGATAGTGGTTTCTTTTTTTGTCTTACAATTAGTTTTGAATAAACTATTTTTGAAAAAATAAATCTAAAGAAAATAAAAAGAAAAATTTTCTTTTTTAAAGCCTAAATAAAGTTAAATCAATAAAGAATTACCTTATTGTGTTAGCAAAAAAAATATAGAAATTTTGTTTATCTTTGTATGATATTTAAAACACAAACTTGCAAAACAGGAAGTCTCTTTTTTTGTCAGCCATTGTAATATACTTTTAAAGTAATATTTTATTCTTCAATTTTATTCACAAAGAATTATTTCTTTAGAGTATTTCTAGCATAAATCAATCTTATTTTTTTCAATTTTAAAGTTGTTTATTGTTTCGTATAGCATTGTTAATGAGATATTTACAGTAAGAATATCGTTGTAAATGTATAAATTAATTTAACAGACTTTTTTAATAGATTTTATTTTACTTCTTAAATTAAAAAATGGAAGAAAAAATTGTATTTATAGAAGCGGCAAAAAAATATATATGTCATTTAGTAAAATGTGATAGGTGATGATACAAATGTGATAAAATTTACATTTAATTCGATGGAGAAGCTGTTACCAAGGTCAAAAGTAACTTCACTCTTGAGAATTCCTTCAAATCAAAGACACCTCTAAAAGATTAGATGCGCATTTCCGTGTGGAAAGCCGCGCGCCGGAGAAAGACTTTCGATTCGATTTACACCATCGAGACGTGCACTCAATGCAATTTGCAAGCTCGACCTCGGCTCTTACAGCTCCTTAAAGCGACTATAAAATAAAGTTCTCGGTCGTACACGTTGTCCCACGTAATTGTGCGTAAATTATCGTTATCGCGAGGTCACCGATCCACGGTACTAGACTCTAGTAAAAGCGTCGTTAGGCGACAAATAATTTAAATCAAAGAGTACCACGGCGAATTTCTACGGCAAATTCACGGCCAATTAAGGTGAATCAATGTCATAATAGACGTTCGTTATATATCGAATAGCCGATTAATTATCTGCCTTTGTTGTTACAAAAATTATTTTTGTTCATACAATTGAAAGGTGTACAATGTGTGAATGTGAATATGTGAGTAAGTAAAAACCAATGGCAAAGCTACCTTTTTCGTAAATCAGTTATTTGCCAGTTAGAGTTCAGTAAATAAACGCGTTCACCGATTGATAGTAGAGACGAGTAAATAACATGAGTAAAAGACTACGAAACTCGTGTTTAGTGTCGATTTTGATCGCAAAACAAACATAGAGCAAAGCGCATGAACTTGTTTTATTTTGAAACTATCGATCAATACGACTGTTCGGTACATTCGCATGAATATTCCTTTTTTCCGCTGTTATCTGAACAAATAGTTTGGGAGCTTTCCAAGATAGAGGATTACACAAACACAAAATTTATATTTTTTGATATATTCTGTACTTTACTTTGTGAACGGTTGTTATTATTAAATAAAAGTATATAGAAAAATTAACATATTTTGCATGCACATTTCCAATTTAATTTCAAAATAAATTCCAGTAAATCCAATAATTGAGGTAATTTATTTATATCGTGGCACATGTATGAAGCTTTTTCAGCTTTGCCGCGAATCATGAATGTAGTAAAGAATTTGAGAGTTTCATATTTCCTGGCTCGTATTTTATATTTTATTCAACATATCGTTACCTTTATGACAAAATCATTAGCAGCTTCACTCCATTTAAAAATCTCGTAGCTTTTGAAAAATGAGGTTTATGGATTATAAATTAACTCTATTTTACGATTCGTGAATTAAACATTTAAATCTCGCATACAATTAGTCCAATGAACTGAATCTGCGAATTATATTTTTCGCGTAAAACGGAAATTATACGCATAATAGCCAGAAAAACGCATCGCTCACATCTCTGTAAACGAATAATAAAGTAATATTTCATAAAACCACCAAAATATCTCGGACAATTTTTTAACTTTCCCGTGATGTTTGCAAGAGAAAAACGAATGCGTACAAAGAGCCGCGCCTTCAATCTTGTGCGGGATGTGCGACGTGGCTTCGCGTCCTGTCGCGCGATTAAAAAATAATCGCGAGACACAGGCGCGCTTGTGCGCTCGCGAATAATAAATTTCGTGTCTTGTTGGAAGAATAAATCAACGGCAGGAGACTCGCGCGTTCTAATTTCGTTCCAATGGCGACGGCGGGGAGCCGCTTTTGCGCAAAGATAATTACGAAATGAGATGCTATCCATTAAAAATATATTTCTGGTTGCGCATTTCCAGGAGGGATCGAATCGATTAACGTAATTGCTGCAATTTTGCAGACGATACGCGACGGAGAAAAATACTCCGAAGTGCGAAACTCGTTTAAGCGAAAGGCATTATGTATATTTACGTATACTAAGATAAGTAGCTACTGTGCGTGGTTGCAAAATCATGCGAGAGGGATGAAGTCTCGAAAACTCTTGTTGCGTGATTATGAGAAGGGGAACGGGCCTTTTGTTTCCGACCTACGTTTCACCGTGGATTATATCGATCCTTTTCTGCTGTATTTTCCCCTTTCCGGCTATCTTTTCCGCTGCTTATGTTTAACTTTCTTACGTAAGCAACGAAACAATCTACAATACCGTGTCGTATAGCGGCGGGTATCGACTTTGAAACAATATTTTCTCTGTTCTGCGCGCGAGCCCTTCGCCCTTCGCCCTTCGCCCTTCGTCGTCGGCGTTCTTAATCCACCGTTTCCCGACAAATATTTACGTCGTCGTCTTAAATGCGGATCAAAACGCGTATACGAGGCGTATGGTGTTGTTTGCGTGTTCGTGTGCACCACCCGGTGTGTTTTATCCAAGTGACAGTAGGGTGTGGGGAAAATCGAAGTAGAATAAACAGCGGTCGATGCTCGATTTCGCCCGACAACGGGTCAATTTATTCGAAAGTACGTTCTTTCATTTCGTCGCTAATCCGTGTTTCTATTGATGTTTGTTTGCTTTGTATACGAAATACCTTCATCCGTTTCTCGCGACAGAAACGCCGCGTTTCGGTTAGAGCGCGTTCGATTTACGTTAAATCGAAATTTATTTTGCAGCACGCGTTCGAAATGAAATTGAATGAATTAATGAATTGTATCGGAATCAAAAAAAAGAGAGAGAGAGAGAGAGAGAGAGAAACTTAAAAAAAAAAGAGAGAAAAAACATGCGTACACGAAAGGAGTCCTCTCTAATAGATCAAGTATCACCTCGGTGAAATTTCCTTTATTTGAGTTACGTTATAATTATATTTATCAATATTTGTGACGTGTTACTTTATTATTGCTGATAATTAATTTCGTAACGACGAAATGTTATGCTTTTTAATCGGAATACCGTGTACGATTCGATAATATTACACTCTGTTAAAACAATTTTTAGTCTTTCCATTTCATTTTCAATCACATGTTAAATTCGAATCTATAATTCTTTTATGTGAACAGAATTTTGTATTGCGAATGAAATACTCTTTAATTATGTTCAGATAACAATTACAAGATAGCCAATAATTCGTTGTTATGTTCTTTTCTCTCTAAAATTGAAAAAAATTGATTCTCATACTATTAATTGATCTATATGCTTTTGTTTCATATCTGACACGTGCGTAAACATTTTATTTCGTCAAAAAATTATTAAAAGTTTTTAATACATCAAAAAAACTAAACAGCAGAGAAAAATGAAAGAGCAGAAGATTAATATATGAGATAATTTAGTTGCAAAGAGTAATGTTCGTTTTTATCCTTTTCAACGAAAAGTTTACACTTTTTTTATACTAAACTAAAGTTTAGGTCCTCTAACTGTTATATACCAAGGTATCAAAGGACCTCTTTTTCGTTCAAGAAATAACCAACACAAAAGGATACGAATATAAATAGATAAATTCCAGTGTTTTATTACATTTAGAAACTAATAAAAATTATACAATGTACCTTTTCACGGAATCTTCATCGCTTCTCTGAATTCGAATTGATATATTCGTATATATAACATATGCATACAGGGTAAGCCATTTTAACGTCCTACTTAAAATATCTTTTTTTTCTATGTTTTTTTTTTACAAAAAAAAGATATGTAATAGTTAAAGAACCTAAATTTTAGTTTGGCATTAAAAAAGTTTAAATTTCTCGTTCGACAGAAAAGAGGTCAATTTTTAAGAGGGAGTCTAAAAGTTGCTCTTTGGTTTTAATTGAAAATTTGTCAGTTATACAGTATCATTTCGGAAAGAATGAAATGTGTTCGCGTTTTGTTTAATTTAATTAATTCTTTTTTTACTATCGTAATATTTTTTTATCTTCAATGTTACAAGAAAATGTTCCGACATTACGGCTCTTCAGAATAGCTGGACTTTCCATCAATTAAACGTAATCCTTGCACCGTGCACGCTACTGTAAACGGCAGTCGATCACGTAATCGGTTGTGCCTATCGTTCTTTTTTGTGCTTGTCGCTTAATCCGTGGAAATTGAACGTGGAAATTGCAGTCCCACCACGATGAAATTAGGAGACACATGTCAACCAGACGAGTCAAGACAGTGCAAGAGATTAATTGTAGTCTTTCGTTAATGCGGAGATTAATTTGATATTATCGTTACAATGAAATATGACCATGCAAATATTTTAATTTTAATTAGAAAAAAATTTAATTTTACCTCTCACGCGCGCGTCTTTTAATTTGTATATTTATGAGTTTTATATTTATTTCTTATATTTATTTTTAAGAATTTCTTGATCAACACAAATTTACAAATTAAATCAAATATAAAAAGAGGATTAATAAATTAATTCTTTCTTCATATTTTTGATATGGTATATCATAAATCCTTTAAGGGAAAATGGAATGAATGTGTGAGAAAGAATTTGAAAGTTTAGGCACGCATAGGACAAAACTTTCTGGCGGTGATAGATGCGTTTTTAACATATTAGAGAAAAAAAGACTACGAAGTAGATGCATAATTCAAAAACTATTAACTTGGCGCTTATGGTTTAGTTTAGCTACTAAAATAGTTATTCGCGCGTTCACATAATTTATTTAGTTAATTATTTAGTTTATGAAAAATTTTAGTTTATTTAATAGAGTTAAATAGATTTAAAAAATCTAATAATCAAGTATTCTCTTTAAAAAAAAATACAGTTGACAAAAGACAGATATCATTTAAAGAATGTCTCTTATTTAAGAAAAGTTTGACTTTATGCGAGGTCCGGGAATAGCCAGGCAAAATTATGTTTGCGCGGGAACGAAAATTGTTTCATCTAGGGACGCACTTACATTCTCCTTGGAATCCACTAAACGCTGACCGTTTCTCCACCAGGTGATGCCGGCCGGTGGTCTAGAGCCGGAAGTTGTGCAGACCAAGTCGTACCTCTTACCCGCCGACAGCGGCTGGTTCGCCCTAGCTATCTTCACTTCCAGCGGGCTGACTGAAAATTATTTAATTCACTAGTTGAATAATGTGCTCGACTTGTGTGTCTCCTCTATCCTTTTACAATTGTAGCACATGCTCACAAAGGATATTAAAATATTTGATATTCCATAATCCATAAAGCTGACAGATTTTGTGATAAATCATTGTTATATAATAAAATAGTCTTTTAATTTCGTATTTCGTTGGACTTTATTACAATCTTTTCAATAATCGCTTTTATTTAATTAAATGAACTTTTATTCACAATTTAATAATAGAATTAATAATAGAATGCTTATATTTTCTTCATTTGTTTCAAATTTCAAATGACAAATATTTCAAATAGCAATTGTGAAAAAAATTTTGATTACGTAGGTACAGCTATATTGTATTTTAAAATGAACAGGAATAATAAATTTGTCTAGACAAAAAATACCGGAGCATGCATAAGATATGCGCCGAATTTGAAAGTCTCCTCAGGTATTCCTACCTGCACATCCCTTTGCAGTCATATACTTGGTATGACGAATTTTAAGCGTGGGATCATAAACTCTCCCTCCCCTCATTAATCCTACCACCCGCGCTCTCTTTTCCGCTCTCTTACTACTTTATCACGCGCCATGTACCATGTATCTTGCCGCGCGATAGCTCAAGTACTATAACAAAGTGAATAACTTAATTTAGAGCGGAGACAATTAATCTTGCGTCCCATCTTGCGTGCTTTTTTCAGAATGATTCAAGTATTTCTCAAGGTGACTTAGCAATGAGCGTTTGCAGATTCTTTTCAAACTTCAAACAATCATAAACAAAATCACTATACAATTTCGTATACTAAAATACATATATGAAAATAAATCGAATAATCGATAACGAAATAGCTGATGAATATTTCTTTTTTTACCTGTAAGCTCAAAGTTTCTATAAAGATTTATCACATGAGACTTTCTTGAATTAAATAAATTTTTCTTTAAGTCCCTTTCTTCTCTCTCTCCCCCTCTCTCTCTTTTTCCACATTTCAACAAAGTATCTCCAATTTAGCACTTCTACTTTTCGACTTCCGGATGTATCGGTTTAAAAATTTTGCGGTAATCCCTACGTCTAGCCAGACAAATTAAAAAAGGTCCGCAATTAATTAACCCCACTCGTTGTTCTAACGTCCCCGCGATAGCGGCGCGAGTAAAATTAACCGCCCGACTGCCCTCGACTGCCGCTCGTTTCTTCGTTATAGCGGGTCGCTGGCCGCAAGACGCGTACCTTCCTGCACGCCAAATTGACATTGATAAATCCTCTTTGTTATAAAGCGATATATCATCGGCATGTACTTTGCCGCGCACAAGGAATTGAAGTTATTCGGAAAATTATCGCCAGTTTTATGTAAGATGTGTGTGTATATATATGTATATGTGTGTGTATGTGTGTGTGTGTGTGTGTGTGTGTGTGTGTATGTACGAACCACTCTATCGAAGCTATCGACACTTTGCTTTCGATACTGAATAGTTTTGGCATCGAAATTTCTGCTCAATATTAGAACCAGATTGATGCCTCTAATATTTAATCTCCTTTCCTCCTCTTTCTATGCTTTACTTTAAAAAGTTACCGTAGTTTTACTCTCTGTTGCATAGCTCGTAGAATGGAAATATTAGAACGAGGATGTATTTGAGAAATCTTTAGAAGTTTTAAAAGTTACGGCGATATTGGCCCCTGGGGAAGGAGATAATATTGAATGGAATGGGTTATTCTATCGCATTCGATATCGGATGAGTGCAAGTATCGGCAAAAGTTTAAGTTAAAGTTAAATATCCGTACTCCATGTACTCTATGTACTCGCGTGCGAAACGTCGTGCTTCGTCCTCTAAATTTTCCAGTCGGTGCGCGAAGAAACATTTTCGCCCTGAGTGCGTTGAACCCAGGGGAAAATTGCGGATCCATTGCGTTGCACTTGACTATACTCACGTAGGTTGCACGCGACGTGACTGAGAATTTATAGACGCGCGAGTAAGGCGATCGTCGATAACGGCGCAAAGTGACCATGAACGATGGTTTTGCGAACGTTGTAAGCGTCGTGCAAATTGGTAATGGTGAGTGTTGCTGCGTACAGACTGTCGATGGGAGAGGAGGAGATGTTAAAGCTTTGGTTATGGTATTTATAGGACCGTACCTGCATTAAGGAAGTTCGTTGATTTACAGCACGATATAGACGGCGATAAGCCGTCGCAAGTTGTATGGACCGAAAATATCTGTACGGAAACTATCTATCTTCGTCGTTCTTTTCAAGCAATTTACGCGCGTCCATTTATCGTGGTAATTATTCGTGGGAATGACGTATCCGGACGTGACGTCAAACTGAGCGGTCTTGAATAATATCAATCGGAATAACAGACATTTTAGCCGCTCCATAATGACAATTATTAATTAAAAAGAGTGGTGTTGCATTTTTGCTCATCGTTTCTCTCTCGCCGATCGATTCCGATCATCCGATATGATGAGCATAATAAAATTAATTAAAGCCGATTCTTATCTTTTTGCCTTCGGCGAAATCCTCGCCGATATTATTCTGCTATGCAGTTTTGCTTCCACTCAATAATTCAAGATCGATTACGAAATTATGGCGCGTGCATACGCTCCATATAACTCAATCGGTCGTAATTTCAGTTTTATCGTGAATTTATTGACGGATAAAGCGCGCATCCCCCCTGAAATAAAATGAGGATTTTGCTGGTATTTTGAAAAATCGTATCTTACTGGTTTTTGAGAACTACTATCTCTCGCGCGATACAGCCAATATTCATATTTATAGATATATGAAACAACAGGAATAACGAATTTTCAACAAATAGAATAATATTTTGAAGGCTTCATAAAACAGTCAAATTGAATGTAAAAAAAATATAAAAGACAATGTAAGTATCCATTTCTCTAAAAATTGAATTATGCAGGTTATCGAATTCTTATCATATAGATTCAGTATTACAGACAGAAACATAACCAATCTCGATAACTTGTATGGAACTCTGGAAGACGCACAAATATTCCACTTCAAACAGAAATCCCACAACAATATCTCTTTTCTTCAGAGAACTCTGGCTTATTCGATATATGGAGTTTCTAAACTTTTCCATTCAATCAAATGCTGATTTTTATCATAATTTAAAGATAAAAAGCGTAGTATAGTTCATATTTAGTTGTTGTTCTTTTAAGCTAATAAAATAAAAGTATTTATTAAAAAAATTTCAATGAAATAAGTATTTAATTTACGTATTTTTAATTCGTGTAAGCTTAACCCTTTTTTTATTTACAAATTATAATATTCTGGTTGGTGTAAAGTGTAAATAATTCCGTCGAAGGAATGCGAGCCTGTAATTTGGTCACCTTGACGACACTTTCATTCTAAGAGAAAGAAACTCGCTTAATTATGCCGCGACCGCCTAGACGGCCTGATTGCTGGAGTAATATTTCAGGCATTCTAACCCGTCGCCACCGGCAATAAGGCCGTCTTGGCCCCAACATTGCCACTACCGTCGCCACCGTCGCCACCGCCGCCGTTACCACCACCTTCCACCAATTTCCACCCCTTGAGTTACGGTTCGGGACTAATTTACATGACTTGCACCGAACTAATTCGAGCGGCGGTCGATAGCGCCGACTAAAGGGGTTAAAACGACGTTTACTTTATTACGTAATCACGGGGAAACCTAATATTGACAAAAGCGCGATGGGGTGGTTCGGCGGCGGTGTGGTTCAGAGACGCCTTACCGATCTCGCTCGCTCCGCTTCAAAGAGCGTGGCTACCGTCCTCGTTGTGATGCCGTGAGTCTTTGCCCCGTAGTTTGTTACTTACGATTTGCAATTCTACCGGTGTTTGAGTTTACGGATTGAGATTTATGGACTCACGCAATCGGGTTGGGCGAGACGAGACAAGGTGACTCTACCGAGTCGGCTCGGGCATACGTGCGTGGCTATGTATGCGTCAAGATACGAGAAGCATCGTCTCGTTTGCATCTTAATCAAGCGACAGTTTCATTAGCGATAAGTCTTCGGCATGCCGGTTTAATTAATGCGAATATAATGTCGCCGTGACGTTTAACTCTTTGAAGTGTGACAACCTTATGTCATAGCGCCATCGTCTTTCCAATCATCCTCATGGAATACATTCATAGGCCATCGAGATAAGCCACCTACACTTATAGACTATCATGCTATATACATACTGTACACCAACGGGCAAGTTTATGAGCTCTTGATCGGATTAATCTTTGCCAATCTCCCGTTATTAAGTAGCACCGATAAAATTAGGAAAACGATAGATTTATCTTCTTTAAACGAAATGATTAAACGACAGATGTAACAGATTTCTCAAAATAATATAATATAATATAAATGTGATTGTATTTTAAATTACGTATTAAATTTCAATAATTTGGTGTATTAAATTCTTCAATAATTCTTTCAATAATTTATATTATGATTAACTATTATATAAGAGAGTACTTTATTATTTTATTTCATCACAATATTTTTCAAAAAAGCATATTCATTAATATATAACAAATTTAAGGAAAAAAACTGGACTGACAGCTACGTTAAAAGTTAATAAATTTAATACATTTTGAAATTCATGAATTTGACATTGCGCAAGTACTTTTAACCTTTTGAAATAGAAAATTAATTTTCTTGATTGATAACATTAATATTTAATTTGTGAGTTATAGTAAAGATTTGTTCTGTAGGATATAATTTTATTTTAAAATCATAAATATTATTTTATATCAACTTAACTTTTTTATGATGACTGTATCACAAAAATTTTATGAAAATAAAAATTTCAATTCCATAGAGCAAATCTTTATTTTAATTATTAATTTTATTTTAAAAAATGGCTCAAGTCAAAGGGGAATATTAGGCGACTCTCTTTAAATCATTTAATCTAAATAATTAATATTAATTGTTATTACATACATAGTTATAATTATGTATTTATATCATAGAGATAATTGTTTCAAAGTCTTGTGATTCAAATTCAGCATACGCATAATGCAAAGATATTTATATATATATATATATATATATATATATATATATATATATATATATATGTGTGTATATATATATGTGTATATATATAAGATATATGAACTTCTGCTTTCACAAAGGACTGAAATGCAGTGTCTTAAGCAGATTAACCTGCATTGCGAAATTGTGTCTATTTTCCCCCTCTCTGTGTCTCACAATGTATTTTCGTTTATTCAATAATAATATTGATAATAATATTAACAAACAGATATATCGGCGGACAGGTGTGGATTCAGGGCAGCTTTATCCCCAGCGTACACGCATGCACGGGAGAGTTACAAATCATATCAACATGTTGGCGGATATTAGTGGATTTAGCTGTCACTTCAGCGCAAAATTCCAGATATTGCTTCGCTATGCAATCTGCTTATAACGGCAGGTAATCATCATGTAGGACACGCCACCGTCGCCGAATTACGTTTATGCCATTTGATATCATGCACTAAAGATGCGCTATTAAAGCAAATCCGGTTATCGATATAGTTGGATGTCTATCCAAATACTCGATAATTCTTGAATATTCAATAGCATTACATTCTATCAAATCTCACAAATAACTGCAAATAATATCACTAACAAGTTGTTGAAAATAATAACGTAATAATAATAAAAAAGTTTTAAATTTCTTGGTTATACAAAAATAAAAATTTACATATCTTATTATTTTTAAATCGATAATTAGATCATCGACGCAAAATATATTTAATGCATTATTTATTGGATAACACATCGAGTTTATCAAATTTCTATTTTTTCCTATTTTTCCTATCAATTTCCTATCTTTTTGCAAAACAGATTTATATAAAATTTTTCTATGAATTTTACATTAATTGAGAGAAAAAGATTATATTATAATTTATATAATATAATATATATGTATATATACATATATACAAAGTAGATGGAGAATAAAATTATAATTTTAACTATAATATTGTATATATGTTTATCGTGCATCTATTTCGGTTCTTCCATGCAGATGCTTTATCTTTGCTCGTAAAGTTTATCTTTAGCAGCCACAGAAATCGGTGCACACGCTGGTTATTGTTCCCAGGCTACGTCATTGCGGATACCGTAAATGCTGTATCGCGTATACAGCGCCAAGAAAATTTGCTTCACGCAAGCGGTGGTATCACACTGACGTTCCGTGGCATTTCGCATTCAACCCTTTCCCTCGTGCATTGTGTCTCACGGGTACACACTAGCTCTTGGAAGTCATATCCTATCTTACTTAAACCGGTTCACGCACTCTAGTAGCTGAATATTTGTATCGTATGTGTTCTACATGCCATTCACGTTGAAACAGTCTCTTGAGATCAGTCAACGTATTTAATTTTAATTGATACAGTTGTTCCCCCCTCTCTCCTTTTCCTCTCTCTTTTGCATACGAAAATTATAAGATATATAACAAACATAACATCCAACTTAACTTTTTAATATTAAAAACAATCTGTAATTATGCATATCGCATTTTGAAAAAAAAAGATAATTGAGAAAGAAACAAGTAAAGAAAAATTAATTTGTAATATAAGTAATTATAAAATAAATGTTTATAGTATTTGTGTACGTCAAGTATACATACATCAAGTATAAATAAATCGGAAAATTAAATTGTATTCTTTTATATTCAATTATATAAAAAATTTTATAAAAAATGATTCGCAACAAGAGATAAAAATTTGATAATACTAAATATTAACTGTAGTTTTTTAAGAAATTCAATGTAAATTTTATTTTTTTTTAAGTTGGTCTCGCGCACGTTTTTTTAATATTTCAAAAAATTCAAAACATTTTTAGTTGTGCCTATTTCGCGACAATAATTTCGCGATATAATTTCTTGTAACCTCGTTGTCTATTTTGCTACTTTAATTCTCTTCATACACGTACAGTAGTGCGACAAGCATTGCCCTCGGTTGCGCAAAGCTACCTTCTCGCAAACTCGTTGACAACTTTTTGCACAGAGCGCACGTCTCGTTCGTGGCATCAGCGACCGAGTTCCTAGTGACTTCTCAGCGAATACGCGAGTCGCACGCGGAAACGGCAAATAAGCCCTATTGTCTGCGGTTTTAACTCAATGAGCGACGTAATTTCCGCTGGTCGGCGCGTCATAAATATTCATTAAAAGTTAATTTTAACTCAGTTCGCTCTCACGACAAGCTACGCGTTCGATCACGCACGCGTTCGACACACGCTTCGTGTAATCTGTGAAGATAAACCTAATCGTTGATTATATTCCGATAGGTGATAGGTTGAAGGACGTGTAGATAAAACTCGATTAATGTTGGAAAATTGCTCGTCGGATCGATGCTTTTTACAAATAAGATCTATATAATTTAGGACTGTACGAATGCGAAACTTTGGAAACAGATCGTGTATAAAAATTGGACTTATTGCGTAACAATAGACTCGAAAGCTGACTGAAACTTGACTCGTGTGACTCTGACTTTGTTCGAATGGCATTTCTAATTACATTTCTAAGAAGAGAGACAAAACCTGAGTTAAACCTTAATTAAGTAATGTTTGTAGCCGCGGTCTTTATTCTTGCGCAAAACTCTTTTAAAACCCCAAGATAACATGATACAACATGATCTCAACTAGTAGTCTGTTAGCGCACAAAGTAAATCCTTGCGTAAGGGAAGTAATTTGGAGTTTACTCAATTTGGGGTTTCCGCAATCGAACTTTTCCCAGGTATAAAAACTGCCGTTTATCTTTCAAATCCGATTACATACACATAATCTCTCGATAATATACTTTTAATACGTGATTCATGAAAATATGCGAAAATGATATGAGCACGATCAGCGATTATATCAACTTAAAACTCTTTGAGCGTAACAAGTTAAAAAAAGATAGATAGATATACTCTATTTTCCATTTTCTTTCTCGAATTCTGATTATTAATTCTTGGTAGCATAAAAGGGAATTTTTTATATTCTATAATATCTTTCTTTCTAATGTTCTTAATATTTTTGGTTAAATTTTATTCTTCTAAATACATTTTAAAGAAATTTTAAGACTAAATTTTTATCGGAATCAGTTTTTTGTTATTTGCAAAAATCTTTGAAAGATATAATCAAGAGTTAAACTGATTATGAATGAAATATTATAAATTTAAAAAATATTAACAACATAGATCAACGGTGAAAATTGCCCCAAAGGTCATGGCAGGATATGACGTTGGTTTCTCATGGGAGTATAATTTTAGAGAAAATCACTGTGTTATGGACGCTGTCAATCTCGAGGCTGACAATGGGTCTCGCGGGTGTCGAACGTCGCACGAAAAAGCACTTACATTTAAGCACCGGTCGCGCGAGGGCATGAAGCTCCTTAAGACAAGGGGAAATTGGATGAAAGCCATCGTCGTAGGTGGTGGGGAAGATGGTCGAGGGGAGGAAAAAGCATGGAATGAAAACGATGTTCGCTGCAAAAGGGATATCTGACCCTCTTCCGTTCTACCCACTCGCGCTTTCTATTATGGTTCCTACGTAGAGATCAATTCTTAACCTTTATAAATATGTGCCGAGCAATTAAAATTAATTCGAATAAAAGAAAAAAGGAACTTGAATATTACATTAAATTTTATTAATAATTTTATTCTATCTAATATATAGTATAATTTTTTAAAATAATTTAATATATATGTACACATATATATATTTTTTTTCGAGTAAAACAGAAGTTACTTAAGTCATAACATAGGTTATATAAGTCACTTTAAATAATTTAAATTAGATACCTGCTTTTTGTTATATTTTATAATTATATTTTTAAATAAAATATTGATATAATATTATTATATTTTAATTAAAACCCGCGCAATTTTTAATAATCAAAAATATGTTAAGAAGTAGATTTTTTTCTTTCTGCCTGCTGCAGTAATATTATTTAAATTTTCTTAAAGTGCAAAAGCTTGTTCTTATACATTCTTACACATTCATAGTTTTCCTATCTCAGCGTTATCATATTGTTTATGAAATAAATACTCATTTATATTCATTATAAAAAACACAACCGTAATAAAATAAGGTACGTATCATTAATGACTATAAACGATTTCCTGAGAGAAAATGGAGACATGATAAAATGAAGATCTTAGAATAGGAATATCAAAGCATTGGTGGTTTTTAAAGAGAGAACTATTACAGTTAACCAATCACCTCGGCGAATGGGAGTATAAGACGAGATGAATGGTGATAAAGTCGCGTTTGCTGATTGGATCTCTTTCGATATTGACCGCTCTTTTATTGCTTCCGTTTCTTCGTACTTCAACGCTAGAGAAATATCGTATTCTCCCAAGAGAGGTACTGGCGAAAATTTAAGGCTTTCGGATGAGATATGAAGTTACCAATAAAATTTGAAACACAGTCCGACATGATACGCGTTTTCCTCACGCGAGTACTAAGAAAATAGTCCACAAATTTTACAAAGCACGCAATTTTTATCGAAAGGAACGAGAGATTTCAGACAACTGAGAAATTTTCTGAGAAAAATTTTAACTGAGAATTTTCAAGCTTCTTTTCAAGCTTCACAATTCATATGTACTGATGGATGTCGTGACAAATTAAGTTAAATTGGTTCGCATTTGCGAAGTATGGCCTATCTCGGCAATGTGCATTAAAATTTTCTCGTGGCGTTTGTCGCGAGATATCTGTCGCTTACACTCTGCTCTCCAGGGACATCCGCGAGATTCTACACAATCTAACTACGTCACTCTGTTCATTCTTCCTTCTCTCCTCGTCAAGATGTCCTTTTAGTAGTAGTTGCGACTGTATACATATATGTGCATACGCACTTGATTAATACGTAAACGTAAATGCATGTTATATATATAATATACATATATACATATATATACATTTACGTTTACATACAATATGTTTTAAAGTTCTCAGACTGATTTTTTCCCGGAAAAACAAATAGCAGCATTCGGCTAATGACTGAAGAAGATAGTATAAAGCTTTGTGTCTAACATGTTGCAAGTTTCATCAGTACCAGATTAGTAAATGATGAATAAAAACATGTTTTGTTTTGCGTGTTTTTATGCGATTTTAGTTTCGCGATGGAAAAACAAACGTTTATTGAATTTTATATCAAGCTTGGTAAAAGCATACGATATAATGAAAGCAGCGGACGGAGAAGATGCATCATTATATGAGATAACATTCGATTCATACAAGGGTTTCAAAGACGACCGACAATCGTTAGAAAACGAGAAAAGTAGTCGCTCCTGGATGAATAAAACACAGAGGGCTTCTGCCTCACTGAAGACTCCTGACCCTTCGTACACAAAAAGTGAACAATTAAATATCGGAAAAAACACTGTTTTTATCATTATTCACGAAAACATGAAGATCTGCATCCGCTTTATTCCAAGAGGGATAGTGAATTATTGTAATTTGTCGTTTGGTAATTTTTGACTAAACGACAAATCATAATAATTCACTATTCCTCGTATTCTGATCTGGTTTCGGTAGACTTTTTTATTTCCCAAGATATAATTATACCTAAAAGCAGAGTTTCTCGTACTAACGATCAAAAGAATGTACCGTCTCAGCTAAAGGCAATTCCGGAAGAGGGTATTATACGACTTCCAATTATTGTTTCGCCGTTTTGTTGCGTACGCTTTCTATTATGTGTATCGAGAGGGAAAGAAATTATGTAAAAGCCTGATATGAATAAAAGCAGACATCTGAATTCGTGGATTTTTTTTAAATTCTAAAAAATAAAATGTATGTATATATATATGTATAAATTTATTAATTTATTTGTAAGTGAAAAATCTTGTATATTTAAATACGACATACATGCGTTTATATATGTACATATGAATATGTGAGAGAGAGGATATTATGTACGTTTTATGTGCGTTGTGTACTGGCTGTCGTACTCGCGCACGCTAATGGTTATCGATTTCCAAGGGCGCCATATCGTTTCTCGACAGAATGCCTGGCGATGAACAAGGACGGCTTGCATCGCATAACGAGGCCGTTCATTAATCCGCAATTCCAACAGCTCGGGATTTGTCTCGCATATTATAACAAGCGGGCGTACCGTGTCGTGCGCGTGTATACAAGTGCATGTGAATGTGGGATTGTATTGCGAATGTACCGAGACCTTCCATTGCGAAAAAGACCTCGTTCGGCTAGATTCAGATACATATATATATATATATATATATATATATATATATATATATATATATATATATATACATGATCACGAATATCATCTCCGTGATAAAATGTTCAAAGGAAAAAAAAAAAAGAATTCAATTGTGGAAACATACAAGTTTTTTCCCGAAAGTGAATGTTTATCTTAAACGACAAAGTCGAAAAATTTTCTGCTTCTTCCTTTCATTTTAGGGTATCATACGAAATGAATCATTCAAGCGAAACATGTAAACAGTATTTCGTTTTGAAAGAGACTTGTAGGAACATTGGATAGTTTGACAGCAGCCACTTGGTATGACGAAGCCATTCATAGGAAGTGTTCAAGCATCTTGACTTTGTCGAGGGTAACTATGCCATCCCTAAATGCAAACAAGAAACTACGAAAACACTTTGCAAATTCTAAGGAGAAACAGTTTCGTGAGCCCAATTAACATTAATGTGTAGACTCACAAATACTCGCAATTTATCTTATGACTATCTTGTAACTCATAGAAAAACGTCATAGAAAGTGTAAATTTAAATTTATGTATGCTTTACAATAGAAGAGACCATTGTGTATAATATTGGAAAATGTAACGCAAAAAATACGCTATTTTAAAAATTTATAAAAATACATTTCATAATTGCATAAATTGATAAGATAAAATTTTGCAGTTTAAATTAAAATTATTATCCAGTAGGCTTAATAGAAGTTAGAACGTCATCTAATTTGATTTTTAAACGAGAGAATATTTTTAATTTTATATATTCAAATGTAAGCATCAATATATAATATATAAGCAAGCGATATACACACAAGAGAGATTACAGTAGTAAGAGACGAGATAAAGTAGCTCAGTGACAAAATGATCTCTCGTCAGCGCTTATATTATGTTAGCGCTTAAATTACGTTCGTGTCACAATGTGACGTATTTAAATCAAGGCCATTTCTAGCACTAAGAAAGTTGGCGTTACTCGCAACGTAGAGCACAAATTGAGTTTAAAAATGGCGCATGGTCGTGATAGCTTCAATTGCGATGTCTGCCCGTTCCTGATGCTTTTCAAGAAATTGCGGTAAAATACGCCGTGCTACACGCGCTGTATAGCACCGTAATGAGAACATCCGAGTGCTTTTCTTTCAACATTAATACGATGTACACGTATGTTTTCTCACAGTGAGCTTACTTTTGCATTGCAGGTGAGACGTCGCCTTTACCGAAATGAAACTTTTCTGATGTACTTCTCTATCCTCGAGGCAATGTATATATCTCACAAATAATCTTGGTTTTCTACTACTATACCGAGATGAATGAACAACAATGTCGAAATCGAAAATTTGATTGTTTGTGAAATTGTTATTGAAACGAGGCGCAGACTGTCGATATATCTTATGCAATAACTCTAAATAATTGATTTTAATTCTGGATTTTTCATTTTTACCAATTAATTGGCTATCGATCGATTACATAATAACTTTTTGACCCGATTATTGGATAATGACATTTAATAAAATTCTTATAAATTCGTGGAATAATTTCAAGAGAGATAACGTTATAAAACGCTGTTATTAATATATTGGTTGAAATATATTTTTGCTGAACTTCCGGATTCTAATAAAAGGCCAGCGAGAGGGTTTTCATTGTCTGGAGCTGCTAAAATATTTTTATCCTCATTCCAGTGTTTTGCTTTTGCCTTTCTGCTCATCATATACATAAAGTTCTATTCAGCTTATCTATTCTACAGAACAATTCAAGAATTGACCGCAACATTTTTAGATATACATATAACTTTAAAAATACAGTTTTCAGGTCAAGATTATTTTTACTTGATTTACAAACTTAACAAGTATCATCAAAATTGACGCAGAGACAGCTTTTATAAACATTTATTTAAGCACTTTAAATTCTTATAAGATTATTATTATTAAATTTTAAAAGTTAATTTTGCGAAATATAATTAATCTTATTATATAAAAAACCCTAATTTTAATTATTTTTATACAGCAGAGACAATTTGAATAATATAATAAATATGTCAACTTGTAAATTCAAAGAAGTAATTAAAATGCAATAGTCTTGAGAATTAATATTGACTGCTGCCATTTATCAGCCGTTATTATAAATCAATATTATTTTCTTCGAAAATTTACTAACAATGCTTCTTCTTTAATCATTCTGTAGAGGTTTTTCGCGGAAGATGGCAACCGATCCGCCGCGCCGCCTGACGCTGCGCTCTTTCGCTTTTACATTTCTGTCTTCTCTTTCTCTCTCTCTCTCTCTCTCTCGCTCTTTTTCTTCTCTTCTTGCTCAAACTACTCTCTCCGCAGCATTTTCGTCGCTGAAAATTCAGACCAGCCGCGAGCGAACGCGGAGCGTCTTCTATTCAGCAACCATGCGCCTATTCAGCTCGAGTGGAAGAAGGAAGGTTGCCGCATTTCACCGTAGATTATCACAGCTCGTTCCACGGGAAACGCAAACACACACCCACGATGGTTTGGATATTGTTTACTTACGGGGCTGTGTATGGAGGTGTCGTTGATATTGCGCGTCATTCTACGTGGATTAAGCCACAATGAAGAAATAAAAGAAAGAGAGAATAGTAATATTTCTTATAATTATATATATATGTATAAAAAATAAATGCATTCAATGAATATTTTAGAAATTAGGAGTATATTCACATATATACATATATGTATATACATATGTGTATGTATATATATATATATATATATATATATATATATATATATATATAAGAGATATATTTTCATATATCTTCTTTGTAATAATTTTTTATAAAGTAATTGCGTATCAATACATCAGTGTTTTAACTTGCATTAATCTTACCTTACAAAGGGAATCACACGTAAACAACTTTTAATATTCAAATGTATCACAATATTTAGATTTTGGAGTATTTTTTTGTAATATCGCTATTATTTACTTTAATAAAGAAATTTATTTTATGAAAACAATTTGTTAAGAATACATAGAAAGGCAATATTATTCTAGTGTTGAATAGACATCAACATTATTTATACAAAAAAAACTGCGAAATTTTTTGCCTTAATTATAGATCCATTTTTCTTTTATATTTAATGTATACTCATATATTTTTCATAAAAATATCAGTTTCGCTTAATAAAAATTATTGATTTTCTCAAATTTATTATATGCTTAATGAATTATTTATACATACGCGGTTATTTAGGTAACTAATAAAACGTCAAATTTTTCACAGGAATTATTATTTTCCGTTATAATACAACTCTCTGAAAATGTTTTCACCATAACAAACTCTGGATAATAGCGTGCCTCGAATAATCCGCTAATTAAGTTGATTAACAGAAGAGCAAATAATGTCATGTTTGCGCGATGCATAGTGTATGCACATTGTTTTTCAATGTAATTAGGCTGTAGGCACGTGGCCTTTAAAATTTGTTCGTTAAATGAAGCGTTTCATATCGCTTGTGAGAGAATTTCGAGAGAAATACAACTGCGTTTCTTAATGCGGACGATACCATTGCACGTTCTAGATACGATTATGTACGTGTTTCATTAAATAATAGAAATGCTTCACGATGGATACGATTTCATCGATCATCTAATTATGGCGAAATTGCGGAACGGAGAAGATTGTCAATGAGACGAAATCCTCTCAGATGTCTGCTTCAATAATACAGTAGGTGACTAATAACTCTTGCTGTCTAAGCATATGCATTTATCATACTTGACATGTTCTTCTCCTTATACGTTGTTCCATAAGTCATACATTTTTTTACGAGTCAGAAGAAATGAACAGCTAAAGAAACCGACACTTATTTCAATGTGGAAAATCCAAGAGTTATATATGATTTTGGTATTAATTAAATTTTAAAAAAGCATATAGAGAGAGAGGTAAAGTAACATTTTTTAATTATTTTGCACATAGTGTTAACTTAAGGCGTTTAAAAGCTTATGATATATAATGTTATACTTTAAAAAATAAGATAATATAAAAATAATTTTACTATCTCATATAATTCTTTCTAAAAATATATAAGTAAAAGTTTTCAATTTAAAAAAAAAAATCTATTACTAAGATCAAGCACATAAACTTTGAAACATCCTGCATAGTCGATTATAGGTCTCATCGAAGCGCGAAGTAATTGTCCCGTCATCGTTCCGGAACCTGATCGGCAACAGAGCGGAAGAGGCCTTAAATCTTGCAAGATTACCATATTCGTCGATGCTATATATGCGGTTACACGACGTAATCATTAATTCGTTTTTAAAGGTGCATTTGACTCTCTTTTAGAATTCTCTACTTGAATATACTTGAATAAATACAATAACAGAGGATGTGGACGGAGATGTGACAGATTGATTAAGATTTTTAATTAAAAACTTGCTCTTATTCACTTACATTTAATTTGGTTTGTTGTTCTATTCATCGGTTCCTGATGAATAGAACAACATATCGGTATTAATCTCTCTCCTGACTTTTTAGTACTCAACGTTAATCCGTTTCATTTTCTGATTTCATTGACGTTTCTAGATATTGAAAACACTGCATATTTTTATAATCTCTTTGCTATAATAATAAATAAATTATTGTTAATAAAGTAATGATAATTTTGAAATGTAGATATTGATTATGGTACAAATATACATTTAATATTCATTTTTATAAGATTTTTAATTAAAATCTTGTTTATTCAATTACTCCAAATTCTCGGATATCATTCTTTTACGTTTTAATTTGTTTCACTCTTGTTTGATTCATAAATGATAAAAAAGAGATTGTATGTCCTGTAATCTTGTATGATAAAAAAGAAATAACAAATTTAGATATTGCAATATATTGCCATTCAATACTGAAGAATATATCAGAATTATTTTTATAATTTTTTTACACATTAACAAGAATAATATTACGAAATATTTTATAATTTGAATATTACGACGTATAACAAAAAAATTCATATATATTGATTTAATTAACAATTATTTTTGTGATTTATGTTATAGTTGAAAATTTTCTTCTCAGCAAAAAATATATTAGATAAATATAATCTAGATCAATTCAAAAAAGTTCGAGATAATGAACTTGCACTGGTTGGCTGATTTGATCATTTTGGGGAATCGCGCAATGACGTCAGTTTGAGATATCGAAGAGGAACGACGGGGGAAAGGAGAGCGAGAATATCCCACGGGATTCTAGCGGATTGAATTGCAAAGCGAATGAAAACCAAACTCCGCAGATAAGGAGCCGTCGATGAGAACCAACGACATGCGTTTTCCACTGCGTTTCTCCACACACGTGTGCGAAATTGCGGGACGGTGGGCGAGAGGGCAATGGCATCTTTCGCAGAGAAGGAAGCAAGATCTACTGAGATTTTCTGGGAGAAGGAAGGGCAATCGCGCGCGAGATGCTTCTCGTTTTCGAGAACGCGAAGAAGGCGTACTTCTCACAGAGAGACGAGTAATTGATCGGCAGATTCAATTTCGCGCGGATAATGAAATGCCGCTAAAGGAAGAGTATGCCGGGATAACGATCGTTTTGATTCCCTTCAACGCCGTGGTTGCAAATTGTCAGAGTGCAAAGCAATGCACGCCAAGTCTTGAAAGCGGAAATGCGAAAGACACTTTACTATGGAAACTTATTGAGTGTATTAGAAAGGTAAATTGTTGACTTATCAAATTGTGAGTTAGTTGAGTTGAATTTATTGGGTCTAGTATACCAAATGCATTTATCATTCTTTTAGCTAAATAAATCATTTAGCTGTGTGATAATGTTTCTTCCGCCGAATTAAATTCTAAATATAAATTTTAAATATCTATAAATTCTAAATTCTATAAGAATAATTCTAAAATATATAAATATATAATTAATATATTTATATATAAAATTTAAATATATTGTAAATATAAAACATAAAAAATATCCCTTTAATTCAATTTTTAAAAAATTAAAGTCTCGTATGAAGTAGTAATTTTTAAATTAAAAAAATAGAAAGCTTTTTAACTTTAAAGATAATAACTTTAGATAATACAATTTTTTCGGTTAATACAAGATTGCACTGTGTCAAGAATTGTAACTCAAAATTATTTAGATACCATAATAAATTTTTAACAATAAAAATAATCAAATAATAAAAATTTATTTTCTTTTGAAGAAAGATTATTTTTATAAAAAATTGGTCTTGAATAAATTAAAGCATTCGCAAGATTAAAATTAAACTTGTACTAAAATGACATCTCATATGTCAAAGATTTAATCTTTTAGAAGTTTTACTTTTCAGCGTATATGTGTATATGAATAACACAGGAATTCTTTATTTTTGCTAAATTTGTGAACTAATAATCAATCATTCTTTTGATTACAATATTCAGTTCCATTATCTACATTTCATCTAATCGCTCATTAGTCCCTTTATTGTCTCGCGAGGACATTTACCGGGCTCTTCTGATGTGTCTGAGTGGCTAAAGGTAATAGCCCGTACGAGAGAGAGAGAGAGAGAGAGAGAGAAGAAAGAGAGGAAGATAGACAGCTCGGTATTCACGAGATGCGTCTAATAGGTATTGTCAAGTCAGCGTTCTAGCGAGTCGACAAATGACTTCTGTATTCTGTCAGCGAAATGTGAATAACGTGGTGCTCGCCGTTACATATGGCGCGCGCGAACACTTGCCAAGATCAGCCGAAAAAGATGGTCCGCGCACTCTAACGTTCCGCGTCGCTCTCGGCATATTGAAAGGGACTGCGCGCTCTTTTACGTGAAAGGGAGATATATTACACGGGAAATCCGTGTTACTGAGCGCCGCATATCGAGCGCAAAAGTTGCCATCGTCAAAGGACCGTTGCGAGCAACCACGTGGTATCCAGTCTGAAGAGAACTTTTTTTTTCTCTCTTTCTCGCTTCCAGAGAAGCCATTATTCCTAATATTCGGCCATTTTGGATACCATTACGATGTGTGACATGTGTTAATTTATATAAAATATTAACATTTTCGAGGAAAAATATAAATTGATCGCAAAAATTTTCTAATAATAAAAAAAAGATATCAATAAAGAAATCAATATAATCATATAATATATATATAATTAACATTAAAATCTTTTATGAATATTCTGCTTTATGTCAGCTTTTTATCAAATTATTCTTTTATATATCTGAAAAGCAAAAGAGTATAAATACAAAATTATTTTAAATAAATATTTCTTAGATGTGCATCCCCTTCTGTCTTCCAAGGATCGATTCCGAGTACGCTCATTATTTATATAACATACTTCTTATATTTTTAAATGATTAAATATACCTTTTACATTTTTCGCGATAAAGGTTACGTTTTCTGTAAAATAGATTGTTTAAAAGAAAAAAAAAGAGGAATTCAAATCAGTTTGAAATCGCGACAAACGTTTCCCATTCCGTACTACTCTCACTCTCAAATCGTTCTGGAAGGCAGGCGTCGCGTAACAATACCTGATAAAAATCGATTTAACTGAGAACAACGGCATTGCTCCAATCCAATTCGCGAATGCTAATGGGATCTAATCCTCTTGTCTTTCTCGTCCAATGTGAAACCGTTCGATAATTTCACGTTATCTCGAATAATTTGCTATTACGTAGCGTCGCGTGTTTAACCGATTTCATTTCGAATGTCTTTCACACCGCGATGTCGGCTACCCCGTTTTGCTGAAAGTAGTCACGAATCGTCAATCTAAATAAAAATGTTTTAACAATTTTTTATCATATAAATTGGCGCAAAACATTTTTTCACATACAAATATTTTGTCGCTTTTATCTCTTGTTTTTTTTTCACACATTGAGCAAATATGTATATCAGTTATCCGCTCTATTTTTTCATTAAATAAGTTCCTTTTCCATTAATAATTTATAGAGTCTAACTTATACTGTGCTATTAACAAGAAAATTGTCTTATGTAATATGTTTATTATGTTAATTATTTATGCAACAAATGTCATAACGTGTCTCGAAAATATTGCGTAAGTATTATTACTTTATCGGCTAAAAATTTTTAAAATTTGTATAAAATTTTCACAAAGAATTTTAGAATCTTATTATATTATTTATTATTATTTAGTGTATAGCAAACGTATACGAAATTTTCTTCTCTCGAAAATTGGCGAGAGAATCAATCAGCCAGCAATACTATCGCGTATGTGTACATTTAATTACGTCTGAGCGTAAATAAAAGTTTCTCTTATTACATTCGAATTAGAGCCAGTTCGAGTCGGAGCCAATAGAACATGTTTCCATTATGCTTCGTCCATTGCTTTTAAATCGCGACCGAACTTTCCTCTGTGTATGTTTTAATGAAGATTCTCTTGGGTGTTTTTAATGGTTTACTGTAAATATAAGAATTTCACGAATGTTTGACTTGCCTATTTCATTATTGATTTTATTATGATTAAAGCATTTAATACGAACTCTATTTTCTCTATTTTCATAAACAATTTATTCATCTTCAATATTTTCGATTGCCGTACTTGGTGGTCTTTAAAAACATTCTCTGCATTGTAATTCTACATGCAATGCAATCATCAGCTTATATTCTTTGTGTTTTTTTATGCATATAATTATCGAGATATTTTAGTACATAAAAGATATAGAATAAGAGATGTTTTCATTTATAATATTTTTATTTTCTCAGAATTGATTTTAGATCGTACTAAACTAAATTACTGTAGCATCAATCAATTCAATTATGGAGAAAAATTGATCTATAGAGAATCAGTTTTAAAGGAATAACAATTATCATTTCGAAATTGAAACTTGGAACAGTCAAAAAACATGTACTCGTAATACATTTATATTATATTAAATTAATATTAAAAATGCAGTTTTTTATACAATTTGTGTAATATATTATTATTAGACGTTACTAAAAAATTTCAATTTCCAACTGTATGTTTATTTTCAAAATGTACGATTCGAAGGGAATAAGCGTTTATAAGAATTTTAGAGAATTTCAAAGTTATCTTATTCCCGTTATACGATGATTCTGTCATTCAGTAACCTGGGGAAGGACCGTTTCGGCGCCTCTCGTCGCCCTGTAAAACGCGATCGAACGAGAAGAGATTTCGTGATAATCTACCTTCTTCTCCGAGGCGGTGGCTCGCGAAGAGTTGGCGAAAGTAGAGCCGTACGTGACGTTCGCTTTTATCTCTGCCCCCGTAGAAAAAGGAAATAACGCAGTTGGAATTTGCCGCTAGCATCGCTGCCGCTGCTATCGGGAATATTTTAAATCACGTCCGGGATAATCGAATTCCACGCCGCGAGAAGACGCACTACATTCGCCCGGACGTTATTCACACTTTAACGGCGGATTCGCACCCTTGTCCCCGGCATTCTCTCTCTCTCTCTCTCTCTCTCTCTCTCTCTCTCTCTCTCTCTCTCTCTCTCTCTCTCTCTCTCTCTTTCTCTCCCTTCCTCTTTCCTTTCTCTTTTTTTTCAGCACGCCATTTACGCATCGCTGCCACGGACGATGCGGGCTTCCGATCTCGTAAAGAATGCAAAGGTTCCTCTAGAGAAGAGAGCCCGGAGTGCGTCCTCTGGACCGTAACGCCCGTAAATTGTGCCGTCCATCTTGATTCCATGCTGCGGCAAGAAACACGCGATCATCTCATCTCCATCGCCAATACGTCGCGTTCTGTATCCGCTACGTGCCGACATTCTAACCGTAGAACTTATAAAGTCGACAGCGTGGTTTGAAAGAATGTCGATATTTGTTGGCTCTCGTCTCGAAATATCTTTTTCGTTAAAATAAGTGTAGTTTTGACAGCTAAATTATTAATTGCATTCTTTTTATTTATTTGTTTTTTTTTTTTTTTTTTTACGTTATCGGACAAAAATATTCTCATAGATAAAGAGCGCATGAATTGCGAAAAGATAAATCTTTTAGATTTTCCTCCTCCTACACTTGTGCAAACAGCGGGAAATACTGATTGTTCTAGACCTTCGTGTATTGGGGTTGTCCTGTATTAGCGTGGATATTTGACATTGGTATGGATGTCAAACATCTATATCAATACACCAATGGTATTGATCTGGATGTTTGACATTGCTCTGTATGTCTTAGATATCCATGTTGTAAACGTTATTACGGCGTATCCCTTGGTCCAAAGAAGCACATCGTCATTTATTTCCTCGACCGTACCCTATTGACTTTCATCCACCAAGTATACATAGCGTTCTAAGTTGATATATCTGACACTATGCCTTTCGACCAAAATTGGATATTGTTCTGTATAAATAATAGAAGAGACACATAATAATAAAAAGATAAATCTCATTAATATTTGGCGCTTTATAAGCGCTCGCATTTCAATGTCGCGTGATTGAAATATTGATAAGCAACTTACAAAGGATTGTATCATGTGAATAAATAATAAGAAATTAAATTCTACGATCTCTCTCAAAAGTAAGAAAATATAGACATTCGACGTACAATGCAAGGCGCACGAGCATTGTGTTAGCGAATAAGTTCTTCAATCGAGTATAATCTTCTAAAGAACAGACAAGAGCGCAAGAGAGTGAGAAATCACTATTTTATGATTCGAATACGTATCAAAGCTCGGACGGATCCATATCCTCTCAATGTGGGCCGACGAACTCTGGCCAAGAGCGATCGAATATCTCATCTCTCTACATCGACGAGTTCTCGTGTCTCCCCCCCCTTTCTTCCTTCCTTCCTTTCGGAAGTTCACTCGTCGTCGGCTCGCATAAATGGATCTAGAAAAATGGCCATCGGATTTTCTATTATTCCGATAAACATCTCACCGATAATTCGAACGGTTTGTCAATAGCACGATGGATATAATACAGTCGAGATGTTCGACGAATCCTCTTTCGTAAGTGAAAGGCAAATGCAATATCACACAGAGCGTCCCAGATTACATGTCCCTCAAGCACACGCTCAGCTTCTATCCTATTACCGGATCGAGAGAATTCAGCTATCTAAGTTCACATATCTTTGTTAGACGTAAGACGATTAGCGCTAATAGAAGGCGTTTGGAAATTGTGCCATGAACGCTCATTACGTAAAATCTTCATATCCTGACAAGAAACTCAGAGATGATACATTCATGAATATTCCAAAGAGAATTTTCATTTTAATCATTTAACGGTACTTCATTATTTAACGGTACTTCGTATTGCTTAGGTAATTGCGCATTGTAATTATATTTCGTGCAAATTAAAAACGTTATATAAAAACGATATATAAAACGTGTCCCGCAGCGCGTATTCATCGACGACCGCGGACGAGCGAGTCGAGAGGGCGAATTTTTATGGGCAGAGCGGATATATGGATACTTACAATTCATGTCCACGCGGACCGACGACGACAGCGGGATCGACCTATTGTTATTCGTGGCGTTGCAAGTCAGCACCGTGTGGACGTCGTCCCGGCTCAAATTTTGTATAACGATCTCGCTGCGTGTCACACCGTTGCGCAGTACCGTAATCCGGTTGGTGACGAATTTGTCGTTGCGATACCAGGACACCGTCGGGGCCGGCTTACCTACGGAAATACATCAATTTCGTTTCAGCTCGCTGCGTGTCAGCTAGGCGGAAAAATTATCGCGCCCGGTATCGACGAAACGCGACGCTTCGCGAAGGTCTTTTCAGAGCGGATGCGCGTGTATAGAGATGCTCGAGTTTTAACAGAATTTATCGATATCTCTATTCGCTCGATAAACTCGCAACTATTGCGAGATACCGCTGTAGATTTACTGGTACGAGTATCGAGGTCACTCGCGATCCTTGTTCAAAAGCACGAAATAATATGTAATTATGGCATATAATTGTCATAATAAGTTAACATTTGAAATAATTAGTTCTTCATAATTCAAATCATTATTTACCCTTATCTATTTACGTTATTGTGTACTGTATATCCAAATTACTTACTGTAATATAATTAATGAGACAATACATTTGTCAGACAATAATTATATGATATATTAACAAAGATTAATGCAAATATTTAATATTATCTAGTTATTCCAGTGTTCATTTATTGATTAACGTATTTATATATAAAATTATTTTGCACTTTAAAATATTAGTTACTCTTTTGTTTGAGAGAATATAAGTGTAATTTATAATACGTTCCAGAAAAATAATTTATTTATATTTTAAATTGTTTACATATTTTTTTTAGAAATCAGCAAAACAAAACTTGTAAAGTGCGTAAAAATTTTTTGCACCAACTCTGTACAATATTTTCGTAATACTCATTGCCACGTACATCGTCCAACATTATATGCAATATAAACACACCGATTATTTATTCATAAATAACGATGTTTTGCACGGTACACAAATATTTACTTCATATGATATAATTTACAATGTAATTAATGGCTATCATTTATATAAGAAATTAATAGATGTTAATGCAAGTAATTAATATGTATTATAAGCATAATGTATGTGTATATAGATATTTCAAATCTCGCGAATCAATTAACATGTATACATAATTGACGTCGCAGTATGATCCAAGATAAGGTCAAAGATAATAATAATAATTATTAAAAAATAGTTATATAGCGAGTGGAATTAAAACCGTTGATTTAAAAAAAAAAAAAAAAAAAAAAAAAAAAACAGAATATATTATATATCTACACTGCTTGATAAACAAAGACTCTGTCGGAATCATTCTCTGTTCGTGTCGACAGTACACTATCAATATCGACTACAGGACAGACACAAAATTCGCATTACGGCATACAAAGAGTCATGCATTTTCGAGATTGAAAAAAAGTGTTGCCACTGTACGCTATGCACACTCCGTTTTTACGATACTCACCGCCATGGACGTCGCAGAAGAGTCGTAGATTGTCACCCTCCAAATACGGCCCGACCGTCGAGACCCTTTCGTTCCCGTTCTCGTCGACGATCGTGATCACGTGTGGGGGCACTGGAAATCAACAGAAACGTCGATATAGTTATCGTCGAAGAATATTCATGAGCGTGCGAGAGGCTTTTCTGGTCGCGCGACTGACGCGTGGCGCGGCCGCGGGTGTCCCGGGCTCGCGACGCGATGGAGCTGCACGAGACGGGCACGTCATACGAAAAGTCCGATAACACGAAATTGGTATTGGAAGATCGTGCCTGAGATATCGTGACGGCATTAAATTGAAATCTGAAATCGATATCGAGTCGCTCCGAGGTACGTCGCGATGTATTTCTGACGAGCGTATGTATCGGGTGATGCGCCCATGGTGCCACTTTTGCCCCCGGAATCGGTCCGGAAGCCGGGAAGGAATTGTTGCGTTATCAAATATTGGACGGACAGACGAACATAAAGTTTGCTGGGAAATCGAGGGAGAAACTTAAAATAATAAGAACGGGCACTCTGCACGCGCGGAAAAAAAAAACCCGCGCTTTATCGTTTCATTCGAGAGCGGAATTTACGGAAAAATCAGATTGCGACGCTCGTGTTAGGTTGGGAAGCCACTTGGCGAACGGAATTCCGCGAGCGATGTAATTGGAAAATTACAATCGCAAAAATTATGTCGAAAGATCACACTCATTGTCAGAGAAACGCCGCTGTACATTCTACTGTATTTTTCTTTTCAGCATTTCCCGCCGAATAAAGAATTATTTTGGTTCTGCATTTGAAGTGGAACAGCGTTTTATTTTTATTGCAATCTTCTTTCATGATATCAAGAATGGCAGTCAGAAACTCTCTTTCTCTCTCTTTCTTGAAATCAATGATAGACAGTTTGATGAAAGACAGTCTCGTTTTACAATTTATATACCAAATACTTGAATATTGTTACTGTTGTTAGTTAGAGAAAAATTATGTCATATTTAACTTGAAAATATATTTTATAATTTTAAATTTATGTGAATGTGATATTATCATTATATTATCATTATATTATCAAATATTATCATATTTTAAACATCAATAGTTCTTTTTTAAAATTATAACAAAATGTAAAGTGTCTTCAGAATATTTTATTCATTATTGATTTTTTTTGTATAAGAGAATTTCGCATATATACAGAGTATTTTAAAACCACCGTCTTACAATCTTTTAAGAACCGATTCTTTGGCTAATTTAAAGACAATTTTTTCTCAGCGAAAATGTCGGGGGAGGTCATTTTTTACAAACTTCTAACTATGCTATTACATATTTTTGTAAGTAAGACTTAAATTAAAATTTTATTAAAGTAAACTTTACCTGAAATTAACTGAAGAATGTAATTGTATTATATTCTTAAAACAAAGTTTAGTTTGTAAAAAACCTTCTTTTTTAATTCCTCTTAACTCGAAAATTATTGATACCTCCTCAACATTACCTTGAGAAAAAAATCATTTCCAAATTGGCAGAGAATCCAGCTTTAAAAGAATGTACGGTATTTTAGGATACTTTATATATATATATATATATATATATATATATATATATACATATATATATACATATATATAATTTTATAAAGAGTAATATTGCGCGCTTTTCTTTTTTTATTATTACAAACAATAAATTAATTCGTCAATTAAATTCGCACGATATCGATTTTCTGAAAGTTTATTCATAAAATAGATTAAATCGTTGAAATTGCATATATTTTTTAAACATCTTAGATCTTTTCACTCCATTTACCGATTTTCGATAATTATATTATGATTTTATGACATTTATAATTCATACAGGATTGATTGCAATTGAGATCAGTTCTCTTAAAGGAAATGAGCAAACAGATAAATAATATATTTTTTTATTTTTTATATAATTTATATTTAATTTCTAACTTTTAACTTATTTATTTGAGTGCAAATATATTCCAAATAAGATAAGATATCATGACATGAATATTATATCACACACATCATTATTATCTTCATCATTACATCGTGAATAAAGCAGAATCGCATGAATCAAACAAAGCAAAATAGGTGTGAAGCCTTCTTACTACGTTTTTAAATCCGTTATTCTATAAGTTCTTGTTTTTTTCCCTTTCTTTTCTTCTTGCTTCTCTTGTTCTCTTTCTTTCTCCCTCTTTCTTGAGGATATCTCCTTTCTCCGTTCCTCTTCATTCTACATCTCCGTAATCCTGACAAATGGTATGCGGGAAGGCATCATTTATCGGTATTAGCCTTTGTAGTATTTGCCGCTTTGCAGTATCATAGTCCGCTGTGTAATATGTTACGTATCTCGATTGCTTCTCTGTTTCCTTAAGGAGACGGAACATGATGCACTTGCGTCGATCCCGGTTGCGACCTCCTTTTTAAAGGCGAAGTCCTTCCGTGAGGACGCCTCCCCCCCCCCCCATTCCAGTAGTCGAGAGCGGTGCAACGCGCGGCGCACCATTAATCCGCGACAGGTCTGACAGTGGCGCACCTGCACTACTGCCGTTATTTATTTCCGCGGAGAAACTGCCGCGGCTGCTCTATACTAAGACGAGAATTATCGTGCTTTAATGAAACCGATCCCTCTGGTAAAACTCAATTTATTATCTGACTCACACGCGCTTTCACGTCCGACTTCGTGTCGGCCACTTTCTTTCCTTTAATTATCCACCACGTTTAGCTAAAAGCTAGACGCTCGCGCGCGCAAGATCATTCCGGACCGCGCAATCATTTTTCACGCATCTTATTTACTTCGTTCCTACAAAGTAAGCGAGTTTCGATCCGACAGCAAAATGATGATTAAATTAGTTCCACTCATTAATGCGACGAGAGATCAGGATTAATATAGAAATAGATCTCGCATTAGTAAACCGGAACGATTAACGCGCGTAATGTTGCGCCATTAATATATATTCCCCTTTCTCCCTTTTCCAATTACTAAGGCAGGACATAATTTTCTCAGAATTATGAACGTCAGCAGAGATATTTACGGTTATGACGATACAGCGCGCGCGATTCCCTGGAAATATCCATATAATACTAAAAAAGGGCGAAACGAAAACAGAAATTGATTTCGCATCATATCTTTTTTTATCATATTTTTGTAATAAAATATAAAGATGGTATTATCGTGGTGTCCTATTTTTAGTGAGACATCTTATGTATTTCACAAAATATGCTTTCCATTTACGTTACGTGTCTTAAATCGATCGACTTATTTGATATGTGCTTCGTGGAAATGTGCACTTTGTGATCGACTACGTTGCATATAATTATCGCAGAGCTTACAGACGATTATACGCGAAAGTTTCTGTAAAATTCCAGCACATGGAGTTATTATAACAAAGTGCATATTCAATATAATTTTGGAGTTGAATTTTGAAAGTAAACTCTGCTTCTTTGGCGTTCACGTACATGCTAAAAGATTTTCATACAATATCAAAATTTTACTTTTACAAGCATCTCTTCTTTGAGGTTCATAATGGATGCAAGTTTTTGTATAAAGTTCTATTTTGCCAATAACTGTTAATTAAAAATTAAATAATTAAGTCAAATAATTAGAAAATATATCCGCTTTCTTTCAAATGTTTTTTAGTAATGGTTTTTATATATATATACTTATTTCTAAATATATGTATAAATATTATATAATAATTAAGTAGATAATAACGCTATATGTGTGAAAATAGAATAAGATTCATTTACATATTATATAGAAAATATATATATTATAAAAACATATATATTTTCTATATAATATATATAAATGAATTTTATTCTATTTTCACATATAGCGTTATTATCTATTTGTATTTAATTCTGAATTTTATTATTGTTTTATACCTTTTTATTATCAGGATTATTTTGATACAAATAAAATTATCTTTTTGTAATTTTCATTATTTTACATTTCCATTCCATGATCTCGCTTGCTTGTACATGCACAGTTCATCAGGACGGGCATTTCATTCGCGAGTTCGAGTACTTTACGTACCAACGCGAGACTGGTCAGATTTATTGTTTATAAAGGCTCTTGATTTCGGGGACATCATCAGCATCGAGAGCGGGGCGTCGAGTACCGGAAGTCCGAAACTGTTTTTCGTGATTAATACCGAGCTGGGTATGGGAGGCGTGCGAAAAGGGGAAAAAAGAGAGGAGGGAATGGCAGTAACGGACGACCGAGCCATCGGGTGGTAATTGTCGTGCCCGCAGTTACGCTTAATTTGAGTCGCCAAAAAGTTACTTCCGCCTTTTGCTCCCGGTGTGGCCATAAAAAAATTTTACTGCGGTTCGCGTGCTGGTGCGCAAATGAAGCCGTATCGATGTGCTAACGGCGAGTGTGAGCGCGCCATAACGGCATGCGGGATTTGATTTCTGGCACGAACTTTACATTATCCATCGCCCACGTAAAGTTTCGCTTTGATAAAGCGGCTTTTCGGCGAAATAAAATATGTGATTAAGGTGTAAAAAATTTAAATCGAAATTGCGCACGCCCTGTAAGCCATCGGTTCGCCGGAAGAAAGAATGATATTGAGAGTATGAATATTTTTTACTTAATTCTATAGATGGAATTTTTTAACTGCCGATGTATGACATTAATCAACATTAATAGATTGTCATGACCAAAAGTTATAAAATTAATTAAATACCTATGTAAAAAAATAAAATATGACCAAAAATTATGTTATGTAATATATATAATATTTTAGTTTCTCTTCTTTTTTTATGAATAATTTATATACAGTAATGTCTCATGCATATATTTTGACGCGCAAGTTTTTATTGTGTACTTCTATCGAGATCAGTTTAACGAACCATTCTAAATTACCATCACAATTTCACTTTTGTCATCGCATTCACTTCATCGAATCATCGAGTCATCGGTATGCATGGTATGCAATATGGCGCGACAAAGTTTTGTCACGGCGATTTTTTAATTTTCGATGTATGAAAACAGGTCGATTAGACTGCTAGTCTAATATACGGGAGATGTGTGAAATTGCGCCCATGATTGAAAAATATTTCCACAGGAAATACACAGAGGTGTTCATGGACAAAAGTATGTTTTTTATTCATAAAGCGGCACGGCGGCAACTGCAAAAAAAATAAAGCGTCTGTCGATGTGCGAAAAAAAAGAATTGGATGTACACGCGCGCGCGCGCACACACACCCGGACGAAAGAGAGCGTATATATGAATTCTAAAGGGGCGGCCGTTCGTTCCGATTATTTTCGTCAATGCTGCGCCGATGAATAGGGTGATCCGATTCGTTTCGCGAGCGCGTTCCGCTTTGGCGAACGCTTCGTGCTTTCGTCGCCTGCCGTCTCCATCCTATCTATATCACGCCTCTATTCCACATCTCTTCTCTTCCCCTTTTTTCGCACGTGCCGAATCAAAACACGTTCGTTAATCCCGCGAGATGGAGAGCAGCAGAGCGAGAATATCATGGATACAGAGATCTCGATACGACACACTTTTGTGGCTGTTTGGCAAAAAGCGCACTTCAAAAATGACATTGTGACCTTTAAACTCAAGAAATAATAATTAATATTAGTGTTGAACACAGCAGTCATCAATAGACATCAGACTACTGTCATAGTACTTTTGGTTTTATCAATTGCAAAATTAAAAGATATTAGAATATTTGATCCAAAATATAAGATATGTATTATCGAAGTTTATAAAAAAATATATTTTATATAATATTTTTTTTAATGTTATAAATTAGTCTTTTATGGTGATAAATAATTTGAAAGAGACAGAGAGAGAGAGAGAGAGAGAGAGAGAGAGAGAGAGAGAGAGAGAGAGAAAGAGAGAGAGGATGAATAATAAAGCATTAAAAAAATTAAAGAATAAAAGAAATGTATTATAATATTCTAAACAATGAGTTATTTTCATAATTATTTCAAATTTAATATTGAAATGTATATAATATCATATTATTTATAAATTATTAATGATTGGATTCAATAATGTTAAATTACGAACAAATAGTTTACTTACAATATTAACATGTGCGAGAATGAAATTTCACAATTGGCAATCGTAAAGCATTAGAAATGCGACAATTAAAAAGGGTAACGAGTTTGCGTTTACGTTGTTACGATATATAAGATTAGTTTTGCAGCGAAACAGTAATTTAGATCTACATGCGCCAAGACTGCGTGCTAATGCAAAACAATTTAACTGCAAAACAAACTTAACTTCTTCGTTAATATTATAGACGAAAGGGTTTACTTTTCCACTTACACAGTGACGCAATTTCCTACGCTCGTTCAGAGGAAACAACGCTATGCAAACGCAGGAAAAAGAATAAAGATATCTCGTGAGAATCATAGAAAGCAATCACTGACCGTACAATTCTTTATGTCGTATCGTTTGGAAAACAGAAAAGAATTCCGAGTAGAAAGTAACCGTGTTTCATGTTTTACATATTTTCGATTTGCATAGAAACAGTATAATAATACCTTATATAGGTTTTTATTTGCAGCAATATTTAAAATTTTATAAAAACTTCTGTTATATTTTCTTTAATCAATATAAATAATTTTCGAATTTAAGACATTTCTTCGGATACTTTTTTAATTTCATCACAGATTAAAATTGAAAGATTCTTAAAATTACATATTGAACTATCTTTTATAACAGACAAAATTCTATTATTTATACAGAGAGAGAATTATGGCATAAAAATATGAAATTTAAGTTATGCGAGCATGTATATTCTCAATTATTTACAATGATTTGCTGATATAAGTTTTAATAAGTAACTTCTCGGATAGCGTGAAAAGCTCTAAAAAACATTTTAAAGAAAATGATAAAACATTTTTAGATTGTTTTTAGACTTCTTTTAGAGACGTATACTGTCTGGATCATTTATTTTACATATCGCACTTTATTTGTCCACGTTGTACACGTCTCCAATTGCCGATCAATACTATACGCGCTCGTTATATGTTCTCTCGATAACGACATAAAGCCGATGGTCCTTTCTTGTCCGATTTTCTGTGATCTGTTTCCAGCGAAAGAGCAAAAGAGAAGTATCCTACCGATAGAGCTGACTCAGGCAGACAGTCACGACGAAACTATCTTGTCCCGGTGAAGGCGTCTGCCACCACAGTTCATTATGTGTCGCGACGAGTTTGAAGATCTCATTACAATAATTGCTTCAGAAGCTGCTAGCATCGTCAATGAAATTTGTCATGTCGCATTTTACTTTCGCATTAATCATGTATTGCGGAATACATTACGCGCGCGCGCGCGTGCGTGCGTACGTGCGTGTGTAAGCATATTCATAAAAATTTATATTCACTTATTTTGACATTTATTTGCACCAATTATTTTTAGTCATATCTTTGCAAGCAAATCAAGTTTCTAGCATTCAATTAATTTTTTTAACATTCATGCAGACACATGAAAATATTATATATATATATAGTATAATATTATCATGTGCATAACATTTCCATCCATGTATCTGCATAGATGTTTATAGAAACGTCGATATCTACAAAATTAACTCGCTGAATGTCAGATTTTTGATCCATTTGCTTTCAAAAGCATGAAAATTGATAAAAATTATTAGTGCAAATAAGTATCAAAATAAGTAAATGTAATTTTTTATGAATATACTCATTCCCTCGTTTAATCATTTTTTTTTTTTTTTCTCTCTTTTGCCTCTTTTTTAAAACATGTAATTGTGTAAATATTATTTATATATACGAAAAAATATGATACTGATGATGAGAGGTATGATATAATTCAATCTGAAAACTGAAATTTTTCTATCTAGGTAAAATATACTTTTTTAAAATTTGATCCTTCGTGTAATTTTTAAAGCAATCAACAGAATTAGACGCTGCATCTGAGCACTCAGAATGTATTTCATATGAAAGCAACTACTCTGTAATATGTTGCACACATTGCAATTTTCCAGTATATAAGTCACGCGACGTGAATCTCTGTACATTTATATAAAACCTCAGGATCAGTAGCGAGCGCATTCGGTATCCCCGCGTGGTAATATACGAAAAATCGCACGTGAATACGATCCGGTACAGGAAGACAGAGAGACATCGACAAACAGAGATGGAGAGTACATATCGCACGGCGCAATATCCGCTCTATCGTGTACTACTTGTTCTTTCTCTTTCTCTTTCTATCTCACACACATAACACATAACACATACATACATACATACACACATACACATACACATACATGATCTTTGGTCTCGAACGTGCTCGGGCCAGGGGCCATGTACACGCCGTAGATATACATCCGGTATAATCCGACGCCGGTCCAACGAAACAACGGGCTTGTCGAAGCGCGTTCTCTGGCTGACTCTACCGGCAATGGCGACAGTTTTTCCCTTCTTTCCTTTTCGTTCCGTAGCTTTAGTCTCTTTGCGCCCTTCTCCCCACTAATACGTTTGTATTTTTGTCCGAATTCTCTCTTTCTGCGTCATTTCTCTCCGCAATTTTTCACATTTCGTTGCTTTTCGAAAAAGAGAAAGAGACAGAGAGAGAGAGAGAGAGAGAGAGAGAGAGAGAGAGAGAGAGAGAGAGAGAGAGAGAGAGAGAGAGAGAGAAGACAGGGAAAGGAGAGATTGTTCCGTTTTGTTAAAAAGATCGCTACATCTGCTATGTTGACCGATTGTACCACAGGAGTATACTACTCGCAAAGAGAAAATAAAATATGAAATAAATTTTCAGTCGTATGTAACAAATCGGATATTTCGGATATATTAAACTTTTGTCTTGAAACGTATTATAATTTCATATTAATTAAGAAGAACGTTAACTTATTAAGCGGAAAAAAGCATTGCAGAACTAGAGTTTAAAATTTCATAGAGTTTAAAAATATTTATAGCTTTATTGGTTTAATTTTTAATTAAATCAATAGCAGAAACATGTATAATACATATTGTGAACTATTTTTTTTTTAAATCTATTTTTTCCCTATATTATGTGACACATTTCATTACTTAAATTTTTATTATTTATACATAGATATTATTTTATTTAGATATTATTTATATTATTAGGTTTAATTAAGCTATACATTAAAAATTTGGTTTTTTTAGCACGATTTTTTGTAATCTTTAGACTAATGTTGCGGCAAATAAAACTCTAAAAATTTATATATAGCGATAATATATTGTGTCATATATCTGAAGAGCCGAGGATGCAAAAATATAATTATTCCAAATCCAATTACCTTTCATTTAATTATTGTGACATTCATCGTAATGTTGATAATTAATTAATTAACCATCGGCCGGAATGTAATTCTCATGTTGCATATGCACGCCTTTGACAGAACGCGTAATTTCTGTTTCGATGATGGCGTAATTATCTCGGAGCGCGATTAACGAAAAAGTGACGTGAGAGAAGCAAACGAAGCTTTCGCGTTTGCTGTTGGAGCGCGCGTGTAAACGAGGCACGTATACGTTATCTTGCATACGCACGTATGAATATTCAAATCGGCGCGCGGATGTTATATAATTCAACGCCAATTCAAGATAAGTTTCATAACCAATCGACCGTGCCCGATTAATACGCTCGCTCGCGATATCATTTAATTAAATACACGTGATGACGAGCGAAACGATTCTCACAGCCGTTTCTCCAAACGTTCTCTCGTATAACCGATGAGAAAATCCCGCAAAACAAAACAAACAAAATTCTCTAGTTTTCCTTTCTGCAATAATTGTGATTTACCTCTCGAACGTGAATCCAAAGACCAGAGCATTTTTTTGTCAAACCGTACGTTAAATATTCGACAGAGAGACTATTACGACTAGTCTTATATTTTTTATGGAAAATGGTACACCTCTCCATATCGTGCAACGTGAATATTTTATTCTCGTATATTTCATACTTGGCGGAAATATCTAATGTATCTAAAGAAAGGACTAAAATGATGTAGCGTACGGCAAATATTTCTCGTCGAGCTCGAGAAAGATACTTGCAGGCTGCGCATGGATTTTACAGATCGCGTTCGTCAAGGAACTGCGAATAATATGAAAAATGTATCAAGATAGAAAAATGCATATTTAATTGCTAGTATCATTACTGAAAAAAAAAAAAAAAACATTTCTGTATATCTAAAAAGAGATGTCTCTATATCCTAAAAAAGTTTAATAAATTATATGCGGCAACTGACTGCTTCTTTGAATCATGAAAAACGTGTGACTTTAAAAGTCTATGCTATCCTTGCAAACCTTTTTGAATCGACTAGTAAAATTTTTTATAAATATAATATTTTATAATATTTTATAAATAACTAACATATTCTCGATATCCAGTAAGTTAAGCCAGTAAATTAGATTTAAAACATTACTGGAACTTTATTATTAATCTAACATTTTATTATATATGAAAATATTATATAAACTAATTCTCAATACATTTCCAGATTATGTTGGATTTTAAACGTCAGAAACGTTATTAAATTTTTAGTAACTGTAACATGCAAATATTTATGAAACATGCTAAAATAATTGCGCGCATTTCAATAATTATTAAAAAAATAATTTTTTATGCACATCGTAGATTTGATTTTCCCAAGATTGTTTTAACTATAAATATATGCACAGTTAAAAAGTTCATGACATCAATATACAAGTATGTCGATTTTGACAGGTTAATGGAAATTCTCAAACTTTCTTTACTTTGTCAATATCAATGTAGTTCTTGCATCAGAGTGTTCGATTGTCACTTCAAATAAGACATCGCGCGTGGCCAAGTACACGTTACAAGAAAGATTCTTTGTTCAATATACCGTACACATTCAAGTGACCCGAAGCAGAGATTCAAGCGGGCGCTGTAAAGGACGGCCGCTAAATCATCGGATGTCGCGTTAAGGAGAGTTCGCGATCGTTACAGCGATGATGTTTCTTGTTCCGATGGTCGGCGGCAACTTTCCGTCCGGCTTCGTCGCGGACCTTCTTCACCAAACTCCGTTGGAAGAGAACGTTTCTTATGGCGCGACGAACCGCAGAGCGAGCGAATAACTTTTCGCCGACTTCTACATCCCGAACGTCCTCCGCACCGTGGAAAGAGGACGGCAATCCACCGCTTCGGACAGTCAAAAGTATTTTTGCCAGCTAAGATTCAAGTGGTGGTACGTGTAAAGTGGCTTCGAAACTCGGCTGCAACTTCAGCGGCGACAGCAGGAGACAGTCGTCCAAACATTGGTAGAGCACGTCATCTTAATTTTGACGTAGAACGAATTTATCCTGTCTCCGATTCCCGGATGTGTATCCGCGTGATCAAAGCGCGGCCACGAACTGCTAGCAGATATCAGCCGGATACACTCTGTATGTGAATTGCATCGTGTTGCGAATCCACCGTTAACACTGTATCGAACGTATTTGTTCTGTGCGCGGTGACGTTGTAGCGGCCGTATATATCCGCCGGGATAATTAATCATACTGCAGTAGACCGGTATGGTGTACACAAGGCTTCGATGGATAGAACACAATGTAGTAGGATACGATTTCGAGTCGCGACCAAACATCTATGTTGTTTTTACCATTGAAAAATCGACGTCGTTTTTTACGCAGCACGTCCAGCTAAAATTTTCGTTCCTCACAGAAATAAGCTGTTGGCGCTTTGATTTATGATGGCTTTTTTCGTTTGTCAACATGTACAATTTTAATAAATAACATAATGTGCAATTATTTCTGTTAAACACAGAATATAAACAGAATAAGAACATAATATAATATTTATATAATATTATAACGACACAATATCTATATTATAATACTATTCTCGATTGTCACTATTAATAACAATTTTTTGTTATTATAATTTTTAATTATAAATTTTTGTTTAATTACAAATGGATTGAGAGTCGACATAACAAAGAATTCAATTCCGTCATTGATTTTCCGGCTATGTACGTAAATCTCCCACGGCAAAAGATGTCCGAAAAGTTTCTTCGTTGAATGTTTCAGATTTCTACTCGGTTAATCCTAGGAGCGCTTAGATAGAATCGGCATTGAGGTAGGTCGATACGGGAGAGAAACTCATCAGTCTTGCCGGAACTTTTACAAAAGTTTTGATGGATTCACTTACGAAACTTTGCGATAAGAAATCTATTTTACATATTGCGATTGAATGCACAATGTCATTCGCGGTGCACGACAATATTCGCGCTCGACTTCAATCCTCGATTTCCGAAAATACATTTGTTTCTCGATTATATTTCTTCTCGTCATCGATTTATTCATACATTTTCATTAATGCCACAAATAAATGACGTAGATAAAAAAAAAAAAAACGTGCAGAGTTAATATTAATTGACAGATATAACACAAGTTAATGAATTTTTTTTATTTTTGTTTTATTGTTTTATATTTTTGTTGTTTTTATATTTATTCCTATGCTATAAAATATCACGTTTTTATTTAAAAAATAATATAGCTAAGGCAAGGTAAAAATAATATATATATTCGCGCGATTGCTATTCGATAACATTATCCAATTTTATAATTCGTTCTCTTTAATACTATGTATTCTTCGTATCGTTTTAAAATCAGAATGGCGCGATACTTACAATCTAAGAACTTCTAAATGGAATTTCTTGTGAGAAACGTGATACACGTAAGTGCTCTCGCTGGTCCGCGGCGCGATCGATAATTCCGCGCTTCGTTAGCCAGCAGCGAATAAGTATATTCCTTTAATGACTTTCGCGCGTACCGCCTCTGTCTGATCGCGTTTCCCGTAAGACTTGTAGAAAAACGACTAAAAAACTGAGCGCCTCGCCGATATAATTTGTCGAGAGTTTCCGATACCGCCATTCTCTCTCTCTCTCTCTCTCTCTCTCTCTCTTCTCTCTTCACTGAAATTAACATTAGAGTAGTATATGGAAGCATCCGTTCACTCTCCAGTTCTCTAACCGATCTTGAACGCGTCGATTAGTCTTCAGGACGTTGCTTCCGACGCTCTCTCTCTCTCTCTTCTTCCTTCTTCGGTTTTTCAGAATAATGGAAGACATCGAAGACGAAAAAGCGAAGCAAAAGGTCGAAAAAAAATGGAATAAAGAATGAGAAACTCAGAGCAATTATTTCCCTTATTCTTCTGTTTCCGAAGAAGCAACGAGAGAGAGAGAGAGAGAGAAAGAGAGAGAGAAATAATTGATTGAGGTGGATAGAGGCGTAAATTCGATAAGAGCGTCATCATGTTCTCGGTGCCAACGTATTGCGATTTCTGACTCGTCCGTGTATTTACCAGAACGGTGGAAAAGTCAGATCAAAACGATTAAGGCCTTTTGCAACCTTACGTGAAACAGAATTTGAACGTCGTTTTCGGACATTCTCCTAGCAGCGAGATTGGACTATCCGAGATCGCTTCGTACATTGCTGCGCGCTCTTCTTTATGTTCCATTACATTCGACCGTATACTGTTATTGTCTTGGCACTGAGCGGCACCGTGAGCTTCATCAACTCGAAAGAGTCTTCCCGGAGTCGCTTAACGTTTATTCACGTTCCGAAACGAGAGAGAGGGAAGAGAAAAATACCTCAGAGTTTCTCGGAAATAGTCTACATATTCGAACACGCATTCTCGCTCGAGGTCGATCGATTTTGGTCGCTTTTTAAGATAAAAGTCAAGCGTTCCTCAAATCTAACGAATGCAAAATAGTCGTCGTTTACGACTCCGTTTTTGAGATGGTGCAATTGCATTGTTTTACGACGCAGTGTGCGATACTTGGATGTTTATGCCTGAGTAATATCTTCGTTGATAGCACATTGAACCACGACTATTCTATATATAATGTTACATAAATGCTTTTTCCCGAAATACAAGAATATAAGTCACACACAACTCAAGGTATATATGTGTAAACAAAAATAGATACACATCTCTTTGTGTGTGCGTACGTTATTTTAACAAAATTTCAATCTGCGGTTTAATCAAGAAAATATCTACCTTCCAATCATATACGTTTTCAATCGAATCTTGGCGGTAAAAAGATCGACACAAAAATTCCCCGAACAATAGTAGTCGAAAGGAAATGTGCAACTTCTAGATCGCGTTGTATTCCACCGCGAGTCGATTCATCAAGCAGACAATCGGGCGAGTGGTGCGCAAAAAGCTAATATTTCCGAGTAACAAATGCGGCAAAGAAATGATTCGTAGAAATAGCAGAGGGAAACTCCAAGTTGGGTAAACTCCGGAAGACTTATGACGATAAGCGCGCTCTCCCTGAACCTGTAATTTTTCATTGCGCGCGCATTGCGTTTCTATCACAACGTTCAATTCCATAAAATAAGCGGACGCTTAATGCCAAGCACCGCAACAATTAACTTCGTCTAACTAATTTGTTCCGCGTCCCGTGTGGCGGGGTTATATTTACGAACCTGTTTGCAACGCAGTGCCAACAAACAGCAGAAACTAAAAACTTGATTGCACTCTCCTCTGGTCGTATTTACTTCCGTGCACGTTTATCTCGCACGCACGTACGGGCGCATGTGCGCGCTGACAGTTTTCAATTTCAGAAATGGATTAATGCTTTCCATGATCGTGCCGTACTTTTACATTGTTCTACAGTAATAACTTAACAATTTATCGGAATAATTTAATCATAATAATTAAATTAGTGATATGAAAGAAGAGAAATATTACAAGAGAATAAATGTTGACAAAACATTACTCTTAAAATTCTTTGGATTTAATTGAATTTTTGAAAAAAAAAAAAAAAAAAAAAAAAAAAAAAAAAAATGAAAAATTACGCACTCTGCTTGTAAATTTTTTGTTAGCATGTACATCGTAGGGAAAAGCAGCTTGTATATTATTCAGGAAATTTTGATATCACGGAAACTGAATTTTGAATTCAAATCATACGAGGCAGCTCGAGCTTCATCTGCTGAATTTTTTTTTCTTTCTTTCTCTCTTTTCGCCAATGAGTATTTACCATCTAAGCATAATAAAAAAAAAAGAATTTCTCAACTTTATATATAGAGCAATCCTTTCATTGAAAATTACGCATCTCTCTAGTTTAAGAACTTGAGCAACGCCGCAGAGAGCTCCGTAAAATTTATGCGCGCACTTTCATCCGACATCCATCTTGTCCGTTCCGTTTGATCTCATCTCCGCATCGCAGATCCGAAAGTAACACACTCACGTGTGTAATGAAGAAGTATAGTAATCTCGCTACGACGGAAGGTAACAGCTTCGTGGCTACCACAAGACAGCGTCGTACGCTTTACAAGGCTCCTGTCACCGCGCTACACAGTTCGGGACTTTAATAAAGATATTTTACGGGAAGTTATTCCGTCCCAACTTCTTTTACATCATCGGAGAATGGCGTGAAAACGGAACACGGTAAAATACTTACTCGGTAAAAATATCTTGAGAACCCGCACGATGCCAGCGCACACGGAATGATCCACTCACAGCACAAATCCGCGACATTAAAGTCGCATTTACGGCGTAAGTGAGTAAGCAAGAAAATTTCGGCAATTCTTGCTTGAGAACGGAACTTTCCTTCCTTCCTTCCGTTAGTACGGGGGAACAAAGTTCCCGCGGGCCTTCGATCGACGAAATCTTATTCCCGCTGAAGTGGATACATCAGTCAGATACATACCCCCCCAGCGATGTGTACGTGTGTACATGCGTATATGTGTGTGCGCGCGCGCACGAGCTTAGAAGTAAAATACTATTAAAAGTTGGCGGAAAAGGTGTGAGCGGGCAAATCCAGATCAATTACCTTTCGGGAGAACAATCTGAGCAAGGATACTGAAAACTTTGGGCCTCTCGGGGTGGATCTCCATTTGTAACTTTCGAGCAAATCGAACGTATTCAGTGACGTAAGGTAAGTTTCCGTCCTTCGGGAATTATACGGAATATCTTGGAAAGAATTTGCTACATCTTACGATCATATTTTAATATTTAAACTGATTCGTTGTCGTTATGACATAAATATATAATTTCCTATATAATCATGTAATCAATGTGCACTAATTATACGGCAATTGTTATTATATTATATTGATTTTATTACAAAATAGTTTTTAAACGCTAATCTGTAATGACAATTATGATTTTTTTTATCATAATATAAATAACGCATCTATAAAATGTAATATATGTTTGCGTATATATTACGTATATTTATAAAAGGAAAGAAGGGTCGAATACAGACGAGCTTCGATGAGAACGTCGGGGCTTGGGCTTGCAGAGCAGTCTTATAATCTGTTTTAAAATTATTATTATTTTAGTTTCATTTTTTATGGTTATCGTTGCTGGTAATTTTTATCTCGATTATTATAGCTCAATGTATATACGTTTTCAGATTTTACTGGCGGCCGCATTCATTAGAGTCTGAGGGAGAAGAAAACTGGTGAGAGGAAGGAAACGTGGGCGGAACGTAGGCGAGCGAATATAATCTTGGAACTAATTATCCTCGTTGAAAATTCAGATTATGAGGAAAATAATCGTACCTAAATTTATCCCGAATTCGACTTGACTAAAACTGATTGCGACGTATTATCTCTTTATCGTATGGCGCCAGATGCGATCCACCACCTCCTTTATGTCTCTCTCTCTCTCTCTCTCTCTCTCTCTCTCTCTCTCTCTCTCTCTCTCTCTCTCTGTCTGGGGATATCTTTTAAGATATTATTTCTTTAAAAGACCTTCCCCGGATATGACGTCGGATTTTAAAGGGATAAAATGTTTCTTGCTTCTACTGAAAAGTTTATACTTCCGCACTTGACTGGTTTTTATTTCGTCCGGCTCTACGTAATTCCTCCGTTCATCGAGAAGAGAGTTGATTCGAGTAAATATAACTTCCGAGACTAACACGTTTCATCGGCACTTCTCTTTTTTTCTTTCATTTAACGTGCCAACCTACGGTTTCCAATAAACCGAGGGTCCTAAGAATACGCTTGCGGCCGAGTGAACTTATAGCGGATTTACACGAGTCGAATGGTGTTATCGCGTATCGACTGACTGTCGATCCGACATTACGTCTGTTGTTTTGCGCCGAACTCGATACTCTGCACTGGTTTACGTAACCGAGCAGGGAAGAATTGGTCACACTGTTGCTCCAATATCGGAAGTCGAACAACGGTGATATTGACACTAACATTCTGTAGCGGAAATCGTGACGGATATCTTCGCGAAAAATACAAGTTCTTTCACGCCTAAAAACGTGCGAATGATATGGGTCCTCTCTTTTAAATCAGGAGATAGCACGTTGTAACTTTTCCCTTTTTTTGCTTAGCACGTCAAAGTGAATAACTTATTGCCTGAAAATTGTGAGAAAAAGTTGAAAAATGTGAATTATTTTTCCGTGAAAAGACTTTCTGTCCATCGCGTCATTCAGACGTTCGCAAAACTATCCATGAAACAATTTAAGTATAAATTATATTGTATTCGCGATATCATTTTTATATAGTTAAAATTCTTTTTCGATTTGTCGATTAATAAATCTTGTCGCCTTACCGTAATTTTATATATGATTGTTATATATCATATACGTAAAACGGTTGAATTTTATACTAATTTATTTGAATAAAAATTACTTTAGCTTTGTAAGAGAGAATAATAATAGTTCAAATTTTCAAAAATTTTAAAAAACAATGCTAATTTCATACAGACTCTCCGTTACTAAATCAAAATTTTAGATCAGCTTCTTTTTCTTTACCTTGTCCGCAACCATTTTACTTAACTATAACAAAGTATCATGGTGGGTAAACTGCTCGTTAATCAGGACGCGAATACACAACAGACTCTTAAATGGTCGGCGTACATTAATCATAATGCAGTAGAAGCGGCTACGGAGGTGCTATACCTCGCGTACTTGAAACAGAATATTTTCCTTGATGGTGGTATAAACAGAGCCCTCTCCCATGTTTATTGTTAAATGTACAACGACTGTCGGGTGTCGGAAATGGAGTTTCCATGACTCGACGATATCAGATAGCATGAAGAGATGCGAGGTGAGATGACATCACTCTCTACACGAGACTTGTGTGTTACGTCGTCACATTACAAATGCAAGAGTAACGCTCACAGAATGAAGGAACTACATTCTCATCCCGATGAAACGGTGCAAGCAGTTTGTTTGCTTTTACACGAGGCTTCGATTACAAAATTGAATATATCGCAAAATTTAACGGCAGATCCGCAAACAAAGGTATTATTATTATTATATTATCAAGTTATGTATCATCTTTTTTATGATAAAAAAACTGCTCTCGCATTTTTTTTCCGCTCCGTTCTTCCCTTACTTTAAAGAAACAACAGTTCAAGAAGATAAATGCGCGCTCGTTCTCTGTACCTCGACTTCGAGGAAGTCTTAATGCGAAGAGCCGCCATTTCTTTAGAGTTTTTGCACCGATTTCTGGTTCCCCCGTTGTTACTCGGGAACCACCTTATCTTCACTTCGCTCGTATTTTATAAAATCCTAAAGCATGATATAATATTTCTACTTAAACGAAAACTGATAAATATACATTGAACGATGCCCGACTTTTTACGTGTACTGTATTCAAATCGTTCTCCTCTCTTTATTACAACACAAAGAGAAAGCCAATTTTGAAATTGGTCTATAATTATAATAAAATTAAATACAAAGAGAATTGTTTTATTTCACTATGTGATAATTAAATTATATATTATACATGTAATTCAATAATTGATTAATCCGAGATATTAATTCAATAATTTTACTAAAGAATATATGATAAAATATTTGCACAAACATTTCCCCGATAATACATTGTCAATAATTTGCAAAATTATAAAGTGCACAAAATTTACATCTATTCGCACGTGCGTGTTATCTACATTGAAATGTCAATATTGACCGACAGAAATTGCGAGGCATGCCGCTTTGAAAATCATCGGTATCTCGCGGAAAATTTATCGAATTACATTCTATACTTTCGGAACTGAAATACCTATTTCTCGTTCGGCTGAAAAGAGGACGTACCGTCTTGGTACGATAAATGCCCTCGTTTACTGAAGCTTTAACTTCAAGCCAAAGGTCTGTTGCCCGTTGACTATACAAAACTTTTCACTCTTTTCTCTATTCTTTTTATTTTATTTTTTTTTTTTTTTTGCTAGAAACCACTGTCAAATACAAAGTTTCTGGATACAGCGACTTGGGCAGCTGTCGTGATATAGGCACCGGTATCTTTGGCGGAAAATATGACAAGTTGGATATTTTTACGAATGTTTGTGCTATTGATAAAAAGAATTTCTATCGCATCTATATTAAGGGAATATCAATTTTTTGCACACAATGCTAAATTATATTTTCGCTTCAAAATAAAATCAAAATATTTTTTATCAACAAAAAAATATTATATATTATATACTATTTTAAAAGAATATAATTATAATTTTTTTCGCAAGACCAAAAAATTTTTTTAGAAATAAATATTTATATACTATTTGTATTTTTAAAATAAAAGTATATTTTTCGAGTTTTTAAATTTACTATTTACGAAAAACGATATCTAATTCGGTCACTCGATAATACATATATCGCGTTTAAATTGATCTGATTCTCTATACTACGTCTACAAACACGAAACATGTTGTCTAAAAGAAAATAAATTGACTATCAATAATTGAATCACTCTCCATTTCATTCTCATTCACTAACTGCATGCCCTGATATCGTCGCGACAGTGTATTTGATTTGAGTGCTTCTCACACTCTGTTGCGTTTTCACTTCGTCTGTTCGGTGCACATATTTTTTCACGTCTGAATCTTTAGCAAGACTATACGATGCACAAATACGTAAGCGTAAAGAAAATGCGATTTAATAAATTCGAATGTTTCATTTAACAGGATATTATTTCTCACCGACGCGAGTACTCGCTTTTCCTCGATAGCGACTGTGTCATTTATGTACATGAATGGTCTTGTTCTCACTAGTTCTTTTTAATGATATTATTGATTAGTGATCAAACTATGAAATGTTATAGTTCAAAGTTTTAGTTTACAATAAATCTCAACTAAAAATTATGTTCAGCTGAATAGTATTAGATCAAATGTTAATTTACCAAGATTATATAAATTTGACAATTGTTTAAATGGCTTTGTTCCTTACTCCGTTAAAAATTATTTGAATATATTTTATACATATATGTATAACTAGTTTTAAAATATAAAAATAAGAAGAAAAAACTAAGAAAATTGAAAAAATGAATATAAAAAAATAACAGTTTTAAACTTTCTTCAAATAGGTATTTTATTTTTTATCTTCCTCTTTCTCTCTCTTTCTTTTTTATTGTTAGTAGCTTAAGATTATTATTCAAAATAAAAAATTAAATTGTGTGAGATCGATTATAAATTGATTCTACATTTTTCGAATCGTAAAAGATATACAACCGTCATTGTCAGAATATTTTTGTACATACTGATTATACAGAAAAAAAGCAAAAAAGAGCAATGTGCAATTTTGCTGGTGAAAGCGCGATAAAAGTAAAGGCACGTTAATTGGCGTTCATCTGGAAAAGCTTTACCAACGGCTGAAGTGTCTACGAGTAAGCAAGGTTCCTAGCAGGGACGTGCGAAATGTCGGTGGGTCGGGAGGAAGCGCAAGAGGAGCTAATTATCCCACGGGAAAAATTCCTTGGCGCATGCCGGCCAACGAATCCCAGAGGTGACGCACGTTCATCCGCTGGCGTTTCCATAACTTTTCAACAGGATTGTTAATTGGATTCTTTTTTCTTCCCTTTTGGCTTATGTTCTGCTGTCTCTCTCTCTCTCTCTCTCTCTCTCTCTCTCTCTCTCTCTCTCTCTCTCTTTCTTGTCTTTTATTCGGCATCATATGCTCGTTTCCTTCCAATGGCCGTTTACTTTGTTACGAATTTATTACGTTACCTTTTAATCGTCGTTTTTATGATTCTATTGTTGACGCGTTGAATATGCCTGTCACGTATAACGACAATGGAAATGCGGTTGGAAATGAGGCGTAACGTAAAGTGTAGTTTTAAAAAAATAGGTTTTAAAAATACTGCCTTCTAATTAGCATTTTTATCAGAGTTTACGATTTAATTTGAGATGGACAAGGTAACTTTTTTTTTAAACTCACTGATTTAAATTACATTTTTACTGTAAAAATACAAAAATTAAAGTCTCATTAGAAAGTTTTATTAGAGTTTGATAAATATATAGAACTGCGTAAATATAAAATAATGAAGTTTTAATGATTAATTTTTAAAATAACTTATTATGTAAACATTTTTAACCGATATTATGTTATTTTTGCAAGAATTATATAATATAATTTTATCGTTGCAACAATAATTATCGTTGGTTTATAACATTTTTAACTCACGCGAAAGCGATTACTTGATACATTTTATTAAACATTAAAGAGCTTTAATTGCAGCAAAAATCTTTTCGGTAATTTTGGGCAATAAGTCTTGCATCGATCTTATCTATTTTAAACTCTTGTAATATGACAGTTTTATTAGAATAAAGTACGACGAGACGTAACTAAGGCAATACTTTATACGAAGCCTGTAAAACTTTCGTGTCATTTTTAGCATAATCGTAATATACGTCGAGTGACTGAGCGCTCGAGCGACTAATTGGATATTAATGAGAGACGTAATTATGTACAGGGAGAAACTCCGACAAAGTTACAATTGGCTTCGCTTACTTGAAACGAACCTTCTTGGAACACTTTTTTACTGCTACGAGTAAAAATAAGAAGCTAAACAGAGAATTATCGCGTTTCGGATAATAAGGTAAATCCAAAATGGAAATTGTCAAGCTACAATTCAAGATTGATTCGTCCCGATTGCAAAAAAAGTCAATGTATCTGACGTAAAGAGTTGCAAGAACTTTCCAATTTCCATCTTAGATTTACATTACTATTCGTTGTAAAACGTGACTTCGAGTTTTTCTGAAACGCGACGACTGTCGCAAAAACTTTGTAGTCGCGCAAGAGCGTGTATCTAATTTAAGTAAAGCTATGCCCGGCTAGTTCACTGGACAAACTTAATTGAATCGATAACTAGGAGAACCGTTTACAAATAATTATATTGGTTTAGCAATTATCCGACTGAACGTAGCGTGCAACATCTCTGGATGCACATTTTGAAGAGAACGACTTTCTACATTTTATAACATTCTCTTTCTTAATAGACTGATATCGAATAGTTTGAGAATAAACACTTACCGATTACTGTTAAATTGACTTTAGAGTTTTTTGTCTGGCCGATTTGAAAATCGACGCGGCATCTGTAGATACCGGCGTCCTCTTCCCTGGTGTTTTCGATGCCCAAAAGCGCTGGTTTCTTGTCCAACATAAAATATGCGCGATGTGAGAACACAGTATCGTCCGACCATCTTTCGGCGATACCGAATTCTCGATTTCTAGCATCGATGCTGCAACAGAAAATACCAATGTTATTATATTATTAAATCATAAGCGAGCATAGCATCATAGTTATATGAACCATCACTTTAGTTAATCTTCTCTGGACAATGCATAATCTATTCAATAATGGATGTGCTTATAATGGATGTGTAATCTCTTCTCTTGTTTCCTAATAAAAGGAAGTTTGCAATATCACGCATCAAAATTTTAGTAGACAGTTCGATCGTATTAATATCAATGGATTATCCTCTCGTTTTTTCATATTGATGTTAAAATATGTAATACGTAAATTAATTTAGTATGTAATTATGATCATAATAATAATAATGCGATAATTCACGCTTTAGAAGCACGAATTAAAGGATTAAATTTCGTTAAAATTTAAAAAACGCAAATAAAATTACACGCATCGAGTTAAACGCTTCTGTAATATTGTTAAAAAATATAAAAGAGGTCGTTCAAAATATTATTATATAAACTATTTCTTGCGCAAGAAAATATTTTTTGATGCAGTCAACTGTCCAGTCATGTACATAATCCAACAGACAGATTTTTCAAAATACTGTATTGTACAGTTTACGATATGTGTCACATACAATAATAAGCACACGAGTAAAAATATCTACCTGAAAAGAGCGCGGTACCGCCTCGTTGAATTATGGCGAGGATAATTTCACGGTAGATAAAACACGTTTAATACTTGTTACGAAAATTGTTATACAACCAAAACATAGTGAATGTTTACGTTTAACAAGCGAAACGGAAGCAAAACCGATTCTTGTAAAACAGAGATTTTCTCGTTGCCACAATGTCGCATCGTTGGTTTTTCGCCAAACTGTAAACTTTTCTCTCTCTTTTTCCACTTCTTCTGTTCTCACTCTCTCTTTTTCTTTCCCTGCGTGATGCCATCATATAATGAAGTTTTCGTGTTTCTATTGCGAGTGTTTTTTTTCAACAGGACAAACCTTGCTAAAAGCTATAATGTAAATCGATATAAGGGAACTATTTAAGACAATGTAAAAAATTTTATAAAAATACTCGATCAAGATGAGTAGATATTAAAAAAGCAAAAAAATAACCGACAAAAGAGTAACTTACTTTTAATATATTATTTTTTAATAGAATTTTTACAAGTTTATTGTTAATATTTCCTGAACAAAAATATACATATATTGAAGAACATTCATATTTTCTGTGTATTTGAAATATGAATTTTCTGACACAAATTAAACTTTAAAAAAATAACAACGGCATATTAATTGATTAATTTGTAATAATATTATATTAGTAGAGATTTAATTTAAGATAGAAAAATGCATTTAAAAGTACGCGGAAGCAATATGTGAGATAGTAGATAAATTAACGAAAAAATGTCCTCTCATATCATCGGGTTGCTCATCGTCAGTCAACGTCTCTCTGGCAAATATCGAAATTCTGATCGTTCGCTTCTGACTTGATGACAAAAAATCACGAAGCCAACTCGGCGAAACGACATTTCAACGACATCCACAGATTTCAACGACAGATCATCAGCAATATGTGTTGCACTCGTCAATTGTCATTTAGGTAACTCGATATTCGATTTTAAAAATATATGAAACCGAGCGGCTATTTTAACGACGAATATAATTACCACAATAATTTCGATTAAATGTTTAACAACGTTAAATGTTTAACGTTGTTGTATCGCGACCAGCGGTCGCGGATGAATTCATCAGTCGACACGAAGGAATAAATTAAAATCCACAAGGGATTTCGCACCGCATAGTTTAAATCGCGTTCTAGCCTCGGCGCGTTATCAGCGCGACCGATGTAATTGGCACATAATTAAAGTTCTTCCAATGATCGTTACCGCGGGCAATCATTATTTCAAACCATGAACGCTATTAAATTGTAATAATTATACTACCATAATTGATTTTGTTTCGCACGATTGCACTCTCTCTTTCGCCGTTAATTACTGTCTAATGATTTACATGACATGTGTAACACGCGGATTCTATAGTTTTAAATTTACAAATATTTGCCGATTTCATAATGTGTCCGGTCATCACAAAATATAAAATGTAAAAGCAAATTTGTTAGATATTAAATATCACATATGTGATTTTATATTTCGCACATATTCGAAGATCAATAAAATGTTTTCGATGTCGAACTGACTGTATTTACTGACCATATTTTTGATATCAGAATCTCATTATTGGGGCAAATAATATTTACAAAAAAATCTGACAATGTTTGATAAATTTTCTTGCAGGTAACGTGCGGATGGAGAACTGGCAGAATTTATACGCAGACAAATATAAATGTATTTCACATTGTTAGTTTTGTATAATAATTGATTTATTAGCATTCCAAACACAAATCGTGAATCCATGTCATTTATATTCTCTATTCGCGCGATTGTATTGTTAAAAAATCCAGATTTTCCATACGCACTTAGTGCTGCGAATAAACGCGTTTCTCCGCAGAATTTGAAAAAGCTAAATCCACTTTTATATCATTGCTATCTTTCTATCTTTTAAGATCCGTCACTAACGCTATTGCGTGACGAACTTTTTGGTATATATATATATATATATATCGTCACGCAATAGCGTTAGTGACGGATCTTACAAGACAGAAAGATAGCAATGATATAAAAGCGGATTTAGCTTTTATACATATACATACACACACACACATATATATATATATACACACACACATATATATATATACATATATATATATGTATATTGTGATATTGAGAAGGTTTTAAAATCGAGAAAATATGTCAGCGTTATACGATATTTTTACTTTTCTATAAAAGGAAGTGGCTAATAATGTAAGCGGGGTGAGAGTCGCATGTTAAGCAGCACGGCGTTGAAATATAAAGTATAACAACCACCAGCCAATCTGCATTACAGAGAAAGAGAGAGAGAGAGAGAGAGAGAGAGAGAGAGAAAGATTTGTTTATGCAATATTATACACACATACAGACACAATGCTATACAATAATTTCACGTTAAAAGACGTATCTAATAAGGAGGCTCGACTGCAGATGAATTAATAGAAAGCTGCAGAACTCAATTGTTATTTCAACTATTATTCCAGTTATTATTCTAACTAAATTTGTTTTGTAAATTTTATTTATAATTTTTTTATATTTTATTATTTTATATTTTAATATTATTGTATATTATAATATAATATTGAAATATAAAATAATATAATATAAAAAAATTGTAAATAAAGTATATTATAATATAAATTTAATTGTATAAAACATTAATAAATCTAACATGTAAGAATATTATTTTAATATACACAGATAATCTTTAATTCATTGTTCAGCTTTAATTCAGAGTTCAATATTAAATACTTTCAATGCAATAAGAATTAACATTAGAAATTAATAAGAGTCTAAATATGAAACATAAATAATTAACAGAAGAATAATTAATTCTGTTGTCGAGTAAATTAACAAAATATCAAAATAAAGAGCAATTTATTTGTTTTCTACAAAATTTACAGTGTGAAGAGAAAATTAAACCAGGAAAAAATCACATCCCGCGATAGGGAAACTAGGTGGACGCAATTTTATTGTCTACCGGGACTAACTCGGTTAAGACGTCAAGCCAACGTTGCGCGTCGATGAAACTATTACGAAATTTCGTTATCCAGCGCGCTCATCGCATTTTCCCCGAACAACTCTGAAAGCCGTCCGATGGTCTGGCCGTATCGTTGATATTGCATAAACGACCTGATGGCCAGCACGTGACGGGTAATTAAAATCTGGTGCAAAATCATACGAAATATTTAAATCTGTTTGTGTTAACCCGAATAACGACGCCGTGCACGCGCAAAATATATCATAATATCGCGTATTGCTAGTTTTTTCTCTCTTTGTTTTTCTTTTTTAAACAGGCATTTCGATCGTAAACATTATTTCCGATTGTACACCGTTTCTTTTCCCCGCCGTCATTAGCATGTGTATCACGCGGTGGGTAACAGTTGCGTAATATAACCGCAAAATTTAATCTACATAATTTTCTGTATGAAATCTATTTCAATAATAAAAAAACGTCACCCCTGCGCTTCCCTCACTCTTTGTCTCTTCAAAAATTCAAGGCACCATTGTTAAATTGAAAAAAAATTTTATGATTTTTTTTGCAATAACAACGTAACAATAATGATGTCAAAAACATTTTTTTAATAAAAAAATGTTTTTATTTTCGCTAAAAAATGGCGAAATACAATTTTGAGTCTCCTTCAAATCTCATGCTTGAAATTGTGCCGAGCACGTTTTGTTATGTTTGCGTGGAATGAGAAATAAAAAATTATGAAATAATTCATTCGCCAATTATATATTACTACGAAGAAAATTCACACGATATGCAATCAAATGTGTCACACTTCTAAAGTTTATTTACTTTTATATACACATTTTAAGTCTTCTCTTCCAACACTTACTTTTACATATTTTAATATTACTTTTACATACGTTACATATATTACGGAGAGAAAAACATTACCAAAAACCCCATACATTAATTCAACATTCGTTCACATTCATTTTCGATAAAGTAAAGAAAAAGACATGTCGTATGTCCGTTCCGGAGTTAACGCGACACGCTATCATCTCTCTTTTTTTAAAAAACACACGCGAAACGAGTACTGATAAAAACACGGAGACTGTCGGCGGAATTGAAAGGGAAAAAGGGATGCAAGCGTCGTACACACAAAGGCAGTCACATCTGTTGCGCTAGACAAACCTATCGAACGCGTGTTTCCGAGAAATATTTCGATTGTTTATATGAAACAAATTACACACGTACTAAATCAAAATGCCTGATATTATTAACAATTATTTTGACCGATTTTGGAAGATTCTAATATTAAAATCGATAAACATATCGCCGTATTGTGTCATAAATATTGATAAGCAACTTGGCAAGCAGTTGGTTTGCAATTTTGTAAGAAACAACGCGTACAAACTGTTCAAGACTTTTTTTTGTTTGAGTGAGAAATGACAAGTCGAAAGGGAGTTATTAGATATTTATAGCCGTCTACAAATATTTAATAAGCGTTCTTTTTTCCATCTGTATTTGTCTCTAGATAATCACACGATGTCAACCGCCGTAGAATACAGGAGAGTATCGAATTAAATTTTTGCTAGAACAGAATATGACTTACTTTGATTCCATTGTAATTATGGGTCTCTTGAATTTAACAGAAGTATTATTTTAGGATTATCCCGATGAATTATGGCTTGTACAGCAGGATACAGGAACGCTTGTCGTGGTAAAAAGCGGTGTCTCTCTCATTCTTATGGAAAAGCGGCGAATTCTCATTATTTATTATTGAAAGCGTTTCTTTACGTCTTGCATCACCGCATAAACCACTCATTATTGACCAATAGACGCCGACTAGCGAAGACGAAACGTACTAAAGGCAGAGCCGTTTGTAGAGGCCGTCGTCGAAGATTCTCGACGAAATGTCACTATCATTCCCGAAAGAAACTTAATCTCGACGACTGACCGGCACTTTATTCAATATTCGCGCGTGTTAAATGCAGACTCACACGAAAATAATGAAAACGTTTATCGGAGAGATACACGAATATTTTTCTCGGCACTCTTCGGAAATTCACATACGCCTAATGACGGCCATTCGACAAAGATTCACGATTTCATTAAGGCAGGTCGTTTGTCAAGCCTCTTGTCGCAGAATCTCGACGAAACCTCCGACGTTCACGCACCGACTAAATATCGCTATCACTCGCGTAAAGGACTTAGTCCCTAGGACGTAACCTCCTCAATGTAATCGCGACGATTGTGATTCGGTGACTAACGGAAACGCGGAGGCTTTTGCCGCCAAAATAATAAGTCAAGCATAAATACCGAATGCATAGATCCCTAGCGTATAAAGGTAAACAAGCTAACCAATCACGCGTCTAGTACATAAAACGTCACATTGTTACGTACTTCGTACTAGACGCGTGATTGGTTACGTTTATGCGTTAAGGGTTAAGGCTCTATGTTATTCAGCATCTATGCTTGACTTATTATTTTGGCGGTAAAAGTTCTCGCAATTTCCGTTAGTTACCGAATTGAAATCGTCGCGAGTATTGAGCAAAGTGCCGGGCAATTATCGTGATTATGTCGAGTTATTAAGTCCCTTGCGGGAAGGGTAGTGATGTTTAGTCGATACGTGCACAGATTCATCGGAATTCTGCAACGAGAGTCTCGACAAACGGTCAGCCTTTAGTACAATCGCGCGTCTTCGTTAGTCGCCGAATGGCCGCCATTAGATGTGTATCAGTTTCGGGAATGCCGAAAAGAATATTCGGTTAATCCGTGTAATTTCCTCGAGAAAGTATCTCGCGAATGATAGCGTCGATGAATGCGCGATGATACTTCGCCGAGCATCTCTTCGATAAACATCTTGGTGACTTTCGTGTAAATCTGCTCTCCGTTAATCGTCAAACGGCAATCGGAGCGTACGATTAGAAGAACAAAATTGGTGAACCATCGATGTATTTACGCGTTCGTTAGACAATCGAGTGGAAATATAATTGTGAATTTCGAGAGGAAAAGTATCGGAAAATACATCGTGTCTGTTGTTTTGATATACATACGGTGTGAGTAAATAATACAGTACATGAATCGGCACGCAAAAATGTCGTAAGGTCTGCCGAATAAATCGAACAAGTACAAGTGAATATATACTGGTAATTGATTTTTGATCGAAAGTATATTGCTCCATATAAAGTAAATGCCGTAGAAATTACAATTGTGTGTCTTGAATATCTTAACATCGGATGTGAAAAAGAGAGAGAGAGAAGAGTCGAAAATGTCGATCTAGTAATGGACGATCGTTTTCAATCTATCGGGATTATTCTCAACTATCGCTTCGCGCGTTTAAGTGTTTGTCGCGAGATGTCATCATCATGCAAACATGTTCACACAGTTTGTGATAAGTGTCGCGACTTCTAACGTCACGAGTATCGAATCTAGTGATGGACGATAGTCTTGATTTGCTCCCTAGATCGCGTCTACTGCGATTATTTGTAATCGGAGGTCATCGCGTCGCGTATGCCAGTCTTTGTCGCGAGATGTCATTCAAATACGATTCACGCAGTGAGTGCTGCAATCATTTTTCAACATCGCGAGTGTCGAATCTAGCGATGGACGAACGTCTCGATCTATTCACTGGATTACGCGGTCGCGGTCACGATTATTTGCAATCGGCGTCCATCGCTTCGCGTGTGCCAATGTTTGTCGTGAGAAACCGTTCTCCAAACATGTGTTTCGCGCAGTCTGTGATAAGTGTCGCGAGTCGCGAGTGTCGAATCTAACGATGGACGATCGTCTCGACCTGCCCACTGGATTACGCGGTCGCGTCTACCGCGATTATTTATAACCGGCGTCCATCGTTTCGCGTGTGTCAGTGTTTATCGTGAGATACCGTTCTCCAAACACATGCTTCGCGCAATCTCTGACAAGTGTCTGCGATAAGTGTCGCGAGTCGCGGGTGCCGAATCTAACGATGGACGATCGTCTCGACCTGCTCACTGGATTACGCGATCGCGTCTACCACAGTTATTTATAATTAGCGTCCATCGTTTCGCGTGTGTCAATGTTTGTCGTGAGATACCGTTCTCCAAACACGTGTTTCGCGCGATCTGTGACAAGTGTCGCGAGTGTCGAATTTAGCGATGGACGATCGTCTCGATCTGCCCACGGGATTACGCGGTCGCGGTCGCGATTATTTGCAATCGGCGTCCATCGCTCCGCGTGTGCCAATGTTTGTCGTGAGAAAGCGTTCTCCAAACACGTGTTTCGCGTAGTCTGTGATAAGTGTCGCGAGTCGCGAGTGTCAAAATCTAACGATGGACGATCGTCTCGACCTGCCTACTGGATTACGCGATCGCGTCTACCACAGTTATTTATAATCGGCGTCCATCGTTTCGCGTGTGTCAGTGTTTGTCGTGAGATACCGTTCTCCAAACACGTGTTTCGCGCGATCTGTGACAAGTGTCGCGAGTGTCGAATCTAGCGATGGACTATCGTCTCGATCTGCCTACTGGATTACGCGGTCGCGGTCGCGATTATTTGCAATCGGCGTCCATCGCTTCGCGTGTGCCAATGTTTGTCGTGAGAAAGCGTTCTCCAAACACGTGTTTCGCGTAGTCTGCGATAAGTGTCGTGAGTCGCGAGTGTCGAATCTAACGATGGACGATCGTCTCGACCTGCCTACTGGATTACGCGATCGCGTCTACCACAGTTATTTATAATCGGCGTCCATCGTTTCGCGTGTGTCAGTGTTTGTCGTGAGATACCGTTCTCCAAACACGTGTTTCGCGCGATCTGTGACAAGTGTCGCGAGTGTCGAATCTAGCGATGGACTATCGTCTCGATCTGCCTACTGGATTACGCGGTCGCGGTCGCGATTATTTGCAATCGGCGTCCATCGCTTCGCGTGTGCCAATGTTTGTCGTGAGAAAGCGTTCTCCAAACACGTGTTTCGCGTAGTCTGCGATAAGTGTCGTGAGTCGCGAGTGTCGAATCTAACGATGGACGATCGTCTCGACCTGCCTACTGGATTACGCGATCGCGTCTACCACAGTTATTTATAATCGGCGTCCATCGTTTCGCGTGTGTCAGTGTTTGTCGTGAGATACCGTTCTCCAAACACGTGTTTCGCGCGATCTGTGACAAGTGTCGCGAGTGTCGAATCTAGCGATGGACGATCGTCTCGATCTGCCTACTGGATTACGCGGTCGCGGTCGCGATTATTTGCAATCGGCGTCCATCGCTTCGCGTGTGCCAATGTTTGTCGTGAGAAACCGTTCTCCAAACACGTGCTTCGCGCAATCTCTGACAAGTGTCTGCGATAAGTGTCGCGAGTCGCGGGTGCCGAATCTAACGATGGACGATCGTCTTGACCTGCCTACTGGATTACGCGATCGCGTCTACCACAGTTATTTATAATCGGCGTCCATCGTTTTACGCGTAGTAGTATTTGTCGAAATGCCATTCACTAAATGTGTTTCACCTATAGTGACAAGTATTTCGAATATCTTTTTAATATCGCAGATGTCGAATTTAGCAACAGACAATCGTTTCGATCTGTTCATTAAATTACGCGGTCGCGGTCGCGATTATTTGCAGTCGGCGTTCATCGTTTCGCGCGTTTGAAAGCTGTCTTCATTGAGAATAAAAAATATCGTGCGGCAAAAAAAAACGGTGGTAAGTTTATTTATAATTGTATTTATAATTAAATAGGTTTTATATTTAGCTCGTACGCAGCAAGTTGAGATGATTGAGTAATAAATTCTACTTTTATGGATACATTTACTAGTAATATGATAAAAAAATTTACTATAGCAATATAAAAAAGAAATTATTTTAAAACCATGCGTTAAAAATATGAAATAAAGAGTATTCATACGTGTTCTTTTTGCATCACTTTTACAATATATTTTACATTATATTTTATATTGTAAAATAATAAGCAGAATTTATTTTTGCATTTTATAAAACACTGCAGATTTAAAAAGTAGAATTATTATTGCATATGTATTACAGTATATCAAATGTTGACAATTTCCGACAAAACGTATACCGATTCGTCTTTTTCGATAGTCGCTACGGAACGACTTATGCAATATTCAACTGTGATATTCCTCGCAAACAAGAACTATATATTCTTTTAGCGAAGCGAAGCGACAGTGAAAATCGAGTTCAAAGACAATTTTCGGATAAAAGCGACTACCAATCTCGTATTGTGCCGACGGGCTGTTTGCAGTCCGTTCTATAGCGATAGAGAAACGACCGGTGATACGTAGTTTGCAGATCGCTATACATGTGCATATGTATGCGCGACTATGTATGTGCGCTTGCGAATGTACGCTTGTCTGTATATATGAATTGATTGCACTTTACCTGTAAACTGATGTACCGAGATCCTCGCGATACCAGAGCACAAGATGCACCGAGTCTCCCTCGTGAGTGGTTGATATGTCGCAGGGAAGATAGGCGGAATCTCCGACTAGTGCCACGATGTGTGATATGGGTACTGGATAACAGAAATGCGGAACAGTTAAATCCGGTTTAACAGCAAAAAGTTATTTTCAAAAAATTAACTAGCAAATTTCTATTTTTTATAACCGTAATAATTGTATAATGTGAAAATACTCCCAGTAAATTGAATCTAATGAAAAAAAATCAAAGTTTTAGCTAATTAAAATTCATTATTAAAGATAATTAACAAAGAACGATATATAATCATATTAACAAAAAATTATCTCGTGAACTGATTCGCTTTTTAGAGACATAATCAGAAGATCGCGATTTTATACGCGCGTATGCAATAAAAATGTAACTTGCAAAGTCGGACGCGATACGTCTGCAATATTGATAAAAGAGCAATTTCCTCATGCGGCATATAAATGAATTTATTTTATCAGAATAATCTTTCACTTTGTATGCAATTACGTATCGTATTTGTTTCCAAAAGCGAGTCTCTCTGTGATTATATTATTCGACGATGCGAGAACGCCTGTATAATGCGATAAGTATCAGCCTATTATTGCTCGTTCAAACCAATATACGTATAATCGCGTTTAATATTAGGATAAACACCTTTGCATTAATTTGTATTAATCTATTAGCTTATTCAATAATAACGTGATATGTCAGTAAAAATAAATTTGCATGCGCGTTATTCTAACTCTCCTATTCAACTCTTCTGCATACATTAACAAGAATATCAATAAGAATAATATGGTAACAACAAATTTAATTATCTTATTTTAATTACATATATTTTATATATATTATTTAATTATAATACATGCCATTTATGATTTTATGAAAATGTATAAATAGCTATAGGTATTACTACATGCATTACGAGCCATATATTTTACATTCATTTCATGAACTAAAGCCCGAGAGGAACGCTTTTCGTTATATTTTCGATAAAACATCTTTGGCTGCATATCATACGAAGCCGTACGAAAGCTTTGATGCATTCGCGCATCGATATGCTGCAATAAGGCTGTAAAAATTCAGTGTGCTCGTGAAGATAAAATTCGAAACGTCGGTAAAGCATTGCATGTGGTGCGTTGCTCACGGTAAATGTGGCAATCCTTTCGATCAAAATTAAATGATCATTTTTATTTATGAATGTCTCTCTCTTTCTCTCTCTTTGTTTCTCTTTTTCTCTCGGGATACGTGAATATAACATGGCGCGACGACGGAAAATTTTGAACTATTTACAGAGATACTAGCATGCTAGTATCATTGCTAGAGTTTGTGCTCGCTTCGATGTTTCGCTACGTCGTTTTCCCGACAATGCCATATCGGCAGTCCTTCCCTTCTTTTGTATACCCGCGGTCCGTTTCACCAAGATATACCCAGCATGAAAGATATCAAAGGCTGAGTCGTGCTGACGTAAAGTTTTATCCGAGAGAACGCGCCTTTTTATTAAGAATAAAATCTGTGTCGGATTTTAAAGTGCAACAAGCGTTCGTGTTAGCGTCGGCTACAGCACAGCCTGGCATAAGTAATATTTTTTACAATTACGTTGCCTGTTCGATAAAAACGTTTCGTTTCCTACACTTCTGCGTCAAGCTATGAAAACGTACCGTTGCTTTCCATTACTTTCTTACATAACGGAAAAACCATTCATATGCAATAATTCGTTCTAGATCTCGGAAAAATGCACAGGCGATGCGTGCGACATTTATTATGCATACTCGCAATATGTAGCTTTGATTATTTTTAGTTGTCAACTTCGTAATAATTATATTATTATTTTATTTAAGTTATTTTTACATAACAATATGTAGAAAAAATATTTTATAAAGAGTAATTATATATTTTTTAAATAAAATTATTTGAACTTTGCAGATTGAATATTCCTTCCTAAAACTTTTTATTTAGTCTCTCTCGCTATCTCTAACGCTATCGCTAATCTAAATTGGATAGTTGGAAGCAACATTACATGGGCGAATAGCCATTATTACCTGGCCAAAATTCTCTGTGATCATTGCCGTAATACTGAGTAGTAGTCATGAAGTAGAGCCCGTCGAGAGGATCAACGGAGCGGATCATACGAATTCGCCAATAAAATAATCCGCTGGCGGAAGGGTTATGATGATATGAGATGTGTCCTGACAAAATTTTCTCCTCGTAAATTCGGAGAAAATTAGAGTATTACGTCTTACCAACCTGATCGGATTAATGTCGTATGATAGACCGTTGAATTCTGGTGTTCTTTTACGGGCGCGGACGCATCTCGCGGATTTATCCTAAAATCGGGTCTTAAAACCATTACGGCTTTAGAAGCGAATCTCGCCGAAATGTCGGTTCAGCACATTCCAAAGAAGATGAATTCCCTTTTTCCTTCCCCCTTTTCCGCTTTTCTTTCTTCGTCTCTTCGATGCATCAGAGATATCTGCCGCGGAGTAGCCGCAAATTTAACGACGGATGATTTTATCGGGTCGACAGGTGTAGCGAGCAAGTTTTGTTGCGCATGTTCGTTGTTCAATGCGTGTAATGGTTTCCAGTGCCATCTCGTCGATGGTTGGAATATTTCTCTCTTTTGCCAGAAAGCCCAATCCTGTATACTCTTTTCGTTTTCTCTCTCCGAGATACCCGCAAGAGTGCACCTTGTCATCACGTTTGGTATCTAATATAAGACATCTTACGTTCCAGCGGGAGCTCGAGGCGTATTTTTCGCGATGTTTTGTCACATATATATATAAGGGTTTGCATCGTTTGAGACTTGCAATATGTATATTGTGAGTATATATTTTTCTTTCTTGGAAAGAAAAATAATTATATTCTTTTTATGTATGTTATTCAATAATATCAGTTTTACTAGCATTGTTATATTATAGCATTTTATACAAATTCCGTAAATAATTTAATTTATGAAAAATGTTTGAGAGAAATAACACACATTTATTTTTCATATTATCGTACAAGATTTTATAATGCAATAATCAATAAGTAAAAATATTATTTCATGGAAACTTATAAATAATTAAGAATTTTGACTTTATTTTTAATAATTCTATTCTTGGTATTTTAAATAAATAGTTGACAATTATTTACAAGAAAAGGCATGCATTTATATGAGGCGTTGGTTGATTTTTATATATTTGGTGTGTTCTGTTGCAGTTTTCTTATAATTTTAAACATGTTCTTTTATTTTCTTAAAAGTTCTAATTATTAGTACTATTAAATAATCTTTTCATTAATTTATTTTATTTAAGAAAGGCATCTATTCTACGAAGTTGAAACACTGATCGATTTCAAAAATTCTTTTTATTCTAAAACAGTTTTTGTATAATTCCGAGCATATTTGTGCATTGTTTAAAGTTTCATTATAAGTAAAAAATATGAAAAAAATTTTAAACAACTTCTTTTGCTCGTGATTATTATATTTTTACCAATGTTTTCTTGTTTCAAAAGTAAAATTTTCTCTAGAATTCATATTTATAAATCGTTAAAAATCTAATGAAAAAAATGAAGAGGAAAATGAAACATAAAGTGAGACAGTGTATGTACATGACGTTTCAGTTTGTTTTCAAGTATTCTTTGGTTGAACGTCAGAATTATTTGTTTAAACAATGAAGAATATATAAACTATCAATATATAAAGTTAGAAATCTTAATTTATGATTTTTTATGAAATGATACACCAACTTTTTACACATATACCTACACATACACACCCACTAATAGTCAAAATACACATTTTATAATTCACAATATATATTATTCTTTGGTACACCCTGTCTCGAGAAAACGCAAGATGTTTGCTTTTCCCTTGATCTCGACTAATATTCGCACCCTTCGCCTTGCTTTGCCTCTCGCGTCTACTTCGATCGTTATGGTGACGTTCGAAAACACGTCTTGACGTTTCGTGCCGTATCAACGACACGTGTGCATTATATCGGCGTCGTTGCAGGCGTCGCTTGCGTCATGCTGTTTGTCATATCGCGGGAAGCATGTACGTAAACGGCTGTCGTGCAGCAACGGTAGCAACCAGAAGCACACCGTACTGAATCGATAATATCAAAGGGAAGAGAGAGGACGTTGTAGGCTTCGGTCTTTGCGGTCCGCTCTGATTTGACCCACATAAAGCTTCTAATGACGTAATTCGGCCGATCTGAATGAAATATTTCAATTAATTTTAAATGTACAGGACTGCGCGCATCTAGCGATTTTAACATTTCCTCTTCGAAAAAGTATATGAGAAATATAAAAATTTTTGACCTTTTACGTTATTAAATTGCTTTTAGTAAATGATTACCATAAATATAAAAAAAAAAAAAAAAATTAATATCTCTCACTACTTCATATCTCTCATCTCTCTGTCATCAAACGTGCTTGAAATTATTCGGCATTAATTATAAATATAATCGAGACATATTTCAACAACAAAAAGTAAAATTTCCATACGCTCGAAAAGAGGAAAACGTATGTGTGGAATATCTCCATGCACGGCATACAAATGTGCGCAATAATTGCTAAATTCGATATAATAGTAGCAAGAGAGAGAGAGAGAGAGAGAAAGAGAGAGAGAGAGAGAGTTGTGTAAAATTTATAAAATGCTTTACTGATGTAAATGACATAAGCTGTACCAAATCGGCGTTATGTGAATATTATATTAAGTATAAAATATTTCACTCGGTTTGCAGAACTAAATAAATCCTGTCCGATAGCATATTTGACGCTTAGGGAGTGGATAAAAAATGTATTTATAATAATTGAAATGTTTCACGGCCACAGAACGTGTGGTATTATTCGCTGCTTGTACGAATTCGTGGATTTGAGGCAATAGATCACGTTGATGCATCATAAATGAATTCTTGAATAAAATATACCTACCAAAAGCGTTCTTTGTATTTTTCCAATCAATGCTTAATATTTCGCGGTTCAGTTTTGATTATTTATACGCAATATATGCGGAAACTTCTGTGTGTTCCAAAATATATCGTAGATTGGCTGGATGGATTTTTCATATTTTTATTTTTTTTATATGCAATATTTTTAAAAATATATTGCAAATTTCTCACTTTTGAAATTTCATATAGAGATAGTCTGTGGCTGAATATAGTATTTTGAAAAATCTTGTTGAATGAATGAAACGAAAACAGTCCGTTGATAAATTAAATACGTGACTCTGCTAAACCGTACTTTAACTGTACTATGTCGAACATACAACGGAATTGCATTAACGTCGCACGCTAACGTTTTTCAATCTCGAGCTTTCCCGGAACATTCTGCTTACAGTTTTTTTTAAAACGTTTATAACTTTTTAGTCACGTTCGCCTGTCATTTAGAGTTTTCAATTTGTATATGACATCGATTAGCGGCAGAATGACACGTAGATGAATAAGTGGAAATAACATCAAACGCAACATTAATTAATTTCTCCTCGTAAAGCAAAACGCAAGATTCGATCATTTTATACGAACGACACATATTTAAGATTAACAAATTATTAGTTTAGTTTGCAAAATGAAACACGACACGTTCTGTTTACTTTACATTTCTGTCAGAGAATTACAATTGTAATCTCTCTGTTAATTGAAAGATACGCGCATGATTAGTAGCAATACGTGTTCTATTTGCATACAGAAACATTTCAATAATTCCTGTTCATTACATTATGTTAAAATTTAATATTACCACTATATTATGTTGAAATTTAATAATTATCATCGCACTGGCGTTATTATCGCATCCAATGAAAACTATTAAAACGTAGCGAGAGTTGCATAAATGATGTTGTATATGGAGCGGCTATTTATCAATCCAATCGCATTGAGAATTCGGTTTGTAGTTGAAACACATTGACAAAGTTGACGGATGTTTTGAACCGACATCGTGATCCACACAGAGTACATTGACATACGCGCGCGCGCGCGCGCGCGGGCGCGTATACAGGACTCATTTAATGACCAGTTTATCTCGCAGCATCGACCCTGATACCGGAAATAAGTCTGCGCCATTTCATTCCGGATATATCCTGTGAGAGCGTAGCCGGAGATCATGAGAGCGGGCGTTTCGGTCACGGCCGTCCTGAGGGATCTGTCCTTCCTATCTCTGGCCGACCGCGTTGGTTTTGCCAATGTAAATTGACTTGTCAATTTGCACAATGCATAGCAATAAGCGGCACGCTGTTGTAGCACGTGCTTGAGCTCGTGAAATCCCCTTGGTTTCATGGATGAGAGATTCAGTAATATCCATAATCCCTAGAGTTCCTGAAGAATCCGCAAAAGGAACTTTGAAGAGATGTCGAGCTTATTCTTCGGTGTGCACGTATAAAAAATTGCTTCATTCATTACCTTTATGTTAATACGATATAAAATAACCAACCTAGTCTATTCATGATATGAAAATATTTACATTAGTCGATGCAATAAGACTTTTTTCGATTACGTAACGTTATGACGTATTGAATAAGCAATGTGGTTTACACAAAGTTAGAATTTATAATCTATTTTTTATATACAAAGCACAATTGTTGCAAAAACGTTATATTTATTTATATATATTTTTATATTTATTTATGCGTATTAGGAATTTAAAGGAAAAAATAACGTTAGATTTTAGGCATTATTTTGTTGAAATATATGAACATTTGTGTCTTTGAGGATTTAATTACAATACTTGATATAATGTTATACGCGCACGGTATTATTATTAAGACATTACATATCACGAAGGTTTTAATTGGGCTGATTGCGGCAATAATGTACAACACGCCTGTGTCGTTTGGAGACGACGTTTCTCCATCAAGCGGCGGTATCCGCGGTGTTTCCCCCTTATTGAACCGGAGATATTCTGTCAAAATATTTTCCATCCAACCCCTGTACGCGTGTATTTCATTTTTCTTGGCCGAACTTAATTTCTCGAAGACGTCGATACTGTCGGCTCTGGGGAGCATTTTTCACCAAACAATCTCTCCGAGCACGTCACGCTTTCTTATTCTGTCCGTCACTCAGCTCGACATTTCTATATTCCTCGATATATCCCGCCACGCACACGCATCGCATTCAATATCACTATATAGATAAGTGACGTTATAGTCGTAATAATCGTAAATATTAATACATTTTGATATAATAGTGTATTACTTTTGAATTATGTTTATTAAAGCTAATTTTTAAAGCTAATTATATGGGGTGTGTGTGAAGTTAGCACCCCGAAATGCAATTTTTATAGTTCTGATTAGAGTTCTAGCTTCTTCTTCAAGAGTTTAAGAGTTCTTTATAAAAAATTAAAAGAGTTCTGCCGATTAACGGTTTCAAATTTGAATTTGAAAATGGGGATGCTAACTTCATATCGAAAATCGAGATCGAGTAGTTCTGAATAGCTTATTAGCTTTGTTTTTAAGTCCTCTAGAGTTCCTGATAAATAAAAAATAATTTTGATAAAGCATTAAATTATAAAAATATAAAAAAAATTTTTTTTTTTAGATAGTTCTGATGATTAATTATAATATTTTTACATGTAATGAAGAGTTCCTGATAGTTTTTAAAAAGTTATATTCTACCAAACTCTGGAAATATAACATTGAAAAAATCGCAGTTCCGTAGTACGGACTTGAAACTTTGACTCGTTAAATCACAGTTCCAGTGGTTCTGGCACGAATTCTGGCTAGTAAATTAAGAGTTCTGAAGAAAATTATTATGGCCGAAAGCGATCAGATCAATAATGAAAGAGTTATTCGATTTTAAACTCTTACAAAAAATTTTCGTCGGAACTTGGAAAAATTCGATATCGAAAATGTTTAAAATCGAATAACTCTTTCATTATTGATCTGATCGCTTTCGGCCGTAATAATTTTCTTCAGAACTCTTAATTTACTAGGCAGAACTCGTGCCAGAACTACTGGAACTGTGATTTAACGAGTCAAAGTTTCAAGTCCGTACTACCGAACTGCGATTTTTTCAATGTTATATTTCCAGAGTTTGGTAGAATGTAACTTTTTAAAAATTATCAGGAACTCTTCATTACATGTAAAAATATTATAATTAATCATCAGAACTATTTAAAAAAAAATTTTTTTTATATTTTTATAATTTAATGCTTTATCAAAATTATTTTTTATTTATCAGGAACTCTAGAGGACGTGAAAACAAAGCAAATAAGCTATTCAGAACTACTCGATCTCGACTTTCAATGTAAAGTTAGCATCCCAATTTTCAAATTCAAATTTGAAACCGTTAACTCTTAAACTCTTTAAGAAAAAGCTAGAACTCTAATCAGAACTATAAAAATTGCATTTCGGAGTGCTAACTTCACACACTCAATTATATGATACAAAGAATAATAAACTTAATTATATTTTATATTCGGTTCAAAGGTTTACCCTTTTTTTCTTTTTTCTTTATATTTGAAATTTTTTTAATTATATACAATGCGTACTTGCATCAGAAAAGTATAAAATGAATCAGTTATATTAAATAATGTTGGAAATGCAAATATAAATTTTGAATAATGCTAATTAATAGAATCATAGTGGCATAGAATGTAATAATGGCGTTTGCAATCGCGCTGCAGCTATGTATATTTTGGTTTTTGTAATGACAAAATTCAAAAAAAGAAATCTCTCTAATACATTTTTATTCATATTCATTTTAATTATACCTCATCAGATATATGTGGCGAAAAGACTAGTCTTTGTGATTCCCTGAATGTCAGTCATACATACACTTCTGTGCAATTTATTTATCAATCAGAATATTTTAGCGGATTAAATTATTCATGCATATGTCATATCGCGAGAACAACAACAGCTGCTCTGTTGCTTCGGTGTTGTCATTCTTCATTTATTCACAACTATATACGGTATACGGTAGGACCACTAAGCTCTATGATCAGAGAGGAAATCCATATATTTCCGCAGAATTACTGTCGTAAAGAGGATGCAGTCTGAATAATCTCTAGATTTGTCTGAGCTTTCAATTAGCATATATTATATCCATTATAAGCAGAAATTATAAGCAGAAAATCTTTATTACGTTTGAAAAATGTTTTATCAGAAATCATGATTTTGAAGATTGTATCAGTAATAGTAATCTAAAAGTTATATAACAAGTACTGTTATTTATTTTCTTTTCTTTTCTTAATTAATTTAATTGTTTTAAATATATATTATAATAATATGATGAGAAAGAGAGGCACAATATATATATATAAATGTGGATATTATGAATTGACATAATATATTTGTATCACGTGTTCGCGTGATGCAATACATTTATACTTTATAATGATGTTTACAATATCCATTATAATTATGATTTATTAGAGAAATTTATAAGAATTACAAAAATATATTTTTAATTATTATCATACTTTTATATCTGTGCATTATCTCTTTTTATTATCTAATTCAATATTGTTTTTCTATCTGTATCAAAAATGTTGCATAAAAACTTCTAATATTATTACATAATTTTGATTATTACACGTAAGCATATCTCATATTTACATTATAAAATTATGTTATCCCAATCACCGATGACACGGACAGACAGAACTGGCACAAATCAGTGACATGGTAGCAAACTATTATTTTTGCATGATACCGTTTGCATGAGCGATGTTGATTAATCGCTGCTCGATCTCCATCTCTATAGCGATAATAATTGATAATTAGCGATAATTAAACATTTACTTCATCAGCATGAAGCTGCAATCATATGCAAACTGTTTTTCCACTCTCTTCGAGAGTTGAATCGTACGATGAAAAATCCATAAGAAAGTGCATAACAGTTTCTAAAAGGTTAGAAAATTATTTCAAATTTATGAATTCCCTCGTTGGAAATAATTTATGTAATTAATCGTTAAAACTCGCCCTCGTTTCTGCGCGATTTGTCCGACTCTGTCGGATTGAACATTCCTACAAGAAAAGGATGAACAGCCGTCGCTGGAATATTTCCAAATAGTTTAAATACGAACTCTCATCTTGCTGCGAGTCGTCAATAAAACCATACCTCCGAACAGGTTATAAATCTTGCCTTCCAGCTTACAGCTTAATCATCAAAAAATGCCGACAACCGATGGTGATTTATTCTGCTTTGAAATATACGATCGTGTTAAATGAAAATATGGTTGGCAGTGCCATTAGCCAGACGACCGATACCAGCTGAATTCTATCGTATCATATATATTTCAGAATGTCAGAATAATATGTCGGATGTAGGAAATTAATATAAATCGTACATTTGGTTGAATAATGCAAATATAATATTACTGCAAAATTATAAATAATTAAAAAGAACGTCATAAAAAAATTAAAATACTGCCACTGTCGGGAATTAAGGGAAGAGAGAAAGAGTTTATTTTAACTGATATTAAATATTAGATGATAACCGTTCATGATAATTGCATGAAAAAAAAAAACAAAAAATAATTTATAAAATAAATGTCTTTTTTTGTCTACGCAATCTGTGATTAAAATTTGTAATTGATAATCGAATAATCACTGTAATATACTTAATTTGACAAGCGTAAATAAAAAACGTTATCACGAACGATGATACTGTTTCTTTACAAACATTTGATAGTATATTTTTCTGTTTGCATGCACATTATTCGTTCTATAAAATTCTACGTAAAAATTCTAAGAGTAAAAACTGCAAAATATGTGTTACTGCGAAAAAATAATGGATTCGTGATTTTGATAAAAGTGTCTATTTTTTTTGTTCTTTTTTTATAAACTCGGGGGAAAAAATTAATCTATTGTACAAATGTGATTCGATACGAGATTAGAGGATATGATACGAGATTAGAGGATATGATACGAGATTAGAAATCCCTCATAAGGAGAGCTCCAACTCTTTCACATATTTTTGGACAGGATGGAATATCCGCATTTGATCACAGATTTCATCGGTTATCTTTTGTTATCGCACGCATGTGCTTTACGATACCGCTTTGCGTAAACTATGTTTGCAGACAATTACTCTCGCGTTTATCGAATTTTATCACGTACTGCAGTTATAAACGTATTGGTGTATGTATGTACTTGCACCTTGCACAAGATGAATAACGCGCTGCCATCGGAGAAACGATTATACAACCGAACTTCAAAGCTCCCGAGCTCGCGCATCGATTCAAACTATAGATGGCTTAAGAGTTGTATTGGATATTTATGATTGGATTGAGATAAAAAGCAATTGACTGTATTATACTTTATGAAAGTATAATGGTAATGTCATTGCGTGTTGTTAAATTGCCAGAGAAATTAGAAAGAATACAAGAGTTTGCAATTTATTAGTAGTTATCCTTGATAATAAAAATTATAAAATTTAGAATACCTCTTAATAATAACAAAAATTCACGGATGGTGATTAATATAATTAATTTAATAAAAAAATTTTAGATTGGAAAGAAGACAAGTTTTTTTTACCATAAAGCTTATACCACATATTTATATTTATTAAAGACGACAGTTATTATTCTCGCATTTTGTCAGTTGTATAGAAGAATAAGCGGATGCGCCGTCGCTCCGCTCTCGACTCCGATATCGACGTTGTTTCGCTAATTCCCTTTGACCAAACGCATCGGACCAACAACGATGAGTCCGGGCTGGCAATTCCATTCGTAGAATTTACCGAGTCAGCCCTGGACTCTATTCCAGAGTATCAGCCGCGGCGTGCCGATTTCCATGGCAACGTAGTTAGCCCGGAATGATATCGACTTTGATCATAAGTTGGACGTCCTCGTACAATGACATCGAGGATCGACATCTCACGGCAGAGAGCTATTCTAACTTTTCGGTTATGTCAACGCTCTATCGAGCCGCTATGGGCTTCGATTCCACGGGCTTTGCACTACGATCGAACGCCTTTCGCCGATCAACGTGGTGTTAAACGAAACAATATGCACTTCGCAGGCAGTTTAACAACAATTCAATTCAGCTACGTCATCGCACGATATCGTGGATACGAGCAATGTTGTCCGCTTGAAAGATTGATAGAAAGAATATATAACGGAAACGTTACTTTTACATAAACGTATAAAAATATCTTTTCGCATCGTCGTCTTCATTGTTATTGCCGCAATATTGAATTTTCTTAAGCTCGAAAATACATTTAAAGTTCTTTTAATAATCTTTGATACCCGTATCACACAATTGTACAATTTTTAAAACGTGATCATAATATAGGTTTATGTATTTATGAAAGCTGACATTTCTAAATTGATTGTCCTTTAAATAGTTTACTAAAATAATTACAAATAAAAAGCGATGTGCGAAAATATCTTTTTAATTTGTGCATTGTCACCTACATTCGAAGCTAAAATATTTAAACTTTTTGTATTAATTCTCATAATCGCATGATGGTAGATGAATTATAGTTAAAGCGCTTTAAACGAATAATATAAACGACTATATATACATATATAAAAAGATCTTTAGATTAATTTTGGTGACATATATTGTATAACATATATAACTTTACAAAAAATACGGAATAGAATATAACAATCTATTTAAAAGTCATTTTGCATAATTTATATTCTCTTTTTTTTATTTTCTAAGTTTCTCTTAATCCACTATATATTTACAATGCTATACTAAGAAAATTGTTACTCTACAGAAAGAGGACAAAGTTTACACAAATAAAAAGATAAAAGTAAATTGAACTTTCCTTTTTTGAAATATCCAAATATAGATATTGATGTCAATATCGCTATTATGAGCACAAATACAAAATATTTACGATACGCTTTTTGTAGTATTGTTCGTCGTAAAGAAAATTGCTCTCCATAATGGTGTTAAGTTCGACCGTCATTTGGATTGTTTTCAGTTTAAAATACTCCAGTGTCACACTTCTCTTGATTGAAGTATATATAATAAGTATTACGAAAGATGTATTTTAAGAACAAAAAGAAATTATAACACTCATCATCAATTAATTTCGAATGAAAAAATGAACAAAATGAAAGAACAACTTGCCCAAGGGTCTTTTCCATTTCAGTTGAATACGCTACTGAATGCGATAAACATCCGGTACATCCTGCAATAGCGAGACACGATCGAGCTGATCGTCGGAAATTTTCGCGATTATACTTATCGGATTGCGATCCGCGCTGTGATACAAGTTCCGGGGTCGATTCTTATCCGAAGTTGAATGCTCGTTGCGAAGCGATTGTATCTGTAGTCGTCAGAGGTTGTAGTTTTAAATCTCCACGAGAGAGATACAGCTCGCGATTCGATTACGTCGCGTAGTTTATCGTCGCCGTCGCTGCGATAAACGCGAGTGGTACATATTCGTTACACGAATGATCCGAACGCATGTGAAACAGAGATTTATAAATCGGAAAAAGGCGAGAAATACCGCGAGAATGAACTGTTTGCAAATGTGAGTTATTTAATTGAGAAAATAAAACTTATCAAGTCTGTGCTCATGGAAACTGATTTCTGATTATAAGATAACTATATGCTTGACTTTCTTTTTAATTTTTCAGTTTTCAGTTTAAATAATATTTTTATTTGAGTGTAAAAGTAGATATACAAAATTCTTCTATTAATTCTTTTATTATAAGTGAAATATTTTTTTTTTTTGTAAATTATTGAACGAAATTGAAATATGATGACGCAATATATAAACGCATATAAAACGCGAGAATGAACTGTTTGCAAATGTGAGTTATTTAATTGAGAAAATAAAACTTATCAAGTCTGTGCTCATGGAAACTGATTTCTGATTATAAGATAACTATATGCTTGACTTTCTTTTTAATTTTTCAGTTTTCAGTTTAAATAATATTTTTATTTGAGTGTAAAAGTAGATATACAAAATTCTTCTATTAATTCTTTTATTATAAGTGAAATATTTTTTTTTTTTTGTAAATTATTGAACGAAATTGAAATATGATGACGCAATATATAAACGCATATAAAACGCGAGAATGAACTGTTTGCAAATGTGAGTTATTTAATTGAGAAAATAAAACTTATCAAGTCTGTGCTCATGGAAACTGATTTCTGATTATAAGATAACTATATGCTTGACTTTCTTTTTAATTTTTCAGTTTTCAGTTTAAATAATATTTTTATTTGAGTGTAAAAGTAGATATACAAAATTCTTCTATTAATTCTTTTATTATAAGTGAAATATTTTTTTTTTTTTGTAAATTATTGAACGAAATTGAAATATGATGACGCAATATATAAATGCATATACAACGCGAAAAAAAATTGTTTTAAAACTTTATCACGTTTATCGTTATCATCATACACTAAATTTCATGTTATGGCAAAACTTCACAAGATCAATATAGAGTCTATATACATATAGACGTATCAAAGATACAATCTACGGACTTCTTTTTTCTCTTTTTCTTTCTCTTATTACCTTGTAATATCTTTTGCTTTCTCGAAGTAGTGTGCCGTTGCAAAGCAAGAGTTAAAAAGCGTTGAGTATCGTTAAGAGCGTCTGTATATCGTGCATATCTTTTGCGAAAGATGAAAAAGAGGATTTAATCATTCGAGTATAAAAAATATGATTGGCAGTGGAATGGTCGTCTATATCTGGTGGTTTATACATGTTCGTATAAATATTGTGGGAATGCATCGAAAAAGTCGCGAGCAAAACAAACAATTTATGCCGAGGTTTATGAAATATACATATAAAATATGTGTATGTGTGTTTGTATTGTACAGCTCGTAAAAAAGTAAAAGTGTTGAAAAATCGAAAAAATACGAATATTATATGTAGTAATATTCGTATAACAGTAAAACAAAACAAAGAAACTTTGAAACTTGTTGCATAATTTTTTCGATAATCTTAAGTACTATCTTCTTTAATTTCTGTGTTAAGCGCTCGTTACACGACAATCATCTCCCATTTCCATAACACGACGAACCTTTCTACGAGCGAGGTTCAATCATGTCGTGTGTGCGAACGTAGCGTATTATTGACGGAACAATTGCGCGATTATTCGCGTACGAGGCTGATTGATTAGCGTGATAAGCGAATTGAGATGGTAGCTGCAATTAATTAGAGAATATTGTCGATTATATGCGATTCGCATTGTTATTGCGAGTTCATTGAAGGAACTGAATATTTCGTAGTTTTATTATTACAATTTTTTATAATGTGCACATTATTCCTTAAGATAAAATACAATTGTATGTTCTCTATGAATAAAAGGACTTCTATGTACAGAGATGTAAAATTAAAACGTCAATATATGTCAATATAATACAATATTCTATCGTGACACATTAATGTTCAATAAAATATTATTGAATGTATACAGTGTTCTATTCTTTATAGTTCGTTTAACAAACTTCAATTTAGAAGTCGCGCACGATTCACATATAAAAATCCGATATCATGCGCAATATCGAAATCGTCATTTGAATTCACAATATCATATGGTTTAAAAACAAAAAATCTTTTCTTTTTGTGTACGCAAATGTCTTTCGTTATTCGTATGAGTAAAACATTAAGAATAGAGAAACCATTGTATTGGGATCAGGTCCATTTAGATAATCCAAAGTTACATCGATTCTCGTCTCTAGAGTTGCGCGCCCGTTAAAAGTACGACGATCGTTTTCCGTTCTCCGTCCCCGAGGTGTACTTCCGAAACATTCGCAAATTCTGTTCGTATCACTTATATCGGGTGCCTCGACCCGAGGGTATACGAGTGTTGCAGCGAACGGTAGACGGAGAAAAAGCAAGATTTTGCAAGTCTCTCAAACTTGCTCTTCCGAAAGTTCATTCAGATCATTCAGTTCATTTTAAGGATTTTAAATTAAAGGATTTTAATCTATGTAAATACATTATTTTTTGGAAATTATATATAGCATTTTTGTTACATTTTAGGTCTTCAAAGTGATTCTTTTTCTTTGAAAGAACAGGTGTGATACTAAAAGAGTATGTTCAGCTTGAATGGAACTTTGCTTCGAATTTCGCTTTTCCGCTGTAATCGAAAAACCTGAACCAAACATATGTCAACATCAGAAAGATATAAAAAATATTTATATTGTTCTTTACGCCATTTTATTTTATTTTAATCAGTTTTTAATTATTTTTCATTTTGAACCAGAAAATTTTAAGTAATTTTCATAATTATTATATTAAAATAAAATTAACAATGAAAAAGATGCGATAATAAAAGAGCACAAATGTAATTTTCAAGTGACGAGGACGTAAAAATCCGCGCAGTTTTTGACGAGGTGTTATCGAAAGAAATTTCACTTATTAAAGAGGACGATTTGGAGATTGCGAATGCGGAAATAACAACCATGGCGGTGCGTGCACATATCCGGGGGTCGTAAAACCTCGCGTATACGAGCCAAAAACGATAGAAAGGAGAAAAAAGTAGGATGGTACGATAGGATACGGTGCAAACCCATGCCTCCGAAAATAATTAGAAGACTCGCCCTCTATAAACTCGTGAAATGTGGGCGATGTAGAGTTTCATTAACCCCGGCATCATGTTTCCCGCTGGTCCGCGCCAACCGCATCTCGGGGAGCGATTTTTCTTTTATTCTCGCTTCCAATATATATATATCTGCACACACATACACGTACAATTTCGCGGTGCCACTCGGTGGTGATGTCAATACTAGTCCGCTCAATTTCCGATACTGGAAAGAGCCCTTTTCAAACGCTATTTTTTTGTCATTTTCCTTTTTCGGATGGGTGACAAGGAATGCGCGCAATTAGTTTCAGAACATGCGTGGTCCATCGCTATATGACGATCGCATACATACATGTTTAAATCTCATGAATTCCGATCATTCCTTCAGGCTTATTTACGCAAGAATGTGTCTCATTCAACAGTTATTTTTTTCTATCAAAGTTATTCTTTCTCTCTGGCTTTAAATTATAATTTTCTTAAAAATATATTTTCTTTTCACTTTATAAATTGATGAATAATTCTCTCAAAATTGTTAACTACACAATAATATTTGTTACAGTTTAATTATCTAAGAAATGTCAAATATATCAAATGATATTATATTATATCGCATAATACAATAATTTCTATTTATAATTGTTTTGTTTCTTATATTAAGTTGAAGACGCTTTTGTAACATCTTCGAGATCGTTTGTTAGACTGACATGTATAATACAAAACGATTTTGTCATGTATTTAAACATGTTCTGAAACTACTGCATTATTAATTAGAGTTACCTAGATATGTCTCATGGAATATCATAAGTACTTGCAATTTATCTTAGAAATGTCTTTTCGAAATAATATATTTATACCGAGTTATTATAATTTAGTTTCTTCTGGAGAAGATAATCTCGCGAATGTTTTTAATATCTGAGTGTGCGTATGTGTATGTGTATATATATATATATATATATATATATATATATATATATATATGTGTATAATGAAAAGAGTTAACATGGTGGTTAAAATAATTTCAAATATGAAACTCTGGTGTGCAGCTAATGATCCCACTGAGATTGTGAGATTTCGGTATAATGGTCTTAATAGAAGCGTATCGCGCCTGCTTCTGCGGTTGTGACTTAGGCTGACGCAGACGTAATTTCGTGGCTGTTAGCGCGACAATCTCGTAAAAAGCGTCGCTACCTCAAAGCACGTTTTTGATAAAAATCACGGTTATCCCACGGGCGCACCGGATCTTTCTCTCTCCCTGTGGTGTGTATCTCTCTTTTCTCTCTCTCTTCCCCTTTTCACCTCTTCTTTCCCGAGCGACACACCATCCAAAGGACAAACCCATTTGCTCACCATCCTCACTACTACCCCTATACGTGCAGAGATAACGCGCTCTCGACGTGGCCGGCACGTCTTACCTTCCTATTCTCGCCGTCTCCTTCATATTTGCTGCATTCTCGCTTCGAGACTTCTCCTTTATCTTCGGGTACTCGCATTCAATTTGCCGGCGACGCGTATCGTAATACCCGGTCGATGAAAGCCCGTCGAGATTCTCGTCAAATAAGCGTCGTCAAATTTCCGTTAGATGCAACATTAGCACGTGCGTGCGAACAAGAGATGGGATAAGAGCGAGCGGGAAGCGCGATAAAAGTAAATTAGATGCAGTCGGCTACCCGCGCAAAGGTTCGCCTGGATCGGACGGGTGACTTGTGTGGTTCGAGTACCATACACATAGAACGTATACGGGTGGGTGAATAGACGGCTTGGCTCCCCCGACGATCGATCAGGACAACCAAGACGCCGCGGATTTCCGAGGTGGGAAACGCCTTGCGTTTTAGCTCAGTTTATAATCCTTTCTCTGAGATAAACTCATGCATAAATTAGCAGCTATTACGGAAAAAGCAGCTAAATTATTTTGAGTTAAGAAACATTTTTGGAATTTTCGCGTCTTGCTAATTTTCATATCTCCGAGATATTTATTTGACAATTTTGGATTAATATTCTCTTCTCTTTGTTTACTTGATATCAAAATAATGTTTTGTCATATCAATTTACAATAAATAATTAAAACTATAAACAAGATGGGATCGGATGAAACATTTTATTCAATATTTTACTTTCGGTTTTAATTCATTCTGATCGTTGTTGATTTTAACACAAATATTTAAGACAAATATTTGGCTTGGATCAAATTACGTCCATCCGGAGCAAAGCAGTTAATGAGTGCGCAATTCGACTGAAATTCCACTGAATGCGTGCGTGTGAGATTCGTTTGTTCAATGCATAAAATCGTTTGTTTCCGGGCGCGATGGGAGTTTCATTACGTGAAACAATTTTCGAAATGGCGAGCGCTGAACGTACAGAGCCCGCGCGTATTCTAGAACCTTTAACCCGCTATTGAAAAATCGCTCGTATCCTCGTCACGGAATGCGCGTTGGATCGAACGATCGAAATAGCTCACGTAGCTCAGAATCCGTTCAGCGAGAGACAATGGAAAATCGCGAGTCAAAAAACGAATATTCGAACAAGTCTCCGCACTCGAAATAATCGGTACGCGAAAGTGCTTGTTATATTACGACCAATCGCGATCAGTTTAAATGCCTCTTTATTCCTGCAACAATTTAGGCTGCTATTAAAATATTTGGTGATATTGCATACGTGACACATCGTAATCTACGTTCGTAAATAACAGCAATTAGGCGAATATGGTTGGACAGGCGCAAGCAATACATCGATTACAGTCAATCTTTTTAAAGGCGCAGTTTACTTATATATATATTCGCATATAACGTATATTGACGTAAATATTCCGTAAGAGATCAAGGAAGCATTATACGAGGCAGTGCTCGCTCTTTAGAGAGCAAAAAAATACAACTATATTTTAGAAATTAATAAATATACTTTTCGTCAAATTCTTATTATATGTATATTAATCTTATATATTATCTTAATTTTTACACTTCCCTTATTTAATGAAAAAAATTTTATTCTACCGCAGATAATATTAAAATTGAATAAGCTAACTTAAAGATTTCTCATTATATATAAACAACATCGCCGACATGTAATTTTCTATAGAGATGCAATCATCTCTCATGCTACGTTTCACGACCAACTTCCATACGGGTATCGAGTATTTGAACTAGGTCGATTCACACTGAATTTCGGCATGTCACTGTTTGAAGGAAAATTCGTGTAAATTCGGAAATATATAGTTGCGGCATTCCAGCGTCCGTTAACCATCGGAAATATGCGTGAGAATTGCGGCACGTGCGACACCGAATGACACATTCTAAAACGCAGGCGTCTCACGCGACGTGGACATGTTAACGTCCTTTTTGGCGGCAGAGCGTTTATCGGACATTGTACACATTCTCTCTCTCGGTCGGGACATATTTCAGACATGTCAGACTGAAAGCCGGTTTTATCCCACCTCGGTCCGGAGAGTACGGTGTTGCGTCGCGCCCTGTAACCCGCAGCTAGGCTAAGCTTAGGCCGGGATTAGATGAACAAGAGAGGCACACGGTGCCTGGGGAATGGCATAGCCATTCTGTTGTCGGAGCGAACGGCCGCGACGGGGACCACTCCATAAACATCGGTCTACGGTATCGAGATGTCCCCGTTAATGGTGCGTTGCGTACATATGCATATGCATGGCCACGTAAGAAGTCAGAAATTAACCAAATGGTCGGTTAAATGCCTCTCACGACGACTTAGTATGTCATCGTTAGAACAATTAAAATAATAACGAGGGTTCTCTCGTGTGCGCGAATGAGTGTCCGTGCTTAATAAAGCACTTAATAAAGCAATGCTGTCGCGGCAGTATAATATAACTCAGCATATTTTATTTTCTAAGCTCTTCATACTATACGTGTTCCATGTGTCTTTATGATCCTTCTTAATTCTATGGATAGACGATATATATTTCTTATCGTTAATAGTATATTAAAATTATACCGAATTTATTTGATAAATTTATTTTATAAATGGAGTGAATAACTATTATAATATAAATATATAAATGTTTTTCTTTAAATTTCACTGCAAACTTTTACACAATTTCCATAAAACTGCAGACTCAGATCTTAGGAGAAAATCTTTGCACTCGGTCAAACAACGCGCAATGCACTTCGGAAAAACTCGTTTTGCTTTCGCGTGAAGTAGTTCGCATGCGAACTTGCTGTCTGTATTCGTGCCGAGTATCTCGGAGCGCCTAAGCCAGGTCGGATTAGACAAACGAGCGCAAAGCTAGAGAAACGGTAGCTCGACGCTGTGGAATCGTGGTCTTTCAGACGCATCGAGGCACCTTCGCTTCTCGTTCCTTCCATACATTACCGTTGCTGACTGCAAAGCTCGCACAGAGTCTCCATACAGAGCGATATATCCGCTTGGCCTAACTGCCAAATTCCGCAGTACCATTCGCATTCGTTCACGGGGAAACGTAATCGCTCGCCGTCCCGAGAAGCAGTCCGAGAAATTCGTTCCGCCTTATTCATGAGGAGGCAATCTTCATGCGGCGGGACACTCGAGGGCGCAATGAATTTCGATGAATCGATGATAACGATGGAAATTTCATGTATTGTCGTGCGATTGTATTTTCTATACGTATGTTAGGAACGTTTGTCGATATTTATATTATAGATTATAGAATATAGATTATTTGAATCATCTTGTTCAATGATAATACTGCGTATTATATGTATATCAGAGATAACGACAAATAAATGACAAGATATAATTTAATATACGGAACTGAACGTGTAGATTAATATTTTTTAAATTTGCAAGAGACACAATAATTATTAAACCAAACGTATTATGCGCGTCAAAAATGATACGCACATCTGGCAAGTCATAAATATTGTCAAATTCGCGTGAAACGGGAATCGGGATGTCAAACATACGTGAACGTTCTGTCAATTCGAGAAATGATTGGGCGAAAGTTTGGAATTAGGTCAGGTCTTGACAAAGTTTGCGCAAGCAATGGGAAGGAACGTTTTTTTTTTTTTTTTTATTTTTTTTTTTTTTTTTTGCGTTCATTTGATACGATCGATAACGCGTAGAGATTGCGCGACTTGAAAGTTATCCGGCGCCGATGAAGAATAGTCGTTACGGACGACGGCATTTGTTACGGTCGTGACCAACAGGTAGCCAGGACAGCGGTTATTTCTTCTTCTCCAATAGGTGGAGTGAAATGCTCGCGCCGGTGTAGAAATGGTTCGATTACATTGTGACCATTTGAATGGGTCGAGGCCGTTTGATACCTTGATAGAGGCCGGGGAGGAGCCTGCGACGTCGTTCAAAGGGAGGGGGGGGGGCAGAAGGGAGACGAGTCGAATGAGAGGGGACGATGTCGGACGGCGACCAACAGGTGCTGCGATAATAGAATTTTTCTTTGTGGCGGCTGTTCGCCTCGGAAATTTGACGAGAGTGCTGGCGAAAGCAGTCGAGCACTCTATATGCCATATTTCCTCAGGGTGCCCAGCAGCTTTTTCTTTTTTTTTATTTTCAATCGGTCGGCAACGTTGTCGATCTATTTCACTACGCGAACATTGTCGTTGCCGCGAGTATTTCTTCTCAAAACAGGATATCGTCAGTTCCGGAACAGCCGTGACCCTCATAACGGTGCGTCACGTTACGTACATTGCGTACTTTGTGGCGAATAATTTTTTTTTACGGCCTGTAAAACCATTTCTTTGCCGCGGCGATTTCTTGTTCACTGTGCGAACGTGTGCGATGAAACGATCCAAGAGAAAGAGAAAGAGATGGAAAAACTACGCAATGCGTGACATAATGGTGACACGATGCCAAGTATAACTGCGTAATGTAATACGCTCGTATAATTAGAGGTACTTGAGCGCAGAAATACATGAGCGGTTGCTGTACGCGCTGTGTTTCAAATGTGATCTTGACATTATTTGAAGGTGTAATTTAATAACCTCTCTTTTCCCCACTCCCACTTCCACGTTAAATAATGCACCGCTAAAAGAGCCGCAAATCCGTTTATTCATTTCGCCGCTACATTCCCGGAGTTCTCCGTAAAATCGGCGAGAGAAATAGACAAGTCCCGGTATACATAAAGATACGCGAGATAGAAAAGCGGATTATATCTACCATTGTTTCGTTTCTCTCGACGTTATTTCGTCGCACAGTGTTTTAAACTCGACTCGGAGGTAAAACGGAGGTAACAGTGCAGACGGCGATATTAGATCCGTTCATATTATGCAGATGCTAACCGTCAATCTCTGTCTCTCTCTGTCTCTCTCTCTCTCTCTCTCTCTCTCTCTCCCCATCTACATATAATACATTGCACGATTGAGATATATGTACGTGTACCGATACGAATTTCGTATCACCGCATTAATAGCACTGCGAATAATTCTGTTGAAATAGTTTTAACCCCTCTCGGTGTGCTGTGCTGTGCTGGTAACCGAATACAGGCAAACATGTCATCGCCAAATGTTGTTTACCATCGTTTCAATAAAGTTGACTAGCATCAGTCCTATTGTCTATTAGATGGATGGTGAGTTTGCGAGCGGGAAACCATTGATCAATAATCCGCATACTATGGGGAATGAATTTTCGTTAATTAACTTGCGTTTAGCGTTCGTGCGGTTTCCAGCCACGAGTACCTCCGAATTCACGATGCAAGCTTGCTCTCGCGTTTTAGAACAGATTATTTTAAAAAATGTAATAATAAGCCTGTGTGTAACTGGTGTATAATAAGCTCAAGCAAGATAATTTAATTTATTATTATTATTGTTATTCCGTTGTTTAAATTTATTGCTGCTTTCTTTTTTATTCAATTAGCGCGTTGGAGTGAAATTTAACCTAATTCCGGCTGTATGTTAAAAACATAAAATTACAGTAATATTATTATTCTCTTAATCTATTATACATTTTTGCAGAATATACATATATGAAATACAATGATGAAATTGAATTATACAAGTCTGTGCGAAATACTAATTCATATTCATACTTTCATACGCGATAGCTCTGCATTAAGAGCTTACTAAACTTCTGACTAAGTTTTGATTTCATTCGTAAGTTAGATACATATATGAGCAGCCGTAGACGCAAAATATTTTATGTGAAATGTTTTAAAAAAGTATACGTTTTTTACATGATACAAAATTGAGCATTTACGAAGCACTCACTGTGTCAATGAAAGAATATACATATAGGACAAAAGGAGAAAAGAGTCGCGTGCGCTAAAATTTTTGCTCGGATACGTAATTATTTCTTTGCAGGCAAATTTTTTTCACATCGTAAACTCACGTGTGTGCACTTAATTACGAATTCTGTCAATTATTCTCCCTTTATTGTTTAAATAAAATTAAGTGAAATGATTCTCTTCCTGTTTTCGTTCGTTTGCGCCAACAAAAATTTCGATTTGTTAAAATTTTATCCAGCGGTGCATATCCGTCAAGTTTGACGTCGCGGTAATCCTTTATTCCGTCTGTTTTCTACGAAACCATTCGCTTGCCACGCGAATGTACACTCCGCTAAAGCTGCAATTTTTAAACCGACGTTATAGAGAGAGAGAGAGAGAGAGAGAGAGAGAGAGAGAGAGAGAGAGAGAGAGAAAAAGAGAGATCGATAGAGGTCTGACAAGCGATGTACCGTCAGTAACGGATGGGACGCGACGTTTATATCGAACGAGATCGATAGAATTAATCCTAGCGAATTGAGATAAGACAATGATTTGCGGGTTGATAGACTCGTCGATTTGACAAAGCGACCAACAGGTGCGTCGACAGGGAGTTCTCTCTATCAGAGTTGTCAGGCACTATTTATTGTATTTCACGGCCACGTCTGTGTATGTTTCGCGACGCGCCGTTAACGACGCGGAACGAAGCCGCGAATTCTCATCGACGGAGAGATTTCCGTCCTCGTAGACGCAGCGGAAAATCCGATGTTAATGCTAGCCAACAGGTGTGTGACGACGAATACTCGCTTTTCACGGGATGCACGCCAACAAAATCGATTCGATTGTATTATGCTCGTCGGGACGGGATCTCGTTTGACGTGAATCATAACGACCTAAGACACACGCATGCAAATTTGCGACTGAAAGTGTAAGCTACCGACTAAACTAATATTCTCCCCGGATAGCACGAGAATTAATGATCTTCGCGCGACGGATAAACATAATAAAAGTTAACGCGTTGCATGTGAACGTTATATATGGTATTTAATTCACACTTAATTAATAATTATTCTATGCATTCCGTCGTCGTTTTATCGTGTAATTCTGATTGTAATTGCTATTAATAATACAAACTGTATCTTCACTCGGTTAAATTCCAGCCATGTATAGTATCCCATCAACTTGCCCAATAATTCTAATTATGTTTGTATCGATAGGTACTTATTTATACACATATACACGCATATTGATTATATCGGTACACTGGACATGATATATTTTCAATTCCGCGATTGTATGCGTATCAAATAGTATATTTAATGTCATTTACGTTACATAGACATAATTTAAATATAAAATGTAATTTAACGCAAACGGATTTAAAATGTAGCAGGTGATATTGTAAAATTGTCGCACGTATGTTGGGCGATACACGAGAAAATTAAACGGCGAATTTCCTGCGTGCTATTGCGTCATATTATTCTAAAGTGAAGTAAAGATAATAATTAGGACCGATCCTTCTCGAAAGAGAGAAGCAAGAGAAACCTTCGCGCGAGTAACTCATTAAAAAGTTTTTCTCTAAAGACACTAATCCTTTTGGGGGAACTTAGAGAGTCATCAAATTATCAGCCTTGAGTTCTACGGATGCTGGTAAATGAGGAGATCATTTCGAAACTTTCACCCTAGAAATGCTTTTGCTAGTCTCGCGTCGCTACCACCTATACCGCGTCCTTCCGCCGTGACACGTTGAGCTGTTATTGATCGTCGCTTTTAGCATGTTATTAACTCCCGAAGTAACGTCGGCAGAATATTCGTACCCTTAAACATTCACTAACAGGAGTTAACATCAATAGTTGCTAACGGTCACAAAAAGTATACGGAAGATGGTTTACATCGCGCGATCCCTTTAAAAAACTTGTTGCAATTAAAACTTTATTCAAGTTATTTTATGCAGTAATATTTAATCATTGATTATTCAATTTTAAACGTATAAAATAAGTTTTTTATCAAAAATCTATTTATATGTATAATATTTAACATATTTATATTTGCTCAAGAAAGAGCGAGATATACTAATTTGAATATTATTATAGTTGTCGAAAGTATACTTATGATTTTTTTTGCCTTTTTTTTTTCAAAGAAATATTTTGTTATTATTATTACTATTATATTATTATTATTATTATTTCTTACTCTCTAAATATTCTTCTCTTCAAAGTTTAGCATTAAACGCGTTGCAACAGATGCTGCAACGCGTTGCATTGAAATATCGTTATTGATATTTACTTTCCGCAGATCCGAGAGCAGTGTCATCATTATTTCGCTTGCTTGTTGCTTATGCACCAGAATGATATAATTCGTACCGAACGTATCGCCGAGATGTAGTCGATTTATAATAAAATATTTCCCACGTAGCATACTGATCCGCATGGACCAGCGAACTGGGAAGTCTCGTCATAAGACAAGTTTTACGAAAGACCAAGTTAATTAAAACTTCCGCCAGAGGACACGCGCGGATGAGCTCAAATCTGAAACGGGATAATTAATTTATACGTGTAACGTACCGCTGACATTACGTTGATATTCATTAACATACGCGACAGTACGCGACGATTTATATCGAATTTTAACTCCGATGATTTTCCTCCGTTCTTGACACACGTATGATTTACGAGAAGCGTGTCCGGTGTTCTCGGTTGTGTTAACACGCTCGTAAATTTATTTAACGTCTTCTTTCGGAGCGACTTCGAGAATCGTCTCGGTGAAAGTAGACGTAGGTATTGACCAACGCGTCTTCCACGAGGGGGAAGGGAGCAAAGGGAATGAGTTTATTCCCTCGAACTATTCCATCATAAGACAATCATTTTATCAAGACAAACATACAGAGCTATAGATATGAATCCGTTCAAATATAGCGATGTGCATACATCGCTATATTTGAACCGATCGTAAGAGTGTCTCGTGGAGGCAGCATCAGAGTTGGTCGATATCCCTCTCTCGTGTACAGTCTGCGCAGGAAGCCTGACCGCGACGTGTGCTCTTCACCCTTGTGTTCGCGCAAGTGAAAATTTCCCACGTCTCTCCCTTTGTTACCTGTCTATCACTTGCCGCACTTTTAGCTTATCTTGCATTACGTGCGCACAGATCATTTCGAGATTCTATCTTATTCACACCTTATAGTCATGCATAAAATAGACTAATGAAGAAGATTTTAAAAATATTAAATTGTAAATACAATTGCAGCTACGCTCATTTAAGAATGTATGTATATGCATTCCGATATGTATTTCGTATACTTTGCATATGTATTTTATATTTTTGGTATTTTATTGCTTCTGATATATACGTGTTTTCGGCAATATACAACACGTATAATTATAAATAGAATTCTATATATGTATTTGCGAATCATAAACTGTAAATCTAAAATCTAAAATGTAAGCTTAATAGGTCAATAGAATATAAAGCAAGTGGATGTGTTTTTTTACATCTGTTTAGCATTCTTCATTTATATTATAATTCATACATTATACATGGTATGCAATGTAAGTAAAGTACTTATTCAAATATTATTATATCTTCAATATTCAAGTATTTTTAGATATTCGAAAACAGTTATTCGAGCGAGCAAACATAGTATTATCGTTATATTTTAGGTATCCTAGTATTCTCCCAAAATTCCCGATAAAAGCTGTTCCACAGAAACTACGTCAAAACGGATCATCTGTGAGTATCAAGCAACGAGATTAAGTCTGACTCCCACTTTTCGATGTTGTCTGGTATAATGGGATCGTCTTGGGGACGAGATTACCGCCAACATTAATCAGATTAGGATCCGCGCCTTAGTACATGACATTTAGTTTGCCAAGTTGTGTTTATATATTCATCTTAGCTTACAGTATGCATTAAAAATTCGTCACTCTGACAAATTTGTTTTACACTGGTATTAAAGCAAACGTAAAAGTAAATTATTATTATCCGTTGAAATAACACACCGAAAAAATCGGATTAAGGGGAAACAGCACTTAATGATTCAGTCAGTGAGTCTACTACTGAAATTCAGGAAATTCTTTTAAAACTGTTTGAAATTTAACTCGAAATTCGCGTTATTTCCGCGTTCATATTTTATCAGGTCAACTATATAAAATACATATTAATAATGTACGTACATTTTTGCTCCTTTAAACGCGAAGTAATGTTAACGTACTGATAACGATGTCATCAATATCAGCTTTGATCGTAACAGGCACGAACTAAACATCAAAGTAGTTAGAAACATAGACGTCGAAGTAGTCGAAGACGTACAAGGTGAGCGCCGAAGTAATCGAAGAGGTATATCCGCCATAGCTGCTCGAAGACACGCAAGTGTATGGCACACTGTAATTTAACACTGTACCGCAACGTTACAAATATAACACGGTTACATTTTGTATCATAACATTACTTTATGCAATATTAGGCTAGATTTGCAACATAACAAACTTTATGATTGCTCCGTCATGTAGGAACTAATGTAACGTTTTATTGCGCGAAATCACGTTATGTTTCCATTAAATAGTATAATATCGTGCTTTTCGCCACTTATATCGTGAGCTCATCGAAGCGCTATCTACTCGTAAGCGAGATGCCTGATAAAGTCGTATTAGAGGCAACCGCTCTCCGGGGTGGCAGCCTTTCCGCGGTATCGAGCCTTATCGTGGGGTCGCGTGGAATCGAGGTCACATGGCGCACACGAGCACGCAAAAGACGTCTCGACTTTTGTCGACGATTGTATCTTGCCGTGCTGGAGAGTTACGTTCAAGTGGCCCGCTGGATATTAGGTGGCGAGTCCTCAACATGGAAAGCGTTCTTTCTTTCCTTCCCTTAACCTGCAAACGAGCCGGCGTATGTCGCGCGGACAAGCGCCACGCTATTTTACCGAAGCCCAGGTGTTGGAATACCTCACGAAGGGTGCCGGGCTCAGCGCGACCTCCTTATCATGCATATGTGTAAAGAAAGTTGGAAAGAAAAAAAAGGGGATACGGAGAGATTTGGTATTTATCAAAAGCCTTTATTAACCTATATATATATTCCTTAGTCAAATTTTGATGAAATTTTATGAAAACATTACGTCTTATGTTAAATAGGTATTGCGTTTATTATAAAATATAGATGTGTAATTTAAGTAAACCTGTAGTATATTTAGAAGAAAAGAAATAACAAATATACACACTCGGTTAGATACAAAAATTTATTTAACAAGTAAAAATATTACTTTTGATGCATTTTACAATTTGTGTTACGAATAAACACGTCGAGCTCAACTTGCGTGTATTCTATCTGCGGTATCGAATATTGAACTAATCGAAATTAACCGATTATTGTACATGTTCTGGAACTAGTTATCTCGAGAAGTACTATACGATAGTATATGTAGATGGATAGATTCATTTATCACGAATCGGATCGAATTTCACAAACAGACATGTAAATTTTTTTTTTTAACTACATGCGCGTAGTTACAATTTAACAAAGTGCGATGTTAGATAAGCAAAAATAAAATATAAATATACTCAATTGATATACACATAATTATACACATAATTCCAAATAAGAAAGAAGTTTCTTTATTTATTTACATTTATAATTTTATAAATAATTAATTTTATATAAATACAATTATAAATTATCTTTACATTATATTTTAACTAAATTAAACAAGCATTTTATCAGAAAACAAATTAATACTTGAAAATTAAAATTTTAATTAAAAATTAATAATGTTAAAAGAGTACGTGTCAAAAAAATACTTTTATTTAAAAGAAATTTAAAATTATTCATTTCAAACAAATTTAAATCAGCAATATTACGTGTTTAATATCGATTGTTCACTAGAGAAGTGCGTTTATTTTAATTGCACGTTTACATTTTATGGTTTCATCAACGAGGTATAGAGTTTCGGCAAAGCAAGAGAAGGAGGCTTGTATATCGGATGCAAGTGCATCATACTCGATGTTCGCGGAGCGGAAGCCAAGATGTACCCGAGTAATGTATAGCCGCCTCGGCAAATGCATAGTTCTATGGTTGTCGGGGTCAAGAGGTATACACGGCGCTATGGTCTAGGAACTTCATGCGTGGGAATGAGCAGAGTCGATTTCCAGTCCCCGTGTGCCAGATATACATACTGAGCGCATCGATAAAGCGAGAGAGATGACCGAATGGTAAAGACCACATCTTCAATTGGTCCAGTCGCTCATCTCTATCGTACCGTAGAACCGTATATAGAGAACCCCAATTAGATATGCCCTCTTTAGTGTGCTAATTGTGCGATATATCATTTGTGCGCGACACAAGCATATTTATTAGTGAATAAATTTAATAACCGTACCATTTTTATTATACACCAGTTATTAGATATCGCGACGAGTCGATCATACATAATTGTTACACTGCGGATGCTATGTGTACATACAGTACACGTGGAAACATCCGTTCCGCAATTACAACTGCATTCGGGGATTTAATATCGAACATTAAGTGTATTCTTTGTACGCGTCCAAATCCTTTCGTCGTTTAACGTGAGTCATAGTGGGTTCGCGTTGCATTTCACTGCACTTACGTGAGGACGCTTTTCTCTCTCTCTCTCTCTCTCTCTCTCTCTCTCTCTCTCTCTCTCTCTCTCTCTCTCTCTCTCTCTCTCTCTCTCTCTCTCTCTCTCTCTCTCTCTCTTTCTCACTTTACGTTTAACAGTACGATTGCATGTTAGAAAGTAGTCCTCTCGAGCGGGTAGAGTGTATGTTACGAGCGAAGGGCTTAATTGCATAATTGCATGTCTGAAATTGTGTGGGTGTATAATCCAGTGGCGCGCGTGCTTAGCGGGTCGACTTGAAAATATACTGAAACGGCGATGGGCGTTTACGGGCCGTTACATAGATCGTGTCATTAGTACGTACAAATGGCTCATTTATCCGCGCTCTTACAGATAAAGGTCGTTCCGATTTTCTCTTCTTTCTCTTTTTTTCTCCTTTTGCCTTTTTCGAAATTTTAACGCTCAGCAACACGCCCACCAACGTCGATATCGATAGCCGGACCCTTTACAAACTCATTGCGTGATTGAATAGCCACTTTAAAGTTACGCGCATAACACGGAAAAAGGGAGAAAGTTACGGGAGAAAGTTTTCCCATCGGCGCTTCGGAATTTTTTTGGTAGAAATAACTATAAGAAAGTAACGCGTTCAACGCGCTTAAACTTTTCGAATATTCTTGAGCTAGCGGTTGAATCTACAAAAGTTTCTCAAGAAATTAATCTTGAGCGCAAAATTAACAATATCGATTTAACATGTTGCAGATTTTCATGTTTAGATGCACTTTCCAATTAAGTCATAGACCTCCACCGATGCGAATCTATTCGCGTGTGTAATTAGTGACGAGAGATTATTAAATGCATGGAAATTATGGTTTTACGTTTTTACGAAAATGTATATTGTGTGTTTATGTGTGTGTGTGTGTGTGTGTGTGTGTGGGTGTGGGTGTGAATGGTTCCATAAATCTTCCCCGTTTAATTTTCCCTTTGTACTTGATTGCAGAATAGATATCTACGTAAAACTTGCAGTATTAACTGAAACAGTATGTGAATTTGTACAATTTCCTAGAATTTATGCATCAATTATTATACAAAAATTATTATCATTGTCTCTTTGAATTCTCGTTACATTCCTTTCATATTGTTCGAATAATTGCAATAATTTCAATATTTATCACGAAAATGAAAAAAATATATATAAAATTTTTCTCATTTTTAAAAGTACATGAGAGATTTATGTTTATAGAATTAGCATGCAAGGCGCCTCTTCTTTCGTCTCGTCGCATTTCAAGTCTTAGTCATGCCATCTCAGTGACTACGTAATTAGAATAGAAAATTTAATCACAACAACATGAAAGAGACTTTCCGTTTTTGAGCGCAGAGCTGTATCGTGATTTGCGCGTGCCATGCGTCGCAAACGGATTTTTCTGTTTGATCGTCTAAAAAATCATCAATTTTCTTGTTTACATGAGTTTTCCATCATCCTTTTTATTTTCCTGTCAACTAACGGATTCAGATCGCACATGTTCCGAGTACACAGACGAAGTGTCGGGGAATTCATGGTCGATAGACAGCACAGGGCAATTTATCGAAACCCATTAAACTACTTTTATACGAACCTTTACGACACTTTGCTATGCACTCAACAGCCGTGAATACAAATATTGCCTGCTATACATCATCGTGCAGGAAACACATCAAGATACATACGGTTCTTTGATATTTCTTTTTAATTCTGCATTTTAAAAATGATTTACTAGAAATAAAACAGATATAATGATTAAAAAACGATATTGATAATGTAATTAAAATATAGAATGATTACAATTATAAAATTTATAAACTAAAATATTTTAAAATATATACATACATTATCCCCAATAAATAAAAGAGGGAAGAAAAAGAGAGTGAATAGATATTAGAGAAATATAAGAAAATAATTATAATAATAAAATAATCAGAAAAAGATTATATTATCAATCAGAATATTGAAACTGTGAGAATCATAAATTTGTAATAACAACGCTGCAATGATAAACGATAAAATGAAATAATATGTAGTAAAATATTACGAGAGAGAGAGAGAGAGAGAGAAAGAGAGAGAGAGAGAGAGAGAGAGAGAAGAGGGGAAATGAGTGAGCAAATAAGAGATAAAGGAGAATATGAACAATGAAATTGTGTGATATCGCGATGACTATATTTTTCTCATGCAGGTGTAAAACAGATTCAAATTCGAGTACCCATTATCGGATTTATTCGAGTCAGTGGCAACGCAACAGCGTTATTTAAAAATTAGAGCGGATTAATGAAAATATATTACTGATACAATGTGTGACTCGATACCGAGGCTGTGCGACAGCATTCATAAATGCGTTATAAATGGAACTCGCGATTTTTTATAAGCGTTAAAATACCGTTCGCGTTCCGGTTATCCACATTGACGTAAATTCTGCATGCAACATACATGCATTATTTATATCAGTTGTGTACACATTGGTGGCTAGTATCCACGCATTTCATATTTGGTAACATGAAGTCGTTCTACGGCTTAAGTTTATGGCTTGTGGAAGCCCTTATAATGAGATCCTCCGCTCCAGATGATAATAACTTAATGCTTCGCCGCAGTTCTAAGGATTGAGAAGGTGGCAAAGAGGGTAGCGTCCTAGTGAGAGGACGCTCTCACGTCTCTGTTTTTTGCTTCTTTTTTTTTAATTATCTATATATTTCTTGTGCATTTGTATATATAATGTGTGTGTGTGTTTCATTAATGAACGATACAATTTATATAATCCTACCCACGCCGGCGACTTATACAAAATTAATTCTTGAGCAGTTTTTTTTGTCGAATTATTGTAATGAATGATTGAACGTGACACCGTTTCTTATCGACAATAAATTTATACAATTTTCACGTAAAATATTATAAACTATTTTTAACGCCATACAAAACTTCTGTGTCAGGAATATTATCATACATCTTGGGTACCCGATAATTATTTAGCTCATTTAATTAGCTCATTATTAGATACGCAAAATCAATTTTGTTCAAGTATATTCATTTAAAATATAAAAATGTGATATATATATATATATATATATATATATATAACAAATTTGATATATATATATATATATATATATATATATATATATATATATATAATAACATATTATATATATTATACGTATAACATATCCATCGTTAGTATTGCAGAGAAGCTATCACAATTTTTAAATGTAACAGATTAATTTAACTCATTAACGAGAATATACTGAAAAAAAATACAAAAGGTATTGAAAATTTGAAATATTTTTATGGCATATGCTATTCATAATATCCATAACTAATGGAAATATTATATCTTGTGATTACTCATTATTACAGTACTAATCCCTTCGGTCATCTAAGGCATCACAGATGATCAAACGGATATCTCCCCAGTGGTTATTAGTAGCCCTAGAAATTCCGACAGTCATTAAGCATATCCGTGTGATTATCGGTGACATATTAGACGTCTACGAGGATTAACATCATAAGAATGAATGGTGAATCGCTGGACATACTTTCCGGATTACAGATAGCACGTATTCTATCAGATAGATAACAATAACAGATCGCCAGAACTAACAGCACGGTAAGATATTTTCCAAAGAAAGATCTCGTTGCAGACAAGATCAGCCTTTCAAGCGCGAACAAACGACGGCAAAGTGTAATGTCTGCAGTCCGTGAATCTCGTATGCTCTAGTAGCGAAAAACTTTTCGGTGCCGTGCTGTGCACGACTGTGTGGACCCCTGCGGCCATGCGCCGGCTATCGATCCAGTCCTTTCTCTCGTCCGTCCCCGCTTATGTACGATAGCCGCACGAACAAGAGCGTCAGGGTATTTTGTTTCGCAAAACGCTCGGTAAAACGAACGCCGAGGAGAAAACCGACGGGTCGGAATCGAGAAGAAGGTGAACGATCGGAGTTCTTTTTGTGTATTATATCCCATGCGAGAAAAAATATCCCTCTCCAAGCACATTAAAGTAGCACGAAACGGACTGACTGAGCGCGAGAAAACACGAGAGCCATGTTTAAATCTGATTAAAGGTGTGACATTAAATGTATATCGATATAACTTAATAAATAGAAAATCAAAGTAGTTATAGAGAGAATCAGAAGTATTAATCTTGTACATATAGGTTGTCACGCGCAGGAAGTTGTTATTAGCTGTTATTTTTAAATGCTCATAGAAAGATTTATATATGAATTAAAGATAATTAGATATGTTTTTACCATTTAATAAATATTTATAAAAATTATGTCAATTACATATCAACAATCTTGATGATATATAAATACTTGATTATTTATTTATATTTTTAAATGCATTGTCATAATTAAAACAAAAATTAAATTAACCTCTTTCGTAAATAGAATCTCAAAAAAAATGCTAAAGTTTTTTTAGTTTTCGAAAAAAACTTCTATTTTCATTCTGACGCTTATTTAAATAAATACATTATTAGGATTATTGATATTTACTTACAAAGGTTAATTTTATAAAATGAAAATATCTCTGATTATCTTTCATCTTTTAAATAATAAAAATATCTTCGATAAACTAAACTATCTTTAAAATCTAAGTATATGTAAATAAAACTGTCAGATGTCTTTCTTAGAAGAATGTCTTTATTTTATTTTTCCTGCCCTCTAATATGCGTTTAAAAATGACAGCTAATTAGTTTCAATAATTTCCATAGGACACTTTGTAAAAATGAATAGATGAATTATAACAAATGAATAAATTAAGTGAAGTGAATAAATGCGACGAAAGATAACACACATAAATATATGTATAATAGGATACTTTATAAGTTTGGTTAAAGTTTGATATTTAAATACAAACTGATGTGAGAAAAATAAGATGAAAAAGAGATGAGACAATTTTTATATATTATAGCATAATAATCGAAAGAAAAGAGTATATATTCAGGAGAAGGCTGTTGTCACAGCTGCGCCTAACGCCAGAAGCAATTTAGAGAGAAAATGAGAAGGCCAGCACACACAGAGTCTGTAACTTCTATCTCGCCGAGAGCGCGAAAAATAGAGAAGAAGGAAGAGAGAAAGGCGCGAAGGGGGGAAAGCGGAAAAGAGCGCGCTACCGGAATTGCAACTGCCACGCGACCCTTCCGATGATTGAGTATCCCGCGACTTGACCATCTCTCTATCTCTCTCTCTCTCTCTCTCTCCCAATCCACCGACGACGCGCCGTCTCCCTCTTCTTCATTCAGAAGAGACAAGGTAGAACGAGCTCATCTCATGCCGGACACGAAACTCGCCGAGTTGTATAATGGCAGACACGCGAGGTGCGAGAACAATGCGCGGATTTTTGGCAATGGAGAGGAATTATGAGGCGAGCTAACCCTCATTCGTCGCCTTCGTCGACTCTTAGGATTATCCATCCTGACCGGAGCATCATTTCGACACGTGTCTAACGCGCGCGCGCACGCGTTTACGTGCCGATGTCGCAGGGCAGCGATCGCAAATGGAATAGCGACGACCAACTACCGACGTCCGTGCATAAGGTACCTTCGCTTATGTCACGTAGTCCGATAAACTGGAGAGTGTGGAAGCTACGAAGTAATTTCACCTCTGACTACCTCGGTGGCATTTGCTAAACTTCAATACGATCAGACATCGACAATAAAAACAGTTCTATTCTGTATTTATACTTTATATATTTATATAAAAGATACATCATGTGGGCATGTGCAAAATTATGAAAAATTTATAAATTTTATTTTTTTTTAATCGGCTACTATTTAGAGATAGAAAATACTTTTTTGTGTTTAACTACGTTGCAATATTCGTGTTAAACCTTTTTATTTTTTTTCAAACTTTTTTACGATGTTGGTGTAATTTAAATGCATGCATCTCAAATAATCTCGTTCCTTCTAAAAATTCATGGACGATAAACCGACGTTAGTCGTCCTATTGATGTTAAAAATATACTTCCTTGTGTGAAAACGAATTTGCGGAAAGTATAACGGTGAAAATGTTTAATCGATTAAACGAGCTTAAAGTTTAATAAGAATATAAATTTGATTATCAGAATTCTTAATATTTAAAAGAAAAATTAAAGACTTAAGTACAAGAAGTAATATACTTAAAATTCTTATTAGAGAGATCAATTACAGTTTTATTTTATAATATCTGTGACTAAAAAAATTAATTCTATAATATTATTGCATAAAAGATCTATATGCAAGATCTCGCGAAAAAAAACAAGATAAAAGTAATGAAATGTCGTTTTTCTATAGATTATTTACAGAGTTCCCACTATTCCCAGACTATTTTATAAATTTGTTGAATCTGTGTTCCAATCAATTAATTATATTCGCTATAAAAAAAGTACGGGACAGTGTGTGAATGATCAACTTTGATAAGCACGTTTTCTATATAAGATTTAAATTTATATAAATATATTAACACAATGCTCTCACGAACGAGATATTTAAAGTTAGTTTATTTCATTAAAAATATCGCTCGTGTTATTGATATTATTTATTCGATGAGTTTTATACTCTATATCTTAGATCGAACTGAAGCGCCTCGGGCAAGCTCTGTGTGTCGGATGCAAATTTTCAATTACTTGCCGGAACCGACTATTACCCTCGGTGCTCTAGCGTGAAATTAGAAAAGAACGGCTCTCCTCGTGTGCTGCTTCATGTATGAATGCTGTATATAAGAACGATCAGAGCCACGCGGGTCGAGGGAGCGCATTCATTTTTTTATATTCCTTCTCCTCGAATTCTAACAAAATAGATGTTTGTATGTTCGTGCCACTTAGGGTGAGAGAATATCTTGCGACGTTTATTCGACGGTAAAACGAGCTCTTCGCTCGAGAGACTCAACGTCGTAAATACGATCCCGTCTCTGCTGTCGCGCGGATCCGCAAACTTTTCTTTTTTTTTATCCGTTCTCTCCGCAAAAAGCATTCCACCATGACGGAATTCAATAATCGGATTTTCAATAAAAAGTACATCACGTTCCGCGAATGGCGCAGTGCGTAAGCGCGATCTTCGAGATCGTGCGTGAGATTCTTTACATTTTTCAAGGATTATCATCTGCATAGATATCATTCAAGTGTCGCGATCACTCATACTTTTTATATCACTTTCTTGGCGTTGCCAGCCAACATACGGTAAATCATTTGCCGGGCGCAATAAATTGTTTTCTCTTTACGGTTTCCCTTATGAAAAATATTTTTAAAAAACCCTCGTGAATATCCTTTTCTTGCCAAACGATAACATTACGTATCGACCTTTACGTGGCAACTTGCTGCTCTTTCCTTGCCGCATGCTCGCGGAATGGCTCATAAAAATCCTATTAAGCGATAAATTAAAATTTTATTTTCCAGAAATTTTGATAGGGTTCTCGAATGTAGTACAAGCATATAAACGGCGATTATAACTATCAAAATTGCATTCTTTTTTCTTCATTAAATAATTTTATTGTTTAATATAAATCCTACTTTTTAAAATGCATGATGTTATACAATAAATTCTTGCATTGATGACTTTTATTAGTTCGATTATTTGATGAGATTATTGATTGGGTTAATTTTTTTATTATTCAAACTTTTTTTTAATTTTGAATAAAAAAATCGATAATATATAAATTTGTTGAAATTGGCAAACAAATATATTACTTTCTTTTCTAACATATACATATACATTTGTTGAATATATATATATATATATATATATATATATATATATATATATATATATAGTGTCAAATTTATCTGTCAAGATAAATCTTTATTATACATTTTTAAACATAACAAACTCGCGACATAAAAGTTATAAATTTTCACACACCTATCTTTCGGTAAATTGTGATCTTCTTTTCTTTGTCTAACAATAAGCAATAAAAATGAGAGACTGGTTACTTGATACGTTTGCACTATATACACTATATACACGCGCATGCGCGTATGTATGTGCATGTATGTATATTCGTTTCGCGCGTGATCCAAGTATGTACTTTTTTGAAAATGCCGGTCGCTTCACGATAACCATATCTATGCGTCAGGCAACCGTTCATTCTCTTTCTTCAATATATGAAACGGCAACGATATTCCAATGGAGCCCTCAACCGAAATCCAGATCAGATTCGCGACACGCGCCGTCTACCCCTATTTTGATTCAAGACATATCGGCGTGTTTCGCTGCGAGGCGTTTCTTGAAGCGGCGATTGACTGCATAGATATTCGTCTTTTCTTTTTCCTTCACTTGTTATGCTTCTTTCCCTTGTCTGACGTACGTTCCTACGAAACCCGTTCTAAAATCCGAGTGAGATCGTGCGATTTTTCCGAAGAGCGATTCGTTCGAACTGATGATTTTCGAAAGGAGATAAAACCAGTAAAGGTATATATGTGTGTATATGTGTATATAATACACACACACACACACACACACACACACACACACACACACACACACACACACACACACACACATATATATATATATATATATATATATATATATATATATATATATATATATGAGAAGAGATGTGCGCTCTGAGAGAATAGTAAAGAAGAATAAATTAGATGTGTGTATATGTGTATATAACACACACACACACACACACACACACACACATATATATATATATATATATGTATATATATACTGAGAAGAGATGTGCGCTCTGAGAGAATAGTAAAGAAGAATAAATTAGATTTGAAGATCTCTTCAGTACACTAAATCTATTCTATATCCTTGATATAGGGTCACTTATCGTTTTATCTCTGAAGAATCAAAGGATTAGTTGTAATATGATGTATTGAACTTCAGTGTTTCCTTAAGCAAAAATATACCTTTCAATCTTTTAATGCAATTTAGTGACTCTCTATTTTCTATTGGCTTATCATAGAAATTAATTCTCTCTCTCTCTCTCTCTCTCTCTCTCTCTCTCTCTCTTTCTCTCTCTCTCTCTCTCAACATTGGTTTATTCAAACGTATAAGTTTACATATACTATATAAATTCTGATGTTGCAAAAAATTATATTATTCTTTATCAAACCAGCTAAATTTATTGTTATAATATACTCTTTTTCTCTCCAAATATATTAAAATATATTAATAATAATATAATAATATTTTATTATTATATTGATATATTTTTTATTTATCACATTTTATTTATTATATTAATATTCTTTTATTTAATTTTAATTATAAATCAATATTTAAATAATTATGTATAAAAAATATAATTAAGAAAAAAATTCGTTCCAAATTAGTTTCAAATTAATCATAAAGTTCGTTGATGGAGGGAACGGTAGTTGTATTGCACTTTGTGCTTTTCATGCAAGGTATATTTAGTATTCATTTTCAGAATATATCCTGCTCTTATAGCCGAACAAAGTGACAAATGTCACTTCCCACGGCGGTTTGTCGATAGTTCGACAGGAGTTTCGCTGCAGTTGCAGATTGCAGATGTGTTTATTACAGTTCACGTCGCAACCGTAACAGGGCGAAATCTCGGTCCCCGTAGAAAGGATCACCTCTACATTCTTTCGTGGACGTTCGGGCAGCTGCTTCATGTGCATAAAAGGACAATACAAGAAATCGCGCGCGTATACATGGAATTTTGTATTAAAATTCTTTCACCACACTTCTCTATTTCTTCCTTAGTACGCGTAATCATGTTGCAACTATGTTTTCACGTATACGACAAACTTTAACTTTGATAGAATTTTTGCTTCCTTTATTTAGAAAAATTTTCTAAATAATTGCATTTCAAAGTATTTCGTTTAATATATATTTTTGTATATACATAAATCAGATTGTTAGTAAATTATTAAATACAGATATATCACTTTTAATAAGCAAAAAGATGCTATTTTAGTAAGATTATACTACTTAAATTTATCAAAATATTTAATTATTAATTAAGCCTGAAACAAGCCTTTAACTTATGTACAGGATAATTCACGTGACTTAAATATTTGATCAGTTCGCGCAGAATGCGAAATCTTATATTACTCTATCAAAAGTTTGGTACTAGCGTGGCAAGAAGAAGATTTGCCTATCTTCCTTGGTTTCAACATCGAGGCCGTTTAAACTTCTAAAACTTAGTGTTATCTATAACATCCAGAAGAGATGACTCAAACCGAATAAGTACGCGCGATACTTTGCATGAAGAGTACTATTAGAGTTGACGAACTTTTCACGAACAAAAGTTCATTCACAGAAAGGCGGTTCGTTCCTTCTTAGAAAAATTCATAACGCGGATTATTTCTCCGAGAAATTCAAACCTCACCAGAATGATTCCACCAGCTTGGAGCCAGAATCCTGCATGTATCGTGTGTTTAATGCGTGATGCGATATATATTAAAGTATATATAGAAGTATCTTTCTATTTTAGCTCTACATTAAATTGGATTAACATTACGTGGGAGCGAACTAAGGAACATGATACCTACCAAGAGCGCTAGCTTAACGTATTAAACGACGAAACTTTTCTTACTGGTAAGACGAGTCGTTGGAATTTCACAAAGCTCATCTCACCTCTTCCTCAAGCTTCCTTCACGCGTTTCTCCGCGCGTTCTATTTGATCGTTGATTCCTTTTCGTTATCGTTATCCTAGTTGTTTCATTAACCAGACTGCATTCGATTCACATTCAAATTGGAACAAATTCAAGTTCGGTGCAATATCTTTTCTTCGTACGGATTAAATGCATATATATGGCTCTTTAATAGAAAAAAATGTAACAATCAGTAGTACACTAGTAAGTTTTTCAAAACTCGGGGTTAGTACATAGAAGAAAAAAATATCATTAATTAAATGCAAAACACAAATTTCAAAATTGAAAATGAAAAAAGATATTCTTTTTTATGATAATATATCATACTTTTTAAAGTAATGTTGTAGCTTTATATTTTGTCGATTTGAATCTTTCTTTTTAAAGGAGCGACTTTATGATCGTTCTGAGCCCTGCGTAGTCGTTCGTTTCATAATGCAAGTATTCCTCCGTGGCGATATTATAGATCGCAGACAACAACAACACAAGCAAGCAGAATCCAATCTGGGAAATGCTACTTGCATCACCATGGAGAATTCGACCGGGTTTGTCGACGTCCAATCTACAAACAATACCGACGCTCTCGGTGCTTTTCATTTCCTTCGTCTCTAAAGTGCCCTTTTTGCAGGCAGTTTCTTCGAGCATTGTTTGATCGCTTATTCTCTTTGGCCGTTATTATCCTTCCGTCTTGATATATAATGCAACTGTCGCTTCAAATGCGCGCGTCCGATGTAATCCCATTTTTCCGAAACTCGGTCGCGAAGATTCATACAATTTTTTTCTTGTCAGTCACGATCTGTTGTGTTTAGTTTCTTTGCTCTGTGGTTCCCGCGAAACTGCAATATTTGCAGCACCTTTTATCCATTCGCGCAAGAAAGTGCGAGCATTGCCGGCAATCGTTAGTTCCTTCGCCGACGAATGTCGGTGCACTTCGATTTTCTGAAATTTGACACTCTGGAGCAAAATACAGAGGAACAGATGCGGTTTAATTTTTCGAGACTGACGAACCAGCGGTTGCACGTTAAAAACTCGCTTTGCGGATAAGCTGAGAAAAATATTCAGAAAGAACGCGGGCTTTGAGAGACGTGACGTTTACTTTTACGTCGTGCTTTTATTATTCACTCACATTATGCATTCCTTCGCTTTGCTGCAAATTTCTACGAAAAAAGAAGCAATCTTTTATTTTATTTTCACGACGCGCTGGTTACATTCGCGGATTGGCCAGATCTCGCGAATCATCTTAATAAATGCGATAGATATTATTATCGATCCTTGTGAAAAATGCGTCGTAATTTTATTATTTTCGTATTCGTTTTTCGCTAGTCGCTTTATCGGTATTAGAAGAATTTTAAGAGTTTGCAAGCCGCGTGTGAGGAAATCAGAGCATCTCTGTCTGATCTCTCTGATTTTCTTTTTCTGCTCTCGCGCTTTCTTCTATCTTCGAGGACGAGTAAGAACACTATAGTGCACTCAGTCGGAATTCCACCTCCGAGCTAGATTTACGTTTCGCACGATTCGCCACAAATCCGTCTTATTCGAGACGAGAAAACGTCCCTTGCCGACTACTGTGTACTTGCTTTTCTTCAAGAGCGTGTCTCGAAACTCTCGATAGCCCTCAAACTATCTAGATAAAATTAGTTTTCCAACATTTGAAATAATTAAATTTCTATATGTCATTTGATTGCATATCTTTGCCATTTTTTTAATTTTTACTCCCACATCTGTAGAAAAATAATAATAAAAAAAAATTTTCTTTGCTAATTTTAGGAGTAAATTCGCAGACTTCCGTCTTCATATTGTACCTTTGATCGATGATTTCTCTTTTTTCTTTTTTCTCCTTTTTTCGTTTCGTTGGTATATCATGCAACGGTGGTGGCATATACAGCCGTGAAATATGTATGCCCGCCTGAGGCGAGCTTTTTAAGCTTGGCGGTGCTCCAAAGGGCCTAGGGCGCGAAGTCGCGTCATATTTCCTAAATCATCGCACAGAGTCGAACGTGTTCGAGGAAACGAGCGATCGAGCGGGAATTTCCCGCAAAATTTTCTTCCAATAGCATCGAGAAGCTCTTCTCATGCCGTTTACTCTTGATACTGATAAACACCTTATGATTTGTACGTCGATTGCATTAAATTTGCGAAGTTACAAGGTCTCGCTGGTAAGCCGCGAGTGATTTTCTCGCTATATATTATCACTTGTTAGTTACATATATATAATCCGGATAGTAGTTATAAACTACTTGGTTTCATTTCACGTGCTTTGATAGTGTTTCGTTTTGTTGACTCGTACACTGCTTTGAAATAAATCGAAGTACAATAATACAAAGTATAATAATATAATAGTATAATAATAATATAATATTTTTTAAATTATGTACATATATACACAAAAAATCTACTCATATATAAAAAAAATGTTCTTGACAATACTGATAGAATATGCGCAAAAATACTTTCTTACCGTTTACTTCACTTAATTAATGTTACTTTATTAACATTTTAATTGATAAATTTCACATTTTACAAGTTCAGTTTTTTCTCAATTTGATAAAATTTAACTATTATATTTAGTTTAACGTATCATTATTTCTGTTTCGTTTGAAAAATATTGTCGAAATAAACGTGAAGACTATGATGATATTTTCTCATAGAAATAATATTGATATATGTATATATCAAGAGATATTATATCATATTACAGATAAGAATGTAAGCTATAATATCGCTTCGATATCTCTGGACGCTGGTGCAAATACGTAATCGAGAGTATACACAAAATATACGTGTGTTATATACGCAAATATTTTCAATGATAATAAAAGCATGACGTGAAGCTCTATTCTTTATTATTTCTTAGCAAATAGCGTAGCATTGTTATTCAGCGAAAAATACAAATTTAACGTAATAATGAAAATGCAACATTTCAGCTCTCAATCTTGCTTTTCACAAAAACTTAATGGGAAAATCTACTTTGTGTTACAAATGTTTAGAATACAAAAGTGAGTAAAATACATGTAACGTAGTTTTTCCTAGAATATATAAGCAAAAGAATAACGACTTGAGATCTCATATCATTTGTATCATTTTGCAATCGCAGTTTATTCTATTTATGTGACTAAATAGTGCTACTATATGAATAACAAACCAAATTTTTTAATTAAATAAAATATCAATAAGATTTTCCGTTTATATAATCGTTGTAAAATCTAAAGTGAATTTCTTAAATGAAATATTGATAATAAATTTTCAATTGAAACATGCACCGAAAGACATAAAAGTGCACTGTTATATCAAATAACACATATTTATATAACATGTAATCACTTTGAATCAGGTTTTACATTTCATTTAAAAGAAAAACAACGTAATGTAGCCTTCGGGAAATGTACATAATTAGAGCGCAATTTAATGACGTATAAATCCAGCTACAGATATGTAACAAATTATTTACTCATCGAGCATGCATTTTATCAGGCGTAATAATCATATTGTTGAATATGCCTCAATTTTCTTGATTTGTTACGTCGATAGGAAATTTCTCATTAAAAGTCAAAGTAACATCATGTCGATTTCATCATATTCAGTTTAATCATGTATCTATTAGTAAAGATATTTTTGACAATGTTTAATTATATTATCAACAATCATATCTTGTTATGCAAATCGATGCATCTATTCCGAAATACTAATTTTTTAAATTAAAATAGATGTCTCTCAATGTCCAATATAATTATGTATAAATAAATGCTGTTTAAAGTGTCTAATACAAAAATTAAAATATATACAACTTGTTTAGAGAAATTCATATCGTTTTCATTTTGCGTTATGTAAAAAAATTAAAATTCGCAATTGGAATTTATAAAATCTTTTGAATATAAAATATATCTTAATAATACCAAAAAAATTATTATTTTTAAAAGTACATATATAATATTATCCAACAGCATTCAGGAAATTAAGAGTCTTTCAAGTCATATTGTTTACTCGCGATGTTAATGATGCACAAACTAAAATAGTGATTTTTCTTACATCTGCGATTTTTTTAAATTAATTCAGAATCGACTTTGTATTAATAAATGTAACATTTTACTAACTCTTTTTCAACGTTTTAATTTTCTACGTTAGATATCATGGCAGCCACAAACTTTAAAATTCTATAAAGTATACTTGGATCTAATTGCTTCTTTCTGAAATTAATTAAGTTTGTAAGAAGTCTTTCGAACATTGAAAACTTTGCTAACTCGCCTTTCGATATTTTTATTAAGGTCGTATCTTCTTTAAGCCAACGAAAAAATCTGTGGATAAAAGAATTGATAATTACTTTGAAATATTCTATATATTTTTCTCGTATAGCAATGTAATTTTACTAATAAAAGTTGTGCATACAGAATAATAAACATTGGCCATCTAAAAAGAAACTAAATTAAAAGTAAACAAAATAGCAAAAATATTATTCTTTTTAGTAAATGTTTCTGAAGGTTGAAAATAGTAATTCACTCGCACGAGGCATGATTCCCCATTTCGGGGAATTTCTTTTACCGTATGAACGTCGAATCTTTTTTCCACCGTCGCTTTCGAAGTGATTTTCTAGGTGATGGTAGGCAGGTAGACGATAAGACAGAATGAGTGAGAGCAAGACCTATGCAGGTACAAGTTATTTCGCGACTTCAATCTCAGGGCAATTCTTGACTCTTCACCTCGACTCGGTTGAGACGCAATCCATGAGCGGGACGCTATCGCGCCCGCAAAACGAGATTTCGATCACGAGGCGAAGATGGAGTGATACGAGGAGCTTTCGCGATGAACTCGCGATAATTCGTAGCTTTTCGCGTCAAGACAATTCACGTGGCACATGGAATCCTCGTGGATATCGACTGGACATTCGAGTCATTTCACAGAGAATATCCAGTTTCCGTAAGAGGTTAATCCTTCATTTCTGATGCAACGCGTATGCTAAGTGTGTATGTATACACAAATGCAAATAATTATGAAATTAATGTAAATAACGAATATTTGTCTCTTAGAATAGTTGGAGAATTTTCTACTTTGTATTAAAAACATTTTTTATTGATTGAACCTTGTTAATTTTTCTTGCGGTAATAATAAAATTTTATGAACACTATGAGCACTCTATTATACAACAAAAGATTTTATTACCACTGCATGTTTAATATTAATAATCTTTCTATGTCTATTCTATATTCGTATAAGAATTCTATATACAATTTAATTAGTCTAATTACATTTTTATTTTTTTAATAAATTAGATATTATTTCAAAAGATTTGCATATAAAATAAGAGTAATAACATAAATCATAATTACTTTACAAGTCTTTGTTATATCAACGAGAACAATAATTAGCGTCATATTATATGATTTGCTCCGGTGTACATTCTGGTTAATACAATTTTTATTATAAAAAGTAACCACACTCAAAGCTAATAATAATGCTAAAATAAAGCTTGGCGGCCTCATTTCGTTGTTTACTATCTTTTTATTCATTATTCTTTCCTGTATTCATTAGCTTCACATAATATTACGTGCAAACGGATTTACAATTTATGTTTTTTCTGCACGTTTGTTGTTTGCGAAGTGCATTAGATGAAAGAAAATAGAAAGATAGAAACAGACTGAAAGTGAAGAAAGGATGTACTACATTATTGTGTCTTACGGTAAACGCCGGCCATAAGAGCTCAAGTAAAGGGTTATATATGATAACGATGTCAATTTCTAACACTTTCGGTCACTTTTGGAATGAGATCTCTCACAGCTACGCTAAAAGAAGTCTGGAAACGTTTTGTTTATGTGGCGAACATCAGTTATCTGAGAGTAGAATAGGGCCTTTTATCTTACTTTCGTTCCGGCGTAATACTCGGTTCAATTTTGAGCGACCCTTGAAAAGTCGGAACTCTGTCGAGTTAGAAGATAGATATTATATGTTGAAAAGACATTAAGTTGAAAAGCATACAAGTGCAAGCCTCTTATGCTCGTTTAAAGGAAAAAAGAAAAGTAAGAATTTTATCCGCGACTCTCCGGTAATCTAAACTTTTTTTTTCCCTGTGAGCTTGTCCGCTGGCGGAACAAATTCGCTTTCTGCAAAATTTCAACGAATTCTCTCTCTTTTCCTCTTTTTTCAACCTATTCAGCTCGTCCTCTTTTCTCGGTGTTGAATTTCGTACTCATCCTCGGTTCGTGGACCGTTCCAACGCAATTCGCGTTTATCGAGTGGGACAAACGAGACAGGATACTTCGTCTGGGTTGTTTGGTCGTTCAATCAGGCCTGCATCCATGACATTGTACGATACCTAGGTACGACAATTGAGAGAGAGAGAAAAACATTGCGCTCTTTTTTTTTTTTTACTTAATTTTTTTTTGTTTGTGTGCATGAATTTAATATCTATCATATATAATAAGTCAATCTTTTTAAAATTTATTAAAAAATTATATCAAAAGAAAAATTATTTAGCATTTTGCAAATAAAAAGAATTTAATTTATTTTTACGTCAGAATTGATACATTTTACTAAAATATGTATATAATAATTTTATTTTTATAAATAATTTTATAATTGAAAATTTATATGGAATTTTCCAAATAGTAATTATTTAACATATTCTAGTATCTATATAATACCTATATATAATCTAAAATCTACGTATTATAAGAAGCTTTTCATGTGCCAAGTCTAATTGCGTCTATTTGCGTCTCTTTCCCTAACTTCGTATGAACAGTCAATTAAATTAGTCGTACGAGCTCTAGAGCATCTATCGACGATCCTCTCCAATCACTTGCAATTCCGCTAATACGTGCCGACATATAGGTGGTGCCCTGGAGCAATTAAGTGCGATAACATTCGAAATCAGAATCGCGCAAGTTCAAGATCCTTCACATTCGCCTTACGTTTACGACTCTCTTACAAATATTAGCCCGAAATTCCTTCGCGCTCGCTTTCGTCCTCTGAACACGATCCAAGTCTGCGTAAAGTGGCCCACTTCGTTTGATCAATGATCTCCATCGACTTCGTATCGACATTACGTAACGCATTCCGCAACGAAATGGGAACGTATCTCATTACATTATCGTGGAACGATGCGATTCGGTGCTTATCGAAACTACCGCGAGAAGTTCGAGGACACGATTTTTCACTTAACCCGGGTCTTTTCCTCCTGCTTTTCGGCCCGCATATTGGACAAAGCGGAGCATTCCGTGAAGTTTGGCCGAAGTGCGATATTCATGGCACAACTACTACTGAGCACCATCTTGGGCCCCTTCATCTCGCTTGGCAGCATGATTAACTAACCCCGAGCGACAACAATCTCGAGTTCCGAAAGGAAGGAGGCCGCCACCGATTCTCCGATATCCCCGTAAATGGGCCAGTCTGGAGTTTGCTCTCGGCCTCGAAGTAATTGCACGCGCTCGAAGATAATTGCCGCGACACCTTTGTTACGAAGCTCCTACTTCGAGCACAGAGTGCTCTACAGGGTGTCCCAAAGTTTTACTAACACCTTCAGTGGTGGATTACTCCTTAAGATCGTGGATTAGTTACTGGAATTGGGTTGATATACGACATGGAAGTTAAAAATGACATGCGATTCTTGTGATATTAAAATAAATGATTTTCTCGCACGCAAGAGTTGTCAGACGAGCAAAGAAATCCTTCTTTGTCTCCCTTCTTCATTAATAAATCATCGCTTAAGTTAATCTTCTATACATTTAACAAATGAAAATCGATGTTATGGCACTCTATATCAAAATTAAATATTAAAACTATTAATATATTATTTAAAAAAACATTTTGGATACATTTCACAAGTTTACTCGACGCGTGAGAGTAAAGTGCAAGAAAATAATTTAAATAAAAATTTATTTAAAAAATTATATAAAAATCATATATGGTCTTGTGTATTTTTTGATGTAATGATTAAATAATTTTCGATATTTTATAGGTAAACGAGACAATATAGTTCCGGAGACACTCTGTAGATGCAAAGGAAAGGAGATGGGACTAGAGAACTGCGGTGGGAAGTGATGCAGAGAAGATGCACGATACTGGGAGCGTCGTAGTGGATTAGGTAAGGAGTGATGCGATAATTGGAAAGTGAAGAGGGAAAACTAACTAATTGTACGTCACGTTCACAAGCCCTCTCTCATTAGTAAGGAAGGGGGTACATGAGAATTAATTAAATAAATCACGACATTATTTAATCTATCCACTTATCTTAATAAATTGAATTAAGTAAAACATTCCTTTTTAATCGTTTAATATTTTCTGTAAATTAACTTTAAAAAAAGTTATACGATTCAGAATTCATTCACCTTCGAAATAATATTTCGAGATAATATTTTTTGCATGAATCCCTAGTTTGATCTCGAATTAAAATAAAACAATCAATTGAGGAATTAACGGGTGTAAATCTATTACATGCACTTTCCATACCGTGCACGGATTTTTCCCATAGATCAAAGGATAAGGCAATAAAAACATAATATGTATGTATAAAGCAGTATAACAAATATTGACCGATCCGCATACACAATGGTAGATAAACCCGACAAAACTTTACCTACGGGAAAATATGATACTCATGGGACACCCGGTCCCGTGCGAAACTTTCGGTATCACGCGCCGACCGTCGAAATATCACTAAAGCGTAACAGTTTGAGAAAAAGTTCGGGGATGCGTCGCATATCCGTGCGAAGCTCTTCCGACCTCCGCGAACACTATCGAAAAAGCATAAAAAAAGTATAAAATTTCATCTAGAATTACAGTAGTCTTCGCGTATGTAAGTTACGATCGAGACGAATCCCCGCGAGGAAAATTCCGAGAACACGTTCTAGCTAATTAAATTTTGTTGCTTTTATCTCACAATCAGTATATTTGGGGAGAGTAATTAATTTTATAAGTAATTATGTATATGTGGTCTTATATATACAAGGTATTAATAGTGTTACAAAGTATTAATAGTAGATAATATCTTTTATAAGCGTTTTTTCATGCTTTCTTTTATCCTGCTTCTCGAGAGCTTTTTCTCATTTAGACGTCTCGGAAGGGAATGGATGGTCACATTTACAAAAGAATTTAAACGTCAGTCAAGTCACTCTCGCTACGCTCGTTCTGTTTCTCTCTTTACTGGCGGCTGTCGTGGCCGCAGAAAGATCCTTAAGAGACTCTATAAATTAGTTTTCGAGTTCCTCTGAGCACTACAACGCGGTGTACCACAGCTTTCTCTCGATTCAGGTTTAGTTTTGCGGTTTGAAAAATGGGAAAGACATACGCGTATTGTAAATGGATTTAATATGATTAACATTTAGTCATATATATATAATATCCCATTTATAACATTATACATATTAAAAATGATACGTTTTCTTTTTTAATTTAAAAACCGATGTTAAAAAATTAATTAATAAATATTACTCTTATTAAAATTAAAAATATTAAAATAATATATTAATAATAGTATTAAAATGAAAATTATTTTCCAATTAAATTAGGTTTAATTTTAAATTTAATTAAATATTACTATTTAAATTTAATTTATAATAATATTTCTTTATTATTTCTTAATATGTTTGCACATGCTTTATTCAATTCTATAAAAAAATGTATTTTTATAAACGTAATGGTATATAATTTTTTTACATTTTTCATTAGATTTATACCGCAAAGTTTATATTCAAATATAATTATTTAAAAAATAACAATCATTCATTACAGGATTGAAAATATTTTGAAAATATGAGAGAAATATATCGACAACATACACACGAATAGAAAATATTTATATCATAATGTTAACAAAAGCTGGATATGTTAAATTGATAAAATTGCTAAAATATTGATAATAACATTAATATTGCGAATTCTTATAAAAGCCAAACAAAAGAGATAATTTATAATGATAGATAATACATATCTGCGAATCTTTGATTACAATATTTAATTATAATATTTTTTTATCTTCGACGACTTATACGTAACATTTCCAATTTTGCTTTTAATGTTTTGCAACTAATAATAATAAATAAATTACAATTCAATAAAAGATTTAACAATGACTTTTCGACTAATAAAGGACAACAGCGACGATAATTTTGTGCTTCTATTTGTTGTCGGAGTTGTTATTGTTAACGCGCGTGTTCATATCACGTTAGTAATTGAGAGACCATTTGAGACAAAAAGAAAATAGTATAAGAATGAAAAGAGTTAACGAACAAACTATACTTTCAACTTTGTTTTTTCCTTACTATGACTCGAAAAGTTTCGAGCAATGTAACAAATAAATACTTACAAATAAATTATTAAAACAATTTTTACCTCCGCGTAATCTATTTGCAATTAACACGTATATTAATACGTTTCCACATACATTTCATTGTCATTGATCAGAACAGAAAAAAATTTTTTAAACAAATTAGTCACCTAGTTTTTGTATATTTCGTGCTAAAGGCTCTTTAATTAAAAACATTTTAATGTTAATGCTCTTATTAATGAAATAGTGACATTAGTTGTCTAACAAAACTAGGACTCTCAATCCGCATTCGACTCAAAGTGTGTTTCTGTTCTAAATTCAAATTAAGAGAGAGAGTACTTGTGTCATTTTTATTATTAATCTGTTTCATATTCTCATTCTTGCTGGCAAAGTGCGTCACAACGAATACAGTTAACGGGTTCACTCATCGTTTCGTAACTTTTTACTCGGCGCTTTATCTCCGTCCGCAACTCCGTCGCGCGCGCGCGAGATTCACCCCCTTTCCCCCTGACGCTTTTCTTCCACTCAGGGGTTTTGCTTTTTCTTCGATGGTCGAGGGCCGCCTGCGTCGCTTCGGGAACGAGTTTAGCGTCGAGTCGAACGCTCGGATGCGAAATTACGGTAAGAACTGACGGGTCGAGGGATAGAAGAGACGAAGAAAAAACGTGCGATAGAAGGAGCCCGGATAAGATTTCTCGATAGTCGATCGGTTGGAGACGGCGGTTAAAGGCAGCTGCGAGAGATTTGAAAGCGCGATCGCGGATTGCTTTCCTGAAAATCACTGGCACCAGTAAGTTAACGGCCGGACAGTTACCAAGCAGAAAGTCGTTAGGAAGTTCCTTGCCGACCGCAGTCTTTCTCGGTAAATTCTTTCGTTATTAGTTCTATCGAATTAGTTCCGTGCACACTTCGCTGTACAGGAATTACGAGGCCTATGTAAAAGTTTCTAATAAAGATTTCATCTCGATAGCACAACACTTGGATAGCGATACTTAATATTTTGATAACTTTGCGAATACTTATAGAATGTGTTTCTACCGTTCGTTGTGATATTTGAAATTTCTCGGTGCATTTAAAACTGTGTCTGAAACAGATGAAGATTTTGGCTCAGATAGCTTAAGCTTTAGATCTCTTGCTATAAAAAATATTTTTTTTGTTCTAGCCGTTAAAAAGTTATGAAGGGCTAGATAGCTTAATCTTAAGCTATCTAGCCATTGTAAAAAATTGCACATACATAAATAAAAACAAAAAATTAACAGTACACAAATTTTTTGCTATTTTTTTGCTATATTTTACTCACAAAAAATAGCAAATAATTAGCAAATAATTTTCATATATATTTTTTTATGTTTTGATAATTTGGCTCAGATAGCTTAAGAGAGCTTATTATATGCATTTAAAGAAACGATTGATGCCGCAATAAAGTTGAATTTTCCAATAATGAAATTGTGTAACGAATGGTTAAGGATTAAGTTATTAGTGTTATTGCTCATATTCATTTATCTTCCTTCTATGAAAGTGCTGAGTTCACCGCAAATGTGTCTAGATTAATCGAAATAGATGTGACACACAACGGCAGTATGTATAGTATTTCATTATTTTCTGAATAATAAAATTAATAATCATCCAATCTTCATTAATCATCTAAATAATCTTAATTATTATCTTGAATAATTTTAATAATTATCTTTGAATGTGATCTTACTCATTAATCTTTATTATTATGCGAATGATATGTGAAATTAATAATTATTAATTAATTAATCATACTTTAATGGTATTATAACTACGTTATATGACTACGTTAAACGTAATCATCATTCCAGTTACAATTTTCAATTTTTGGGAAATGTTGCAACATTCCGCATTCGTTTCATTATCATAATTATCCTTTGATATGCGTTATTATGATAATAATTAATACAAATTTGTTCTTAACTTACAAAAGTCTCACATTGTACACAACGCGAATATTTCTTTGTGAATGCGTTGCAGAAGTTTACGATTATAGCGGATGTTCAGGATTTTAGCGAACACTTTATCACCACCGCGTGAGAGCACTGCAATTTGTGTCGCAGATGAATGAGCGTTTTTCTTTTTACGAAAAGAGGTCGCGGAATAAATTGAGCTCCCGGTGATTTATCGAGAAATTCATTTGCTTAGATTACTGCAACAGACATTGCCCTCCATTAAGGCCGGGCGGAGGTGAGCCGACAAGTACACGGAGAGCAAAACCTGATGTCTGCTCGAATGAGAATATAGGATATACGAGAAATGTAGGGGGAGAAAACGGAAGATCGTAGAGGAAGATTACATCTCTTCTGAGTGAGAGTATATTGAGGAATAGTGGTAAACTGGCTTCGCAATAATTATCCGACTTAATCCGATTTCGTCGATTGTAAAAGATAAGTGGTACGAACTTAATGAGAGAACGGAAACGTCAGTGTACAAGAACCTTCATTTAGTTACGACTGCAGAGCTACGGGTGTTCGTTCACTATGATGAAATAAAACGCAATCGCCAGCAATTTGATTGTCGACGGTTTATCTATCGTGGCAGAACAACTTTGCACCTTAACGAACTTCGATACCGAAGAATCCGACAAACGTTGAGTCAGTTGTGTACGCTATTATCAACTATTGTTTGAATAAGAATATATTTTTGAACTCAATCAAAGGAACGCGCACAAAATGTAAATTAATATAAAATATACGATAATATTTTAAACTATACGAAAAATATATGATAAGATGAAAGAATTATCCACATTCTTCCACTACTTATACACGTACGTTACTCGGATAAACAATTCTGATGGCGCTTTCAGTGAATAAAAACGTTTTCAACAAATATAATCTAAAACCATTTTCTTGAAATTACTTATTCATGTTATTCAAGGACAAAAACGTAATAACATCTCCTTGTATGATTGACTCGCCATTTAATTATGAAAATTATGATTGTGCTGAGGTAAGAAGCTCCACGAAATTACAAGCGAGACTCCGACGCGCGCGATCCTATTATCTCAATCCGTATGGTGCTGCATATTAGAATTGAAGCGTCTTTGCAGTTAATAACCAATCGAAACGTCATTTTAAACGCGCAAACCATATTCTAAAAGTCTCATCTTCAGCAATGTTTTAATATTTTTATCATTATTTTATTTTTTATTACCTTTTATAAGAAAAAAGAGACTAAATATTATCTTCTTTAATTGATGAAAAGATGTAGAGTTTAAAAGTATAAATTTAAGAAAAGATTAAAAATCCTAAATAATTATATAATAATATATAATAATATAACAATATTATTTTTCTATAACCCCGCAAAGAATTATTTTTTCTCATGTGTCTAAACTGCTTATTTTAAGATCGCTTAATATCGCAGACGTTTAAAATAATTTTGGACCCTCGGACTGTCGAAGTTATAAAGGTGACGATACGCAAGTTTGCTCGCGGCGAACGCATTGCGCCACTCGGGGAATCTCGTTTCCCCGAGCAATTCCTAGCCGATAATACCCGCGCCCGGCTGCTGCCACCACCATGGATAGGTCTCGATCGGTCGAAGAGAGAGAGAGAGAGAGAGAGAGAGAGAGAGAGAGAGAGAGAGAGAGAGAGAGAGAGAGAGAGAGAGAGAGAGAGAGATATGTCTGTGTGTGGGATCGATTTTATTGGATCTTCTTAGAGATTTGTCGGCGTGCCACGACGGAACGGGAAGGGATGTGCGACTCACCGAGGAAGACACGACTCGCCTGACCTAGAATTTCGAGTATTGCTCAAACTTTCCAGATAGGATTCCGTGCATTGTAGCTGCCGCCATTCGCTCGCTCGCTCACTCGCTCACTCGCTCGCCTTCCCGCCCGTTTGTACCGGCATGAGGGTAGTTGCGATTGTGAACCGCAGGTGGAGGAGCGAGGGAGGAGGTTGACCGAACGAACGGGTAGCGGATGAACGCGGGAAGAACCGCACCACAGACCGCCGGTGTGTATAGGAAGTGCGTTTTTCTCTCTCTCTCTTTTTCTCTTTTCTCTCTCTCTCTCTCTCTCTCTCTCTCTCTCTCTTTCTCTCACTCTCCCGGCGAGTGAGATCGATTTTCCTTTAATACTCCCACGCCCACGTACGCGCCCGCACGGTCCGATCTCCCCGGGGGACGCAATGAATAAAAAGTTTACCGAAAGCCGCGTGCAGTGCAGCAGCACGGCACGGCGGCCAGCGTCGATTTATGGTGTACTGAGAGAAGAGAGAGATAGAAAAAAAGAAAGAGGAGGAAAAACAGGCAGTTTTGTCGGGATAGGAGCGACGTGGACCGTTGCTCGACACCTTCGTCTCGACTAGTTTTACATAACGGAACGACTTAAGCGGATCGCGCACGGATTCAGCTCTTTCCCGATTAACTGTGTCTCTCGCGTCGAACCTGTAAACGTAACATAGTTAATGACGTTAAGCTCTCAGAGAGTTCTCCTACATAGATCAGGGACAAAGTATGAGAGAGAGAGAAAGAGGGAGAAGGGGAGATAACACGTTAATCTGTTTTAATCTTCGTACACGAAAACGTTTGAAGAACGAGCGTAATATATTTAGTGGCGGTTGCGGATGTGCATTTTTGGTCTCGCGTTGTTCCGCCGAGATAAAAGTGCCTTAAACTATTAACACTCCTGCCGGTGTTTTCGCGTTCTTTGCGTTACCGGCTGACTGTTATGTGCGTTTTAATTCCGCCGCACGCGGTAACGCGGATCGTAAAGCGCGAAAACATTAATGTTTAAAAGAAAGTAGGACGGAAGCGTACAACAAACGGTTATTTTATGAACGTAGAAAGTAATAATATTTGTATAATGTAGTTGATATATATGTCAGAAAAGATCGTTTAATAATCCAACCAGCGAGAAAGAGGAAGAGCAGTTTTCCTTTATGTTTTATAAGAAACTCGGCTTCAGTCTTTTGCTATTTTTAAGAAAAATAATGCATCTCATACTGATTCGTGAAAAAATTTTCTAAAAATTCACAAACTGTATAATCATAAAATTTTACAGAGAAACTTTGTACAAAGATTTATTTATAGATATCTCAAAATTTATTAAGCGCAAAATGGAAAAATAAATTCTAAATTTAGAAATGACCGAGCTCATTGGAATTCCAAAGTTAACTAGTGTCTTTTGAAATATGCAAATATGTTTCTATTCATTGTACTGATGGCAAACTGCTATTCCGCAGGATCGCATGTAAGACGTCGCGTGCATCCGTAATCCCGGCGTCGAAATCTTCCTTCCGTTTCACCTCTCGTACCGATCGTCCTTCCATATTCTCCCTTAGAAACGCGCGGCTGGGGAAAGAAATTACTTCCATCCGGCAATGCTCCATGCGAGTAATTACCTGATCGATAAAATCGTCATTCAAAGGGACGGTAAGCGAGCGCTACATAATGCAGACATCTGAAGTGAACCGCTCTGAATATTTCAGCGTATCCGCAACGAGCGCGAGCTGCCGCAAAGCGAGCCGAGGCGAGGCGAGGAGAATTCTCTTCTCCTTGGAAGTTTCGGACGGAGGATCGGCTACGCCTGCCACTTCATCCACCGGCAATCGATGCGAGTCTTATCTCACTCTTAAAGCCGGGTGATTTAGCGGCCACTAGGGCGGACATATTCGTGTATAAATCGGATTTATGGCCCGGCGAACCTAGTCGCGCACGCGACATTAACGTTATTCAACGCCTGTGCGCGGTGCACTTACATAATGTAATACTCTGGCATTTACATAATGCAAGTATCCGAGGTGCGGCCCTGCGTTGAATCTTTCAAAATGTCTCTTTCTCTCTTTCTCTCTCTCTCTCTCTTTCTCTTGTCCCGGGGACCAATCGGATCTGCTCCCTCCTCCCAATCCAGATCGTTTCGCGAATCGTCCCGAGCGAAAAGCTCGCGCGTCATAAGGCAGATTTCGCGAATCTGGAACGCATGTGAAATATTTACGAAGCAACTGCAGCTCAAGCCAGGGAGAGCAGCGCCGGATGCGATGATGATTTATGCACGCGAATGGGACACGCGTTCGTTTATGAAGCGTTTACGAATGTGAGTTCTGACGGCGCGAGTCTCTTGGTCTTCTGTCTACACACGTTAGGATGACATACATGCTTACAAAGAGAAATTATTTTCTAAGTGATGGTGAATAACATGTAGCAATATTATAAACGCGCGGTTAGAAAATATAATAAAAAGAAGATAAATATATAGTATCAAATTAAATATAACACACATAAATATGACATATAATTATATGTAAATATATAATTGTGCGGCAATAAAATCTATTTTTTTTTTTTTTTTTTTATTAAAATAAAATAGTATCTTTTTAATTTCAATATATAACTAACAATAAAATGGTAAAAGAATAACTAAAGAATTATAATTAAACAAGTTCGGCAAAGATATGTATGTCAATAAAAAATTTTTTAAAGTAGAAGAACAATTTCTCTCTCTTTCTCATGCATCTCAGAAGAAGTTTGTAGATAGATTATAAGCTGTTATTAAAAAGTACTTGATGGCTTGAGTTTTGTGGTAAATTCTTGTGAAAGTGTAAGACTTATAGCAAATACTTAAAGATAAATAGAATTAAATAAAAAAGAAAATTATTTAGAAACGTTATGTCTGCGGAAATTACGCGATGCATTTATTGTTAATAAAAAAGTGATCGTTAATGGACATTGATCTTAAAACCGGGAATAAATTATGTAGAAAATATCTTTTGATTGTCGAATTATTCGTCTTATCGAGAGTGCAGGAAGCAACTTACGTTGTCTAAGAAAGCATAACCGTACCATGCCATCTGCCACAGAGTTTCTGAGACTATATTTTTATGTTCCGCGGAAACATCGCCGAAAGATATTTCCCAGTAACCCTGTGGTAGCTATTTGGCTCGAACCCCTGAGTTGAAAAGGGTAGGTAAGTCGGAAAGTTTACTTGCCGTGTTCGTAAGTAACTTCCAGGGTCGATGTGAAGTATTTCGATGCCCCGGGCATATCTATGCAGAGCTGAGTGTCGTAAAAGTGTACAAGGAAAGCATTGACAAATATATTATAATGAAGATAAATAGGAATAGCCTCAAAAAAGAAGAGATTTATCTTATACAGAAAACATAATCAATTCCAGAATAATGGAGATCTTTCTTGTCTATTAAGCTCACAAATTAATTCTCATGTAAAACAAATGCGATAATAATATATAATTACTGAAATATTAAATGTACGATAATGCATTCGTTAAAACGGATATACAACAGATTTACAATAGTAGGAATAGATTAAGCTGACTGCGGATTACATACAATATCATGTTGTGAAATAATAAAATAACGACAACATCATCTTTTCATCTTTACTCTTAATCCGAGTTGAGTCGCTTTCCGTTCGAAACTTTATGAAACTAGCGAAGTATCGAACATGAAAGCCAGTTTGTATTGCCAAGCTGGTATGGACAAGTGAATCTCTAGAGTATAGGTATCGACCACATGAGTAGTTATCGGTCGGAAGTATTGAACTTCGATGTAACGAGCTGTAGCACGCCGCGTCGCGGATGAAATCGCTCGCCAGATATTTCGCAACACCCTCTTCGACAGGGAATTTTTCCTCGTACCGTGGCCGGTCGTTGCCGGCAACGACCGGTCGCTTAGGTCAGAGTTTTCGCGCGTCGATGATACCGGCGCTATTTAAAACGATAAGCTTTTGTTGCATCGCCCGGCTTTCCGCTGCCAGCTTGGCTACCCATTAATGCTTTCACTGGTCGGGAATAGCGCGCGGTAATTGTGCCAATGCTTTTTGGAGTTTATCCATTTCACTATTTTCGCGCCGTTCTTGGTTAACAATAAAGAGCACAGTGGCTTGAACGGTAATAATAGACAATTCAAATTTTTTGCTTAAATGGAGAATATCCACTTTTCTTTATTGCCCATCATTTTTTATCGAAAAATTCAATAATTAGTTTTTAAAATAGATTTTTCTTTGAGAAAAATTTACACGATCATAGGTTTTTAATTAACAATTGAAAAAAAAAAAACTGAAAGTTTTCTGACAAAACTAAACTTACAAAGGAAAACAAATAAAAATGTCATCTTTTAATTAATTTTAAGTGCAGAGCTAACAGAAGATGTAACAGAATTTTAATGTAAGAATAAGAGTTAGAAATATTTAAATTTAATAAATTGCAATAAATATTGACATTTCTCGAAATAATTCAAATAATGATATTTTGTATTTAAAAATCAATTCCTAATTGATCAATGAATCTGTCTTAAAAAATAATGTGGTAGAAATGAAATCTTTTGTATATTTAATTCGCCACACACACGCACACACGCACGCACGCACGCACGCATATATATATATATATATATATATATATATATATATATATATATATATATATATTATCTTCAACCATAAATATATTCTCATCAGAATTTATTTCCTTTAATAAAATAAACGAAAAATTTAAGCTAAGTATATACTCTTCAATTTTTGTGTCCACTTCAGCATTTATTTTGTTTAACTCGTTATACAAAGTCGAATTGTACTGCAGAGCGAGTAGCCACACGCGAGGCAGAGCATTTTTGATAGAATTCTCGAAGCAACATCTTATCGACCGGCGGTAGCGCGCATGCAGTCTCGATGCAGACGCTCTTTGCTGAGCGAAAGAGGTGACAGAGTAACCCATGAGGATGATTTAAAATATGCTTGACCATAATTAAAGTAGAGGAGGAGCCCGTGCAAGGCGAGCCTGCTCGTTTAATGATTCGTCCAGTAGAAATGATGTAATTTTAGTTTCTCGAAATTTTCATCTAGGAATATTTAGGTCAAAAAAAATATGAACTTTCTGAAGTAGTATAATTAAAATTCGTTTCGTGAATAAAATTATTTAAAATAATTTTGCAATGATAAAATTAATAATTTTTATAAGACTACTGAAGAAATGATAAGATATTTATTGAAAATCACAATCGGAATTAATAGTTATTGAAAAATTGTTTAAAAAATAACTGTGGTTTTACTATTATATTAGAAAATCACTGCATTGTAGTACATGTCTGAGTATGCCTGACCTAGATGTAGTCGAACTAGATCCCAAACACTTTTCTATTCTTGAGATTCTTGGAATTAGATACGACTGTAGCGAATTATATCCTTACAATATTGCTTTTTTCTTTCGCACTGGCAGTAGTACCAGCCGGACACGATCAATATTATTGTACTCTACTGCTCCCGACTTATGCGTCTTCACGCACTTAACTTGTAAAATAAGAGATAGATGGGCAGCGTTTCTATACCAAGAGACAGTGCGATAATCCGTGGAGATCAAATACGTAATACTGCCGGCGACGGAGACGACTCTCTGTCAAGTTTCAGCGAAATAATATGTCTGGGAAAAAGAGAAAGAGAAAGAGAGAGAGAAAGAAGAGGAAGTTATTTGTATGGCTCTCGAGAAGCATATTCCCTCGAGCGTTGGACAGAAAATAATACGGCTGTCGTATAGGATTAAGTAACATTAGTAACGGTGGCATTGTGAAAACCAATGCTTGCTTTAAAACCATTAGCTAAACAACTGAAGGGAGAAAAAAGTTAAAAAATATTGCGATAAACATATACAAACAAAACAAATTTTGAACATATACAAAGTTTTGAAAACGTAGATTATCACCGAAAAATAATTACTATTAGAATATCGACCATTGTCTTTAATCTTAAAAATAACAAAACCTACGTGTCTAAAGAAATTCAAATCCTTTTTAGAACATAACTTTTTCTTTATTGGTCGTACAACGTGTAGAAGTTAAAGTGCGAGTCACAAGGGGACCACAAATTAGGTTTAAGAGAGAATCAACGCGAACGATATAACGTCGAGTTAGGTGCGATCATTGTTAGATACGGGATAGAATCAAAAGTATGGTGTCTGGCCATGTAACAAGAGTTAACATCGCTACTAAGGCGTTCTAACTTTTACATTAGAATCCATTCGTACTTTCGAAAGTGTGTTGAAAATTTTCTTAGATTCGTACAAAGAGAGAGATGGTTGAGAGAATTTCTCATGGGACACACGAGAACGGAGAGAGCGCGTTGCAAGTTCGAAAATGACATGACAAACTAACACAAAAGTACACACACATAGAGGCAAATAGTCTCATGTACGAAAGAAGGATTCATTCAAAGAGGAGCCGCATGACTCCAGAGAGTCGTGCGAGACGGAAGCCACGCGCGGCAGCGGTGGCGGTCCGAGATTAATTACGGAATTTCAGGAGACGTGCGGGATCCGGTAATGTCCCACAAAGGCTGCAACACCTCGTTAGAGGCTTGGCAAGGCTTTGTGTCGTGGACTGCAGGACTGCGGTTCTCGCATCGAAGCTCTCGTACTTATCTCTCGTACTTGCTTGTGACTGAAGAAGAATGTGAAACGAATCGTGAAAAAAAATAGGACTTTCAGAATTAGAAGTGACAGTCGAAAAACCACGACTTAGCGACATTTTCTACGGCAGGCGCATCCTTGCTTTATACAAATTTTCGTCGTTACTCTGACCTGACGCCACACCGTTTCTCTTGCGTCGGAACCGGGACAATTTTACTCTTACGATTACGGTTATGACCGCGGTTACCGTTATACCCTTCGCTTTACTTAAAGTAAGTACTCTGCAATATTACGTACGCGAATCCGTTCGCTCGTACATTTGTCATAGATATGACGGACCATATTCGGGTGTGGTTGATGTTATCGTCGTCACGATAATTATCTTGGCAGTTTGCTCGAGAATGTCCGGTCGACTCTCTCGATGAGGTCGAGCTTTCGGTCCGAGTAATTGCGTCCGGAATACGAGGTCATCTTATTCCGCGCGTGCGGACAGTGGACTATCTTCCGCTCTTATCCGCGAAAATGAGCTGTCAGACTGTCACGAAACTTGTGACATTCTTGTTAAGGAGATATGAATTCGGTGTGCGAACGAGAGGTAAAACGTTTCACTATGTTATCGATAACTACCTATATAAGTTATCGTGCACAATCAATCATCCGAATACCTTTTCTATTATGAGTGGGCCAAGCTCTCGATTCGTGTAAAAAAAATTAATCAGTCAACAGACATTGACGAATGGTCTCAATAAAATGTCAATTTTCCTGCTTATTTAAAGTAAATTTTTTTGTTGTTGGCGTATATATATTTGATCTTAAAATCGTAAATTCGACTATACTCAGAAATCTAATGTCGCGCGATCAAAAAAAAAAAAGAAAAAAAATCATCGTTACGTCAAGACAGACGAAGGAACGAAGAGCGAATAAAAACTGCAATTTTACGTGAGAGCTTCCGCCGGAATATGGGTATTTCATCGACACTTCACCGACCGAGATATACCCCGAAGCAACTGTGCGCTACGTGCACAGAAGAAACGATTGGCTAAACAAGAAAGATGCATTCACGAATCAAGCGAGAAGGGAGGGAAAGGGAGGATGATACCAAAGGGTGTGGAACTTTTGTTTTCGCAACGGCGGTGCGCGTACAATGCACGGGACACACTTCGCATTTCTTTTTTGTATCTGCCATTTATGCGGCTAGCGGCGGGGGCGATCGAACTTTACGGTCTGACGCGATGCGAAAATCACCGACAACAACAACAACGACAACGACGACGACGACGACGCCAATGACACGAGCCCGGTGCACAGATGCATACACAGATGCGGATGCAACGATGGTGCGACGGAGACGGGAGAGTATCGCGCGCGCGCGCGCGCGGACGTCGATATGTACTCTCGGTCGACTAGCCGGTAGATAGAGCAAACAAGCCGCGCTGCAATTTAATCGAGAACGCACCGGCAGAAAATACATGCGCGTCCGATGAATTTCGAAGTCCGCCGTCCCTCCTTTCTCATTCCGAGCTGACTGCTCGTTCTCTCTTTTCCTCCTTCTATGAAATAAAAGCCGTGTCCTATGGTTTTGTCATCCCCTTGATGTTTTAAAAGAGAGGAATTTCAAAGATGGGTTCTTGTGTTATTTATGTACTTTTCTCTTTTTTATTATTTTAATATTTTTTTTTTTTATTTTATTATATAATTTTTGATATATGCAAAACTTTTATTCTGAAAAGACTATATTTATACATACTGAAAAGTAACTTTCTCTTCTGTTTTATTACTATTATATTGTATTATTAAAAACTTCTACTACATCTGTCTTTACATTCGATAATTTAAGATGAACTCGATGTTCGAGTTAATTTAATTTTAACTAAGCTAATGTCTTAAGAGAGAATGACAGAGAGAGAGAAAGAGAGCTATCAAGTTTAAAGAAATATGCATACGTAGTATATAATAAAACTGTAAAAATTAACTGCAAATTAACTAAGGAAATATTTCATGAGGTTTTGTTTTGAGAACAATTATAATCAATATAGACATTAATGTATTAAAATATGTATGTAGTAATCAATTGCTAATTAAAATCTGTGTATTTAATACACTATAATATGCGCAATGAAAATTTAACGAAACAATAACGCACCAATGAAAACGCCCTATTGTTTAACGTTAATATTTATGTTTAGATTGAATTAAACTAGTTTAGATCTATTTTGCGCCGAAAATTGAATCAATGTAGTCAATCGATTGATCTATAATACATAATATGTATTTGTGGCATATTTCAAGTTAATGTGAAATCACATTTCCTATCGGAATAACACACATGTGGCTTAGTTTCCGTCAGTAATAAATATCAGGATGAGATATGCGCATTTCATGTCTGCAGTATCGACAGTGTAATGATATGGCTATTAATATGAAATTTCATAATAATAATTAGTATGCATTTATCATTATACAATAGATGCAGTCCTATGTTATATATTATTCATATTTATTTTCTCATCAATAGTCTCCATTTAATTTTAAAACGAATAAGAACTTCTTTAAACATGGATTCCTATTTTTATTACCATTACTGCGTGTGAAAAGTTCTATACATTACGTGGAGCTAGATTTCTGAAACTTACGATGTGAATCACCTCTCGCCGTATCGTGAAAGTTAAATTATACACATAAGTTTAATATTCCGAGTCGACTCAGTAGTATTTGAGAGCGTGTAGTAATAATTCTGTATTTAAGCATTTCTGTACCTATTTCCGATTTTACTATAGAAAAACAAAAGTGCTTCTTACATTCTCTATTGATTTATCGATATGATACTTTTTGCGAATATAATTTATATCTAATTATAAGATAGTAAAAAGAATTTTCAGAAATAAATTAATTTTGGCCTTCGCAGATTATTATTAATAAAAAATGTACTATTTATTTTATATATATATATATATATATATATATATATATATATATGTATGTATGTATGTATGTATGTATATTTTGATTAATTAATTTTCGCTTTAAGAAAGAAAAATTTTTTTATTATTTATTTAGATTTTTGTTTTAATTCGCAGCCTTACAAAAAATTAATAAAATTTCACATTCTTATGAAACCGTTCAAAGATTCAAGTTCTGTAAAATATATTAGAACGGAGTGTTATTGATGTCGGTTGTGTGAGACTTTCAAAATTGAAATATGACGACTTTTAGAGCGTTGAAACGTGAATCAGAGAGAGCAGTCCAGAGTTATCTATTCAACATAATGGGCACGGTGCCCAGAATCAAAGGTGTTATCAATGACCGTATAAAAATGGATCAAAAACTTTGCAAGACTGAGAAATGAGGAGAGAGACATCCCTTGAATCGAAAGTTTAATAACTTGTTTTCCATGAAGGTAAGCGTTCTATGCCTTTTTACATGATTCGTTAAAATGAAAATATTCGCTGTGCCATTTATTAAACTCCATAGTTTTTTTTTTATGAATTTGATGTGTATTTTATATTTTGCTATTAAATTTTACTATTAAAATTGGGTTAAAAAAGAGAGATATATAGATGTAAATATATCAGAGTGATATTAATTAAATTGATTATCTCAAATTAGTAATTTTCATTGAGAAATTTGCTAATTGAACTTTAGAAAGTCCACAGCGTCAACGTACAATTGGATCCAGTCTATTGTGCGCCGATTGGATTCGCTTTCGCACCGTTCGAATTGACAGCACGTAATTGCGGTTACATGCGCAATCGAGCTGTCGAGATGCGAAGGGAACAGGAGAGAAAGCGTGGTCTCTGAAAAATGATAGGCCATTGATTTCGCGTTATTCCATTAAAAACGTCAAGCCCGCTCGCCCGCGCAGTGCGATATCGGCGACTCCTCGCCCGCGCGCCTCTCTCGGGAAAAACAGTCTGTCAATGGTGCGCGAACCGTCGACACCGCGTTACTTTGGGGCCCGTCAACGGAATACGCCGCATAAATCAAGCGACGTCGTTAGTGCAGCAGCGCCATCGATCCGTCATTCGTCGGGGTGCATTATCGCGACGTCAATAATTCTCCTTTCGACGGTAACGTTCAATGAGCGGGAAGGGAAGCGCCCTGACGCGCGATGCTCTCGTATGTCCGGGAAATGTAGCCGTGTAAATGCTCCGCTCGTCTAATTACCGGCGCCGCTAAATTACCCCGATCAGTAATTCCAACTGATAATTAGCGAAACTAAATGATTGCTTCGCGTAGACGGTCACGATTACGCGAATATCTTGGCAACCGCGCCGTGTTATTTGCATACCTACTATGTTCTTATTAGACGACGACGATAGCGAGCTCGCGAGGCGACGTAATTTGAATATCGTTCTCTTTGCTGATAAAACAATATACAAGAATATGCATTTAACAAAGTATACGATTTCATTTCAGCACGTTTGGTACTCTCCGCGTCTTTTTACCGACGATATGCCGTATTTATACCGATTTAGAGCTGCGATCTATACCAGAAATCAAAGAATAATGCGTGGTTAAAGATATATGTATGTATAGCTCGATTGCGCAAATAAATGGTTCGATTTCAAGCCCATCTTTCATTCATCTCTAATATCGATATATTGATTTATTCAGTCTTTTTAGGCTTTAGGCCATCATGATGTGACGTACTTAAAAACGACTTAATAGCAGAATTAAATTCGTATGTATTGTATGTATATACATATGTGCACAATTACGAATATTTTATAAATAAATAAATAGTTAAATATAAAATCAATGATTACACAAGTGCCTTTAGTGGAAATTTATAAATAATAATAAATTCTATTAGATAATCACGTTTGACAAACTTAACGATATAAATTTAGGAACTTTAGATTAGATTATTTATAAAAAGATATATGTGAATTCTGTATTTGGGCCAAATGTTTGCAAGGCAGAATTGTTGAAAAGCACACTTTCTTTAGATTAGTACCGCGGTATCAACCACATATTGTCAGATTTTAATATAAAACTCGCGAAAAGTCAAAAGAAAATTTTAACAGTGTCAAATTGTTGGATAAATAAAAAACACAATTCTAAAAAAATAAAAGAAGTGAAAAGAACTCTATATCAAGCATTGCATAGCTCTTTTACATCCTTTTTCTTTTAACTTATTTTCTGTGACAAAAGGTAACTTCGTCTTTTTATATTATATGACTATATATTGTCTTTGCTATAATCTCCGAATTTATACGGAAATTAGTACGTTCGAATTATATAATACATGAAGCCGGAGATAACTGCTATGATAGCAATTAATTAAACGATCGAGAATAATGTAATGAGATATCTGCATGCGTAATCTGAACGGCAAATTAAATATGAGGTGGTGATTAGTTACTTAATTGATTGCTAAAGCATAATGTTACAAGTGTAATTACTTTGCAGAGAAACATAATATCCAACTCGCTACAAAGTAAATGTGTATCTATATTTACGAATGATACCGAAGGTGTTTTGATACCGCATCATTGTTTAGTTGAACGTACATTTTGATAAATATTTATTGATACAGTGCATTATAATATAATTATTAAATTAACAGTATAATCTTTATCTATAAATGTGAAGTAATTTTTGCTTATTCAAAATACTAATATATGTATATTTGAATTTTAAATGTATACGATGTATAATATAATAATAAACGATATATCTTTATCGAATCATCATCGAATCATATTTTAACGACAGCTGTTTTAATCAACTTTTAAATTGATAATTCTAAATGGTTTGAAAAATTAATATTTTTTTCTTCTTTTTATTCAAATTTTAATCTTTATTGATACAGTGCATTATAATATAATTATTAAATTAACAGTATAATCTTTATCTATAAATGTGAAGTAATTTTTGCTTATTCAAAATACTAATATATGTATATTTGAATTTCAAATGTATACGATGTATAATATAATAATAAACGATATATCTTTATCGAATCATCATCATCGAATCATATTTTAACGACAGCTGTATTAATCAACCTTTAAATTGATAATTCTAAATGGTTTGAAAAATTAATATTTTTTTCTTCTTTTTATTCAAATTTTAATCTTTATTTATTTATTAATGCATATTAATAGATTTTTAAATGCAATTTTAATGGAAGAATATATTTAAAACATTGTAAATTGAGGATTTACAATATAAATATAAAGAATTTTTTTCTACTAGACTTTTAATAAACAAATTTGACTCCAATATTTATCACAAATAAATTAAAATCTGATCTATCAGTAATTGAGAGCACTTCTCGCATTTGTAGAGAAAGTAATGTAAGCTGACAATGTGTCGCATCGTACATTTACCGAGATAATCTTCCTTTTCGAATAAGACGAGCTCTTAGCTCGAGGCGTTTATACCACTCTGGTAGATTAATATAGACAGATATAACTGTTTGCAGGGCGTCAGCTATGTTTACCTATAGTTCTAATTAGTGGATGCGCTCCCCCATAGCGAATAATTACGTGTCTCTACTTCTCATCTCGAGTGGCGCTGCCGAATAATATTGAATCATTGTAAATAATTGCCGAATTTCCGTTCGAATCGAGACGCTCACCGATCAGTCTCACCGCTGGTTTGTTATATATACGCGTCCTCGTTAAGTCCCGATGGAATAGTGAATTAAACATTGCACGGCGCTCGACTAATTAATTGCGCCGGAACTATGTTACAAAGGATTTCTGTTATATATATACATATAAACCTATATCTCTGCAATATTTTCATTTTCGCTGATTATTTTTTGTAACTGTTGAAAATTCGCACGCGCGCGTGACAATAAATTTAGGTAAATTTCTAAATTCGTCAATATATACATATGTAACAAATATGTACAAAATTTTATATACACATAATTATATAGAATTTATCTAAGAAAAGAATAAAAATATATTGCGTGCGCATAACAGTAACAATTAAGAGAAGCGATATAGAAAAGTTAAGTGATTATGAAATATAGATCATTTATAAGATCTCTGCGTTAATCAAGTTATCTGTATTAAATGCGATACTGTAATAGTGGAATAAAATATCGAGCACAGGATTATGTAGGTCATACGTGTTGCGGCCAGTTAATTCGATTATATACTCAAAAGCGAAATTAATTTATCCCAAACACGTATCGTGTTTCGCAAATATACTGCAAAACTTTATTTTCTTTAACTCTAAAAAACCGAACTAAATTGAAAGCTTTCCCGTCAGCATTTTCTTGCGGCTTGCACACTCTATTATGCTTGTATGAAATTAAACTTGCTCGGTAAAAACAAAAAGTTCTTTATATAATAATACCTTTTTCACCATTACCAACTTAATTTTATCGAGAATTTGAAATTATTTAAAAAAAACCTACAATGATAACATATACTTTATTTGGCTCAGTGCTCTGTTTCAAATAGTTATTAAATCGCAAAATTAAATTTAAAATTTATTTAGTTTTGTTATTTGACCACAATTAATTCAGAAATATCAATTACACGTTAGTTAGAAGTAACATACATAATTCTAGGATTTATTTAATTTAAATTTTTCCGTATTGTCGAAACACTTATATTATAATTGATAAGAAAATGAATTTGATTCTGCATGTAGGTCATGTGTGCTTTGCGCGTATCAGCCATTGCGGACAATGAATCGAGAGCACCGGTGGCACCGTGTAATTAGCCGGGCTAAACAATCGTCGTAAAGCCACGCGCGCGCGCGCGCACGTTGCGCTTAGATGCATCGATGCACGCCATGAAGGGCACCGGCACTGATGCGCGTTATTTGCATACATTCTCATTAGGCGTCGGCGCTCGCCGAGGATAATTTGAATATTGCACGTTACTCGCACTGATGAGATGTAATTCGTGCGGTGTTCCGCGTGGAACAATTCCGCGTCGCGCCGCGCCGCGCCGCGCCACTTCGCCGTGGAAGGTCGGAATCTCGATGAGGTGTTTCCACCTCGACAGAGTAGACGGATAAGCTGACGAGCGGTTGGAGCTTGGTGAATGAATAGCATCAGGCTGAAAGTTTCGATCTTGCACGCCCCCGTACCTATTGTTAGGAATTCTACTGTATACCTACTGTAACCGTATTGCCCTAGTCTAAATTTGGGACGCCAGGTGATTGGGTTAGACTATTATCCGTTACATGCGATTGTAACAGAAGTTCATAAAGCGAAATTTCGAAGCGGCTAGAAGCTATTGTTGTATATTCAGGATATTGTCAATGGCCTGTTTCGCAAGCATTTATAACCTACAGTGGTCAATTGGAAATATTGAAATTTTTTTAAATTTTAAAATTCTTTGTATATAAAATATATTTGTTATATGTTAATTAATTACAAGAAAGAATGGTTATATGAAAATAAATGAAAATGCATTGCAGAAAGAGAGAGAAAGAAAGAGAGAGTAAAATTCTCTTTTATATCAAGATAATTGCTCAAGCGATTAGCGTAACATTTGTGCTATTAACAAAACGTTTTATTTTTTTTCTATAAATCTTGCTATTTATACAAACTATGTGATAAAAGTTTAAGAATAGATATTTCGTTCGCGTGAAAACACGTTCTCTTATCCATGGTGTTTTTATTCGATATATAGTTATGATATCTCATTATACGTAGCACAAATTTGACAGTACTTTGAAATAATAGAGATAAATGCATTAGTAATTACACGTTTGTAACCGTTTAAAAGTTACTTGCGAAAGTAGTTAATGAAATATTCGCACGTGACTGTTATGGAAATGAATTTATTGACACATGCTCTGAGATAGAATTTATGCCGACTATTCAAAATGTTCGTAGCAAATTTCAATCTGCATTCTACGCATTCTAAACGAAGAGCTTACTGCACGTCGGATGATTCCAAATATGTTCTCTGACATATTCCGCAATGTTTGTAATGCGACACAAGCTTCCTCCGCAATGTTTAAGGAGACTTCTGAATTTCAAAACTCTGTAAAATGAGTCTTTCTAATAAAACTTGCTCGTACAAAACAGTATAATCCGTTTCAAAATTACAATTCACTAAATCAGCATTTTTTTAATTCCATTTAGATTCGTATAATTGTTATTCTTTATTTTACTTTTTTCAATAATTTATTCTTTTCGCAATTACATTGATTTTTTTTTTTACTGTATCTTTGCGGTGAAATTTTTTAGCATCAAGTACTAAAAAAGGATGCAAGCATGTATACGAGCAGTCGCAAACTGTTCGTCTCATTAGGATGGCTTTCCAACGGGGCTATTCGTAAAGCTCTCTCGGAGCGTAGCTTGCGCGCTATTCCTGAAAAGTATATTGCGAGCCGGTGCGCCAAACTACCCGGAACTTTCGCATACTTTAATTAGCAATGTGTCTTTGGATTGTCGCCCAGAGCCGATTAGTCTTCGCGTTTGTTTTTTTTTTACAACTGCAGTTATACGACCGGCCATTGTACACGTACACGTTATATTGTCGCAAGATACAGCGAAAGCTTACTTTTACTTATTATCAAATGCGCAATTTCTAACGGTCTCTATTATCCAAAAGCCATCCTAGCGACTATCAGAAATTGCGAGTGATATGGACAGAACAACTGAATTCTCTCACTGCCTTGTCAGTGACAAATTGCACGCATCGAAATTTCATATCGCGAAATGTTGGAACCGTTGCAGATGAATAGCGGTTGATGTACGAAAATAAATCATATATAGATATATATATATATATATATATATATATATATATATATATATATGTTGTGTGTGTGTGTGTATGCACACGTATAAATAAAGTTTTTAGCATACTAATGGCATAAATCTTTCGAAAATTTTCAATATATTTTAATATCTGATATTAGATATTGACAGTTTTTATTAATTCGATATTAAAAATGAAACATGTTGGCCATGTGAACCACTTATACTTACGTATTTAATATTAACTTAATTTAAATAACTGTATCAAAGCAACACAATAAAGACCAAAAGTTTGGTTAAAACTACAAAATAGAATTCTTGTTTCGATTTTTATGAGACATTTATAATTTCAAAGTTAGATATATAGAAACGACAAAGTAAAAATTTTTGTGAATCTGGGAAAAGAAATTTTATTTTCTCTTTCGTACGAGTTAAGGAAGTAGCCACGATGCGTTTTCATTCGATGAAAATATCCACATTTCTTTCTATATAGTTTAATTAAAAACGTCGTGTAACTGGCGTCTAGAGCAAATTACATTCTCGTTGTCATTTCTCATACGAATGTACCTCTTGAATCGTTAAAATAGAGAAATTACTGCACTGTTAATTGCAGATGGTTCAAAGTTTGCTTACTGGCAGCAAATTCGCAAAGAGTTGAACTTTGCAACGAACAGATTTTTAATGGAGAGAAGTAAAAAATAAAAATCGAATGTGTGCAAATCAGTTTATTGCAAATTGTGAAATTATATTATTATATATATATATATATATATATATATATATATATATAAATTTATATGTTTATATTCTCTCTATATTTATATTATTAATATATCAATATATTAAATTAAAATCGATATTAAGATGTTAAAAGATGCTATTATATTATTTTTTATTATAATATTTAATCAATATTTTTCGTTCATATTTTGCACATTTTTGTGAAGTTATAAATATATTTTAAACACTTCTCATATAATAACGGCAGAATTTTATACATTAGTAGCATTGTTTTTTTCGGCTATAAAACAAATCTAATTGTTAGCGTAACATAGTCATTACAAACATATATGTATATATATATATATATATGTATGAAGAACAAAGTTCAGCCACGCGATACTTTGAAATTTTTACAATGCAATGTTGGAACATAAAGGGCAATGTAAACCACAATGTGAAGCGGTGAAATGCAGCGTGCAATAGCTTGCAATATCACTGGCAAGATCGTCGTTTCCGCGCTTTTAGTTTGAGAAAATTCCACGTTTCTCGCGCACGGCCATGTTAAATTCAACCTACAAATGCATATTACGTCAAAGGACTAAGACTTCAGTCAGTTGTATCCTAGTGTCCCATCGCTTTCCTTCCATTTCATCACCTTAATATTAAATTTTATAATCACGTGCTCTATGTGAACACAATATCTGTGTCATCTCGGGAAGAAGTTACAATGCGAAATTGCATCAAATTACAAACGATGTATTTAAATAACAAACAATTAAATTGTCTACAAGATCTACGCGATCCTTTGATGTTTCATGAAAGCCTCGACGCTAAAATATTTTTTATTAAATAAAAATAAAGCTTTCTAACCATATGCACACATCTTTCAGCTTATTTTACATACATTCGTCGATCACTTGTGCTAATTGCTACATTGTTCTTTAGTGATAATTAAAATATAAAAGCGAACCATTATTTGACAATAGTTTCACGGTAATGATGGCACATAAACTTGCGTGCTTTTGAAGTATGTGGGTGAGATAACGATTATCCCAGTAACACAAAGCGACGGTTTGAACACAAACGTGTGGAACGGTCGACGTTCTTTTTTTCTTTGTGCTTTTGGCGAGCGGGGAAATGGTGCAAAAGGGCGTTATCGTTGAACCGGGCAGTTGATTGATCCTATCGGATGCGGTAAGTGATTTCTTTCTCTCGCGCGAATTTAACCGCGGTTCTGGGGATTTTAATCGACGAGCCGATTAAACTTTTATCGCCCTTACCAGGGGAAAACGAATATTTAATCTTTCACGGTCGAAGTTTCTCGGAATAAGTATGACTAGCGCGATTGACTTTTGCATGATAGCAAAGAAACGCAATTTATTAATTCGAATATGATTCTCTCTTTTTCTCTCTTCTCGCGCGCGCGAAAGTAAACGATAATTTCTCGATTATTTTCCTTTTCTACATTTCACAGTACGTTTATTTGTTTGAATAAAATATTATGCATTAAATTTTCGCACGTTAAGCTTTACAAATGACGGATTATCTTACGCTCTAAGCAACTGATGGTTTAAATTATTATTACAATATAGACCCTTAATGAACCAATAATTCTATTGTAAACTGGAGAATGAAAATTTATAGAATTTTATACAGTATAATTATCGTTCATAATAGAGACATAAAACAGTTATACCATTCTATAAAATTTATATTATAAATCATGTATTGCATATCCTTCTAGATTTACTTTATTTTAATACGATTTTTTATTTATTGCGTCAAGTATCCTCTTTTCTTATCTTTTATATTAAGTCGTACGTTCGGAAATATTTTTTTAAAGATATGATTGATATATATTGACATAAAAAGATAAAAGGAAAGAATAAGAAAGTATCCGATCGAACGATGATATAAAATAAGAAAAGAAAATAAAAAAAAAAAAAATATGGAGGCAATAGAAATGGGAACAGGCGGTTGAGAGCTTCAGCTAATCTGCAAATGGAAGGGAACTGAGATTGAATTTTACGTCCGAATAGAACTGGCAATTTTCTTCTCACGAATAGAGGCGAAAAGGGAGGAAGTCGCGGCGGCAGATGAGCGAGAAATTTCACATTGAACGAACGGTGAGACACACCTTCACGTGGTAGCGGCGGTATTCAAAGCGATGGATGTTCCTTGACAACTCTCGGAGTAGGTCTTTGACATGTTACGAGACGTTTAATTCGTCTTCCTCTCGTGCTTTCTCCGTTGTAACGAATTTTGTCCCTCAGAATTCGCGCTACTTGGACCTAACTTCGCTCGCCAATTGCACTCTCGTGCAATCTCGTTAAAGAATCATCTAGCTTGGCTAAGGAATCGTCTAAGTCTAACAAGTTATACACATTTCATACACATTCTGTATATATCCCAGTAATAAACGTACGACATTGAATAACTTGACAAATTAATAACTGTTAAATTATTCTTAAATCAAATGCGCTTTACAACTATATTGAAAAGGATATTATGTTGCATTAATATCGATTTATAAAAATTTTACAAAGTGATCGTAAAACTTCAGATTTTATTCATCAAAAATTAAAGTGGATATCAAATCCACTTATCAAATCCAATTTCATCAATTTCTGGTTTTACTTTGCTACATTAAATGAGAAAGTTGCATTTCTACTGATAATGAACGTTGCATCGTTTGTTGTAGAACACTTCGTAGAAGCATATAACATGTAATCGTTTGCGTAATCGTTTCCTTATGACTGCGACGATGTATGAATGAAATTTTATGTTCTTCAAACATATGCGATCTAATATTGCATCAAACATCGATAACATATCTTTTAGGGAAAACTTTGCAACTCTCGCTAATAATTACGGTTTAAAATTACATACCTTTAAATTGGATTAATGTCTTTGCGTTAAATGTCGATAATATTCACGTCGTGACCGTCACATTACGTGAGTAAACCTTTATTCACAGCACGTTTCGAGAACCCCTAAGGACTCGCAATTTCTCTCCTTTGGTACTGGAAATCGCATATTATCGTGATCGTATTAATATTCCAGGCCGATAACAATTACGTTTCCTAATAATAAACATCGTAAAATAATTATGTTTGATGAAAACACATATACATATAAATTTTATGATCATCGTGATTACACTGTCATATTATTTTTCATTTGACCTAATTCTTTTAGATAGAAAACATGTCGATCATGTGATACCTTTAAATTTTATCGATTATCTATATTTTATTTAATTTATCGGATTTTTCGGCGGTATTTTAATTATGGAAATCTCATCAGGATTTTTTTACATGTCTGTTAAATAAAAAAATTGATAGAATATATTTTTTAATTATTATAATTTAACTAGAAAATACACAAAAAAAGACAGCATACACTATTCTTTAGATAGTCACTTTTTACGAAAAATTTTATATATTGTATGTATTTATATATAAAAATGATTATTAAAATTTGTATAAAAGAAGGTTTTTAACATCAAATCATTTTTTACAGAGTAGATCTGTTATTCTCACTACATTAAGCGCTCTTTATCGTGGTATAATGTTTAACTCGTTCACACATATATTCCGATCAGGCAGAAACACTCTTAACTTCGACGCTGCAATATTTAAAATTGCGTTCTGCATTGCACGTGCGACACCGTCGCCCGTCCATCGATATGCAGACGCGACATTGCCGAGACGATGGAGAAAGCGGCGAAGAACTAAGAGCGATTGAACCGATGGTAAAATTTATTTCTCCACCGACGCGGAGGCACAAAATGCGAATTCGTATTCATGCCTTGACGGATGTACGAAGATGTGTTTAACGATAGCGTATCAAATAGCGAGTGAAAATAAAATAGCGACTTTAAAAAAGAATTTTTTTCAGGCTAATATTTAATGTATAAAATAGGTTGACTTTAAAAGCTTGCAATATTTCTCAATCATTTGTATTTTTTTCCTTTTTTCTTGTACATCACTTTTAAATTAATTTTATCAAAATTATTTTTCTATCTCTATTTTAATTTCTTCAAATATTTACTTCATATATAAATGTGCGTTCTAAGATCTAACCTAGAATATAAGGCTAAAATATACTGCAGATTTATCATAATTAATATACAGATGACTCCGGCTAAAAAAGTTTCGTTGTTAATCTTATATAGATGGAAGGGTGCGTCGTGAGATCTACGCATCCATAACAGAATAATATTTATCGTTCGATGTGTCACAGTTCCTGTAAGTTGGCGTTTTCCGTAATGGAAGTTTCTTTTCGACTACACGTTTTGTCGAAGTTAACGAGATTATGGACACGATCGTTCGTATCATATTCGACTCGACGCAAAACTCGCAAGAACTTTCAACAAGCGAGAATAAGTGCGGGATACCGTGAACGATAAACATTTCCGAAGTTTTTGGATTAACTTTCTTCTTCACTTTATCTCGCCACGAACCAATCCCGTGCACGCGACGGGATAATCTATCGTCCGAGATGCGCGATGATGTCCGCGCGAATCTCCACCATAATCTAATAATCCCGAAACAAAATTCTTCGTGCGGCTAAAAATAATATTTGTCTTTTGTTGTTAGCTGTGTAAAATACATGCACTTGATTGCATGCATTTAGATCGAATTGATTTAAATAAGATTAAATTCGCGGTGTAATACAACATAAAAATATATATATCATGAACGCATGCATTTCATGATTTGTCGATATTTTTACATACAATACGATAATTGTTTATTGAAAAATACGCGATGCGGAAGAATGGGTCAACCAGCCATTTATCACTGATGACAGCGTAATAACATTTCAATTTCGGAGTTTATTAATCAAAAAGTGTTCGGACTATATTTATTGCGTGATTTGGAAAATGTTATAGATCGCGTTTATTGTATTATCTCCTTATAAATATATAAAAAACATATGAACAGTGATCTCTCATTCTTAAATATAAAAGCATAGTTTTTTCTTTTCAACTACACGTTTTGTCGAAGTTAACGAGATTATGGACACGATCGTTCGTATCATATTCGACTCGACGCAAAACTCGCAAGAACTTTCAACAAGCGAGAATAAGTGCGGGATACCGTGAACGATTATCTAAATAAGAATAAAAACGTTGTATTAAATATACATATACATATACATATATATATATATATATATATATATATATATATATATATATAATATAACTATATATAAATCAGATGTTATAATATAAAATATTCATGAAAAGAATAAATAATGTAGATGAGAATGTAAAATGTATGATATTTAAATATCATATTAAATATTGCAGTATTTAAACCTACTTGTTGTCATCAGTTGAACATTAAATAGAACATTAACAAAATTAATACATTAATTGAATATTAATAGAATGATATTGCAATAAAATTGTGGAAAAATTTTTAAATTCTAGCAACTTTTGTTTACGAAATGCTATACTATTATTTTTTCGTGTGCAATTAAAAAAAGTCATTCTGTTTATTTTATATAGATATGATTAAATCATATGTTTTTTGACCTTTGATCCGTATTTATGAATATGAACAATGTTTCTGGTCTTCCGATAATCCTTAGGACTAGGATTGCAGTGTTGGCTGCTACGATGTTACGCTGCGGTTAACACACTGATTGACAATGCGGATTTCGAAAGGGGCTAAGACGGGCAAATGCAACATCGATGTACGGGCTTTAATAGTAGATGCGCAGGATTGATTGACGAGCATGAGTCGGACTAGCCAATGGATTTCCCGATGTCCGGCAAATGTGCATTTTCTTTCTCTCTCTCTCTCTCTCTCTCTCTCTCTCTCTCTCTCTCTCTCTCTCTCTCTCTCTCTCTCTCTCTCTTCTCTTTCTTTTCTCAAGGAAAAAATGAATCGCGTAATATATTGTGTGTTGTGTGTAATATTATATAATTGTTAAACCCTGCCAAAGTTTTTCACGGTACGATTGACTGGTCCCATAATCAGTGCTTATCAGATTTACGACCAAAATATTGTGATATGCATCCATGAAAACGACGCGTATTATATAAACGCACCAACGTATAATCTCACTTTGTGCTATACGCATTTAACGCAATGTTGAATTTTTCTCTCCCATTTTTTTCATACATTTTTCTAGTTCTCTTTTTTATTTTGCGTGCAAATTTTCGTATTTGCTCAGTCATTCTTCTACTCGCATGGAAAAACCTCAACTTGGTAATCTATGAAGAGGATTTTTGCATTGTTTTATTTTTAAGCGCGCACGATGAAGCGACTTTACTCTTTTTCTCTCTTCTTTCTCATTCGTTATCACGAATGTATTTAAAATTATTGGAGAATCGCGTATGCGCGCGAAAGTCTTTCTTAACTTCCTATGTGAGTGTACATTTTATATAAAAATCTAAAATTTTATATGTCACCTGTAAGAGAGAGGATCAATCAGATTAAAATAATCCATATGCCAAAAAAGTCAGTTAGGTATCACGTAAAAACTTCATTTCTGCAACAGTGGTTTTAGAAATGTCAGAATTTCCTTTAAACTTTTAACAATATTTTATTTTTTATTGTCGTAATATTGTTTAAATATTTATATTTCTATTTTTACACATACAATTTCTTTACTTCTTTCTATCTTTTTATTTCTGTAAAAAACTTTTATAAATATATTTGATTAATATCAAATTGGTATCAGATTAATGTTACATTTTGTAAATTGAAACTTTGTCAGCTTTCATATAACTCAGTGATCAATTGTAGTAAATATTTATCATATTCCTTGCTGAAAGTGTGCTAAATTCTCATTCGTTCACACGCCGTCATCAATATAATTGCGGTATAGCATTGTACATGCTGTAATTCATATACGTGATCCATAACTGCATAGCGTGTTGGGACAAGGTACAATAGCTTATTTGTTGACCGATGGAACAAGACAGGATACTGGGCATCATTGCATTACGATACATAGCGTTACACGCATGTACATGTATCAGTTTATCTACTTGTGTATGCATATGCGTTGCTCCAATTCGAAAAGAGATACAGATACAAGATTTATTTTGATTTTCGAATCTCGAAAGTATGTGTAGACATAATATCGAATAAATATGAACGGTGTAATAAATGTTAAATTATAAATTAAAAAGGGATAATATAAAATTCTGCATTTATTAATTTACTGAAAAATTTATCATTTTTGACAAGTTAATCTATTCTTCCGTAATATCGTATATGTAGGTGTAATCATACTCTCGAGCGTTTACGATCATTGTCGAAAGTGCTGCCTTTGTGGATTGGATGACTGCTAGGATCGTTCTACACTACCACATCATGGCGACTCGAAACCGCTGACGATACATACCGTTGTTTGCGCCGCATCGTTTTGTAACCGCGCTCGAAAATTTACGACTAGCTGCGGGCTGGCTTTCAGTCGATCGAGTTTTAACACGGCGCTCGCCCTAGCGCTCCAACTTCGTCTAGTACACAACGTTGTACATGTGCACATATTAGTGTACATTAAACGAGTGCCGTTCAGAATATTTACTAGAAAGATAAAACTGCAACGAACTACCCTTATAATTCTGACAGCGCGAATACACTTTGTCTCTATAAATTAGTATAGCAATATAGTACAACTAGGCACAGTTTATACGGAGAGATCGGAAATGTTTGTTCGGAAAAATTTACACAATATTTATGGACGGTGCTATTCAATTTATTGCACCTGTCGACGCCGAAGTTCAACGAGAAACCAATAATTTGCATTACTGTCGACGATTGTCCTATAAATATTAATACGCTAATTGCGCAGATCTAATCGACGTTAATTACACAAAAAGCGCACAATTTAATAACCGGTACCGATATCGTAAAATTGCGACAAATCAAATACAGAAATTTGGTTACAGAGTTCGTGTACAATAATTTAATTTAATTAAATTCAGATTTATACATGCAACCACATAGGTCTCTGATCTTCCATTCTCTTTCTCTCTCTCTGGGAACACAAATTGTTCCTTTCAAAATACTCGCTGTAATACGAATAACGCTATATTGAGTTACGTGCACTCCCATTGGGATGTACAAATAAAAACCGATCTCTCAAAGGTGCGATATAAATTGCTAAATCAAGACACATATTGTTCGAATGCATCTCTCTTTTATTCCGCTCGTTCGTTGCGAATTTATGCGCACGTGATCATACCTTAAGAGAGGGAGAAAGTCTCTCGTTTATCAATAAAAATATCTCCATAAACTTGGAATATGTACAAGCAAAAGAATAATTTATACAGACCGCGCTACGAATACATCGTTCTCTCACTTTGACCGCATAGTGGACGCACGCTACGTGGTATTCTCCTTTGTTTCAACTAGCACTTAATAAATGTTCGAGCCGATACGATGTGAACGCTTACATCTGCTCACATCGGTGCTCATTATATTCACGAGGCTTTGATTCGCCGCTTGAATCGCTTTATCGCACGCACGTCCATCCCCTTTTAATCTACGTAATAACTGGACGAAACGAATGCAGAGTGTGTTTCTCTTCCCTCCGACTCTCGCAGGGAAGACAACAAGAGAAAAACAACGAAATCTCTCCAGCACCGTGTGGGGTCCCGAGTCGAAAAATTTCACGCAATGTCCCGTAGTGCTCGACCGAAAATTACCGCGTTAACGCGTCCGCCCTTTTCGGCAAGCGCGCTCCATGAAACCGGTAATCAAATTTGCACGCGTGCTTACTCATGACTCGTTCTGCGCGAAATATTCGCTCGCAACCCATCGTTAACTGATACGCCATACATCACGGTTGTCGAGAATTTGTTCCAAATATTAATTTTATTTGCACACAAAATCTGGTGTTTTCCTTATTATTTATTTTCAGTTTCATGATTGCTATGAAATTTAATTAATCGTTTTATAAATAATTATCTATTTGTTAGTTTTTTAATTACTTTCCATTACTTTAATTAGTTTCTCTTTATATTTACAGGTAAATATATGTATATAAATTAAAATACAATAAACCAAAGACACAATGAAATAATAAATGTCAAATTTATTTCGTACACATTTAGTAATTTAATAAAATCAAATGGTGACAGCGCATAAGCGCATTTAATTAATAAATGGAGCTAATTTAAATTTGTTTACATTCGCTATACCAATTTAAAGTGACGCTTGTGTACGTATTTAAAATTAAATTTTGTTCTTGAAACTAAAATTATTTATGACATAATATGTTTACCTTATTGTATGCGTTTACACGAAGGGGATACGCGATTTAACTTGTACATACACCTTTATCATTCTCTGTTAGTGTCTTGATCTGATTACTTTAAAAGCGCATCCTGACACATCTGCCGTTCGTGGAAAAGAGAACAAATTGAATTTCTGCAAGCATGTAATATGCTATCGCCGCACTAGCGTTCCCATCGCTCTTCTAGCTTGTCGAAGAGTATCAATGTTAAAATACCGTGGAGGTAATTAGCGTAAAGTTTGCTCGAGTCCAAAGTTTCGTCTTCCTCGTCGTGTTCTCAACGAGTTTATTTGCTCGATCGATTCAAATACTGCAATGTAATATAGCACAACGGGTATTTTATTTCAGTGAGAGAGGACACATCTTGAAATGTATTAAACGAAGGAAAAGTATGGAAAGTGTTCATAATATTTTATTTGTAAGAATACAATATATTTCCACACAGGATATACATATATATCTTTTTCTCTACTTTTATATATCTTTTACATATTACTTTTTCTCTACTGTTATATATATATATATATATATATATATATATATATATATATCTTTTTCTCTACTTTGAATAACACATGATTCTAAAAATTTTAAAGAAAACATTAAATGTCTTTATCGTAACTATCATAACTATCATTAAATTAGTTATGATTATAGTGAACATTATTATAAATAGCGAGAGAAAAAGAGAGATTTACTATCTGCTGTTTTTTATAATTTATAATTTATAATATACAGTCGAGAACAAATGAAACTGCAATTCCGATTTATCGAACTTTCTCGTGCACATTTCTGTTTGCCGCTATTCAATGAAAGTTGACTCTTTAGAAGTTATTGAGAGCTGAGATATATTGCACAAGAGCTATTGTATTAAATATCGTCCAACCGCTATTTATGCGGGTCGTGTTGTCGCGATACTTTTGCGCGTGTTTTCAAAGTGTGAAAAAGTATCACTATCAAAGGCTGTACCTGCTCGGTAACTAATTAACGCGTGAAGTCTCCACCTCTCGAAACTCCCCGATGACGTGCGTGTACTGCGCTACGATGTGAGAGCGGAGTAAAATTCTGATAACGGTTAATTAATTAAGTACTTGCGAGTGTGTATTGGTTGCCGAGCGATAACAGCAACGCAAACGACAAGAATTCGCCGATGCAACGATATTAAATTTGGATGCGCGTAATTGCACACCTGGCGTGTCAGCTACGTGCATTTACGTGCGAGTGTATTAATAAAACAATAGGGATAGTTAAAATGCCAAATATCTGTATCGTTTCATTAAACG